>NC_091817.1:48223124-48548124 GCF_041296235.1 Equus asinus | reverse complement strand
CGCCAGCGTGGAGCTGTGTTGGGAGCTGCGTTTGCGGGATGGGAAGGGACAGACAGAAATGCAGATCCTCGACTCTGACCACAGACCTGCAAGTCATGGGCTTTGGGGAGACAGCATTCCAGAGCCTTCTCTTCTTGGTCCCATGACTGTGGACAGGAGACTTCACCTCTCCCAGCCTCGGCTTCCTCATCTGTGCCCAGGGACCGACAGAGTAACTCCTCCGAGAGTGACTGAAGGCCTCACAGTCCAGTGCCCACGATGCCCCCACTGCCGGCCCCCTACTCGCCGTCTGTGCAGAGCTGTTGCTCCGTGAGATCAATGGAGCTTTGGTGCCCAGTAGCCATGTCACCATGAGGGCCTTGTCCCCACGTGACAGATCAGGAAACAGGCTTGGAATGGCCAAGTCCAGGTGTCAGGGCTGAGATGCTAACTCAAGAGTGGCTTTCCCGTCCCTGAGTTCTCGCTGCACGGTCACCTGTTGTCCATGACGCCACCATCACCTCCTTATTTCATATGGAAAGCACAACATTGTGTATTATAAATGTTACAGAATAATGCAATATAAAGTAATAGATACAATGTAATATATAAGATATTCTACAATGTGTCCATTTTATAATCCGCAGCATCATTTACGAGGAGTAGAGCGAGTTCTGTTTTGGTCTGGGAACTGCATGGAGCCCTGTGAGATGGTTGGGGACACCCCGTGAGTTTTGAAACCAGATGGGCCAAACACTGGCCCAGATGCTCATGTGTTTTTAAGGAAGCATTTGGCTTTAGGAAAGAGAAGGCAGCTGCTCTTAATCCCGAGAGCCCCTTAAAGAATCATCAGAGCTTCAGGGCAGTAAAGAAAGTGGGGGCAGGAGGCGGCCTCTTTGCCTCCCTCCTTCGGACCCACAGTGAAGGGAAGCTGGCGCTCGTGGACCACCGGCGGGTTGCAGGACTTCCACCGACCGTGTCATTGAATCCTTCCAGTGACACCTGCGTGTGGAAACCGGCCTTGCTCTCTCTGCTTTGCAGGTGAGAAAACGCAGGTCGGAGGATGATCAGCCAGGGTCGCCCCGCTGGGGGGCCAGGATTCCCCCCTGCTCTGAGTCCACAGCTCTTGGCCCAACCCCAGGCTGCGGCGCAGGAGATAAGGCACCGGAGCAGCATATTGCAGCTCATCCTGTGGGATAGGAAGGAAAGACTCCAGACATAATTAGAAGTGTTTCGGAGCGAGTGGAAAGTTCTCAGGAAATGTATTATCATTAGAGCTGGCCTCTTGCCTCCTGGAGAGAGAGTGCATGTGCGTTGATGGTGCATACGTTTACCTCCCAACTTCCTATATGAAATCTTTCTCAGCAAAAATTCTGGGCTGCTTCCCTGCGTGCACTTTTCATTCTGCCGCGTTTCGAGGAGAATTCAAGAGGCTGTCAGCCCCGAGGGAGGAGACCGAGGTACACCTGCTTTAGGGGATTTCCGATCACCCTGTGGATTCAAACACTTTGCCTAACTGCTCCGTGCCTCAGTTTCCCCATCTGCAAATGCCTGAGAGGAGAGAGGAGGGTATTGCATGGAGAACCTCCAAGGTCCACTTCAGCCTAAGACATTCTTCTGGCCACGAAAACCAGGAGAAGGCAGGGTGGCCTGGCGGCTAACAGCGGGGGCTCCAGAGCGAGGCTGCTGGCCCCACGGCCTTGCGTCTTGGTCAGTGGGCACTCCTGCGGTTGGAGGTAACTGAGAAGCCCCCGGGCGAGGTCAGTGCTCTCTGCTGGGCTTCCACGGCCTCCTGCTCTTCCACTTCAAAGCCCTCCTCTTCACGCTCAGAGATGTGGATTTAATGTCTGGTGCCCAGCTGGACTCAGAGCTTCAGTGTCTGTGACGACTGCTATCCCGTGGTGCCCTTCCCGTGTGGTGGTGGTGGAGGTGATGGTGTCCTCAGGGGCCTCGGTGCCTCGCGTCCGCTCTCTCCCTCTTGCCAGTACGTGAGCACAGCCAGTCTTGATGGCAACTTCCACAGCAACTGGTGTGCCCGCTCTGCAGATGGGGAAACTGAGGTCTTTGTCTGGACTCTGCACCTCATCAAGCTTCTCCTGAAAGGTTGGCGTCTGGCCGTTTGTGGGCTGACGAGGGCCGGCGGCACCTCGCGGTCCAGGGATCCGCCGCAGTGCGGCCTCTCTCAAGGATGCTGGGCAACCTCGGGAAGGGAAATCTTAAATAAACTCCAGGAAAATAAAGCCTGTTCTCCCCACTTTCCCAGAACCCAAGGGCCTCCATGCTTTGGGAATGTGTTGGTTTTGAACCTGAGCCCGTTGTGGACCTGGACATTGATCAAAGAGGGGGTGTTGTTTTTCCTAAAAGTGTTGGGACAGATCAGATCAGCAGAATTTCAGGTGCTGTGACTCAGCATTTCCCCTGCGGCCACCACTGGCCCTACCCGGGCCTCGAGAGAGGTGGCATCCAGTCCGCTTCCTCAGGGAGGCGCCCAGCTTAGTGGTTAAGGTCGTGGGACTTGGAATTGGACACAAAGGGGTTTGAATGTGCTGTTTCCCAGCTGCTCAGTGACCACAGGCGAACTCCTCCACTTCCCCAAGCCTCAGCATCTCCTTGTCACAGTGGGGGTGAGCCGAGGGTCCCGGTTTGTGGGTGCGGTGGACATGAAATGAGAAAATGGAAAATGCAGGCACAGCTCCTAGCAGAGAGTACGGCGCAGCGCAGACACCCGCAGTGTAACGTTAGTGACCTGATCACCTGTCGGCCTCTCCAGAGGTCACCCATCGCCTGCACAGACAGTTCCCGAGCTCACTCACAGCTTCCTTCTTGAAGCACCTGCTCCTCTCCGCCCAGGAGCCTTCTTGGCTCGGAGAGTGGGGCCCTGCAGGGAGTCAGTGCCCTGAGTGGTCCCCACCAGTGAGAGATGGGAGAAGGCGGCAGATGCCCCCACTCTCTTGTCCCTCAGGAGGGCAATTCCAAGGTTCTCCCAATGGCTCCGTGAGGGTCCCCAACAGGATCCAGCGGTAACCTCTTCACCTCCGGCTTGGCTTCCTCCCTCCCGGTCACATTCCCCATTCCAGCTGCTCCCCGAATTGACCTCCAAAATAGCTTGCCTGCACCCAAATCCCGTCTTTCATGACCCCACGTGTGCTTGGGGGATCCAACCAAGACGGCAATCACTAAATATGTCATGATTCCAGTGGGCTGGATGCAGACTGAGATAAATTAATGGTCGAGTTGTGTCCTCTGGCTCCATCTCTCTTTATCGGCAGTGAGAGGTCTGATCTCTGGCCAGCCTGGAAACACTCTGTTTATTATACAGACTTTTATAGAGCAGCTAATAGGTGTCCAGCGCCGGACGGGGAGTGAGGGACCTGCGGGTCCACGGGCGGCACAGGGATCTGGGCTTTATCTCGGATGCTGGCAGCTCTGGGGGTTTGGGGAGTGGGAGGCTGTAGACATCATCTCACTCGAGTTTTAGCATTAGGGGCCTTGAATCCAGAGATCACAGTGTTATCTGGACTTTCTCGCCTTTCCGGAAGGAGAACGTATCACTTTTGCAATAAGGAAAACATATATATTTCAAAGCCCAAAGAGTGGGGTGACCGGGTGCCCTGTACAGGCCGCCAGGGCGGTGGAGGGCTGGGCCAGCTTAGGACAGTGAGTCTCAAGCTTTGGGGTGGAGAGATTCCTGGGAGAATCCGATAAAGCTGATGGACTTTCATTGCAGGCAAATGACCTCCCACGTGGAATTCTGCATCCAGCTCAAGTGGGCTCACAGAGCCGCTAAAAACCAGACGTGGACCACTCGGCTTGGAAGAATCTTCTGACAATTCAGGCCGGAGGTTTAGAGGACTTCAGAGGTGAGTGCTGGCTGCCTCGACCCAGAGAGCGATACCCTTTCCCCACAAGGGGAGCACATGTGCGTGAGGTATTTCTTATGAAGAGATGTGCTGGGCCTGTGGAGGCTGAGCGAGAGGGCTCGCGGCCTCCAGGGGGACGCAGGCCAGACCTTTCGTTCAGGTGAGTTAAAGTTTCCTTGGCGTTGAGCCCGACACGGCAGATTCAGATTCGGAAGGAGCGTCAGAACCAGGGACGACATGGCACGCACGCGAGCGGTTATCAGCACGGGTGGGTGGCGAGGCCAGTCCTCTCCTTCCAAAGCTGGTGCTGGCCTGTCGAAGCCAGAGTCTGTCCCTGCTCCCGGGGCTGCCTCCCTCCATCGCAAGGCCACCGCCTGGCCTCGCTTCAGTGACACAGATTGTCTGGGCTCCGCTGTAGCCTTGCATTATCCACTCAGAGTCACATTACAGAAACAGCTCTGAATCGTTTTGCTTGAAGTATTGGACACCTCCACTCCTGGATGGGGCGTTTGGTCTGGTTGTCTCTGGGGCATCACTTTGACACAAACGAGGATGTCGGAATTTATTTTTGCCTTGAGAAAATGGTGGGAGAACAGGCAGCATAAAAGAATTTCCAGAGAGGCCCACATGAAACTCTTGCCACATCTCTGTCGGCACTGATGTGTTCCCCGGCCTTGAATTCCCTTGATTTGAGAGAAGAGCCCTTCTTCCCACCCAGAAGAATGAGGCCTGGCTGGGACGTGGGCGTCTGCCACCCCTGGCTGCCCACCAACACCGTTCGGGGAGCTCCTAACAATGCCAATGCCTGAGCCCCACCCGAAGCCCGTGCAGTCCTCAGCCCCCATGACCCCGACGGGCAGCCCAGGCCGAGAGGCCCTGCTCGCACCATCCCTGCCCTGTGGAGGGAGAACGGGGCGTCACAGCAGCTCGGAAGCAGCAGTGACTTATCTGGGGGGTCACTTTCGGGGACCCCACAGATTCCCATCTCTCCTGCAGCCCAAGGTGCCACCATCTCCCACCCACTGACCCCATCTTCTTTTTTTTTTTATGCATTGTTTGTGGCATTCAATTCACTTTTGTTAAAAAACTTTTCACTTTGAGATAATTGTAGATTCACATGCAGTTGTAAGAAATAATACAGAGACATCCCAGGCCCCCTTCATCCCATGTCCCCCGATCGGAACTCCGGCCTTACTATAGTCCAGTATCATAAAGAGGAGGTTGACGTCCATGCAACCCATCGATTTTATTCCGATTTTACCAGTTTTACATGCACTCATCTGTGTGTGTGTGTGTGTGTGTGTGCACGCATGCATGTGTGTGAGTATTGTGTCTTATGCAATTTTATCACTTGGGTACATTCATGGGATCACAACCGCAGTCAATACACAGAACAGCTCCATCACCAGGATCCCTTGTGCTAGCTTCTCATAGCCACAGCCACTGCCTCTGGTCCCTGGCCATCTCTAACCTGTTCTCCGTTGGTATCATTTTGTCAGGTCGAAAATGTTATATAGATGGAAACACACTGTATGTAACCTTTTGAGATGGGCTTTTCTTTAACTCAGAATAATTTTCTTGAGATTCATCTAAATTACTTAATGTACCAATTCCTCTTCACAGCTGCGTAATATTCCATGCTATGATGTACCACAGTCTGTCTAACCACTTGCCTATGGAAAGACATTCCAGCTTTTGTCATGAATAAAGCCGCTATGAACATTCACGTACAAGTTTTCGTGTGAACATAAGTTTCATGAAAAGGAATTTTCATGCACTTCAGTGAAAACTTCTGTTGACCCCATCTTTTAATTGGTCTTCTTGCTCAGTCTCTCATCCCTACAGCTCATTCTCCCAAGAAGGTTCCTTTCACAACACAAACCTGACCCTGCCATGACCCTCAACAACTTCTCCACCCTCTCAGGACAAAATGGAAAGTCCCTTCTGTGACTTCCGAGACTGGCCTGGCCACTGGTGGTCTCCCCTGTGCAAGGGCGTGCTGCTCTGAGCCCAGACTCTGATGCAGTCGGGGGTGCGAAGCTGCTCCACGGGCTCCTAGCTTCAGCCCACTTCTCTGCTCTGAGCAAACTGCGCCCGTTCGTATGCTGGGGCTCCTCTCTTTCCTTGGTGGATAGACGGATATCTCCATCTGGATCTCTATCTACACATCAGCCTCTCCCTTTTTGTTTCTTTTTTTTGTTGACATGAAATTCACATAATATAAAACTAACCATTTCAAGGTGAAACATTCAGTGGCATTTAGTGCATTCACTGTGTTGTGCAATGACCACCTTATCTTAGTCCCAAACACGTTAGTCCCCCTAAAAGGAAGTCTGCGCAGTAGCGATCACCATTTAATAAAAATCCACCATGGGCTCGGAAGGGGTGCCAGCCGTGGCCCCTGCCCCCAGTGCCTTACAATTAGTTGGAGAAAAAAGACTCACCCTCAGGGCCCTTAGAAGGTACCTGGGTATCACTCGCTGGTTCTGAAAATGGCCGGAAGCAACAGAAGAAGTGAGATGGAGCGACGCTGGAGTTTACGGTACAGATGAAAAGCAAGCTATTTGGAAAGGACTCATAATTCATTTGTTTCTGCTCTGGGAGGATCAATAATGCGGAGACCTCGCTCTAGGGTGGGACTTAACCACGAGCCTTAACTTCTTCTACCCTCTCAACACCCCTATGAGGCAGCTGTTAGTCATTGGACCGACAGGTAAACTGAGGCTCCGAGGGAAAGACAAGCGGTGGCACCAGGAATCGAGCCCAGGTTCCTCTGGCCCCTGAAACCAGTCTCTTCATGCTCTGAGTTCTTTCTCACAAACTCTCCGGCCCTAGGACAGCCTCCCATCTTCCCACACACCATGGGGACCCCTCTTCCCGCGGACGGCCACAGCAGAGATGGGACTCTCCTGGTCCCCAGGGGGCTCCTGAAATGCTCCAGCCTCCACACGACATTTGGTTTTGCCCTCCTGTGAGTATTTCCATTTGCTTTGGGTGGAAAAACAAGCCTTTGTGTTGTTGTGGACATTTCAAAGGGACCCGCAGGCCACAAGATATCCGCTGGAATGCCCTACCCGGAACGGCTCGTTGTTTCACATGTGTCGATTTTTATCAGCTTTTGACCCCATTTATTTATGAAAAATATCTGGCTCCCAAACACGGTTGCTTTGAAGGTACAAGCGATAAGGGACCACATGTATCCAAAGAGTGATGAGGCTCTTGCTGCCCACGCCCTGGACGGCGAGGTTTCTCCGGGAGCACGGTCCTGTGTCCAGGAATTGAGAGAGCAGAGCCTTACACATCTGCACCGCACCGGTCCAGACGGAGCTGGGGTGCGGAAGCCGCTCTGGCATCTGTGATGCCCTTGGTGCTGAAAAAGGAGGGCAAAGTCACTGTCAGGAGAGGGAGGCCATGAAAGGGACATGAGCTCAGTCTGGCTCCATCAGAACCATGAGTCTGTCTCCTGCACCCGGGGCATTCTTAGTGAGAAAATGGTCAGGCATCCGTGACGTGACCCTGGGGAAGGACGACCTTCTGGACTTACCAGGGGAGCCATCAGGGCCCATGAAAGGGGAGGGTGCCCTGAACTCCAGCGTCGTCAGGCAGGAGATGCTCTGGGTGTCTTGCCATCTATACAGCGAGGTATGGGGATGGCGGCTCTGTCTGCTTCATAACATTGTTGGCAACTGAGGAGCTACACGTGGGAAATCTCTCTAGTGCCAGCATACGATCCCAGACCAATCAACTTCTGGAATATTGCTGGGCAGCACACCCACCTCCCGACCCCTTTCTGAAAACACCCGAGAACATCTGAAATGCAGGACAGTACCTTCACCTCAGAGCCAGCTTAGGCGATGTACCAAGGAGAAAACAGCACTCATTTCAAAGCAAAACGCACAAAAGAAAAGATAGATGAACTGTGGTCTATCCACACCGTGGAGTATGAGCCAGCCATGACAAGGAATGGAGCACGGACACACAGCACGGCGTGGACGGACCTCGAAAACACCAGGCTCAGCGAAGGAAGCCGGAGGCAAAAGATCGCATAGAATGAATCCATTTCTAATGACACGTCCAGAGCAGGCAAATCCACAGAGACAGAAAGCAGGTGAGTGGTTGCCCGGCGCTGGGGGATGCTGGGGACTAGGGGTGATGCCTGAGGGGTACTGAGTTTCTTTTGGGGGTAATGAAAATGTTCTAGAATCGGGGAGGGCTGCATGGCTCTGAGAGGATGTATGCTAAAAACCCATTAAACGGGTGAGCTGTCTGGTGTGTGAATGACATCTCAATAAAACTGTTAAAAAGATGGAGGGTGGGAGTTCCTGAGACTGAATACTTTTGTTCATGCGACTTCCTGAGAGGAGGGTGTTGGGCAGCCCTCCCTGGACCCATGAGGCCGCTGACCTTTGTGTCCGGGTGTGAGTTCTGTGCAGGAAGCCCGCCCGGGCCTGCTGTGCTGAGGCGCACACTCTGGGGACCCTGGAGCTGTGCACAGCTGACAGCTCCCCCTTTCAGAGAGGTCCTTGTCTTGAAACGGCCCTGGGTGCGCATGGGTTTGATCACACAGGAGCTGGAATCCCAGGTTTGCCGAGTCTGCACTCCTGTTTGCAGGGTGTCCAGAGGGCCAGGCACCCTGGCCAGGAGGGGCAGACGCGGCGTGGCCTCGTGGCTGCTCTGAGAAAATCTCGGCCATTTCCTGTCTTGGCTCACAGACACCCACACACAACAGCCGCTTCCTTATTCCCTCCTTCCAGCGCAGTCTCTGATAACCTGTGACCCGGAACAAATCAGTCTGCGATGACCGTCGGAACTCCCCCAAGTCCTTACATTGTAACCTAAACTTCCCTTCACCTTCGAACGCGGCCGCTTGTGCTTTCTCTGCCTTTCCCAGGGCTCTCGAGCCCCTTGGGTTGGGAGCAGCCCTTCTTCTTCTTGTCCTCTTTCTGAGAGAGTTGGTGTGACGGTGGGGTGGTCCTGGTGTGGAGGGAGGGCCGGGGGGTCGGGGGGGCGTTGGTAGTGGGGGGCTCGCCTGGGTCCCAACTCCCCCTACCAGCCCTGCAGCCCCGGGCAGGCAGCATCCTCAGCCTCTGACCCTCAGGGGTGGTCTCCGGCGTGCATGAAGGGTCCATGTGGGGATGCTTGGTGCTGGCCCTTAAAACACTTTCAACAGGCAGCTCGAATGCTCACATCTCCTTTGACAAACATCTTCCTATCTGTTTTTCCCCGGCTTTGTGGAGATGTAATTGGTTCAGCCACGATGGGAAACAGTATGGAGGCTCCTCACAAAATTAAAAATGGAACCACCATCCCTATCCAATTATTTAAGTCATGAAATATACCAAGCATCGAGGAAATAGTGATGGAGAGCACACCCCCCATCTGGATTTTTAAACTTCTTTTTTGAAAGTAAACTTTTTTATTGAAGTATAAGGAATAGTCTGAAACGTGCATGATCTTGAGGGTTCAGGATGCGGCGTTCTTTAAGGTGAAGACACCCATCACCAGTGCCCAGACAGAGACGGGAACCTGACCCTGGGGCCCCCTCAGGCCTCTTTCCAGCCTCGACCTCCCAAGGCTGCTGGCTGCCCCATCTCTAAAGATGTGGATTAGCTGTGCCTGTTTTTGAACTTCACAGAATTCTACAGAAATGCAAAGAGCATGCACCACTTCGTGCCCGCTCCTTCCTCTCCCGGGCGCACCAACGGGACAGGCCTGCCCGCCACTCTGGCCATCGGCACGGTGTGGACGGACCGTGCTTCATCGTCGGGCCTGCTGTCGAAGGGCCGGGCTGCATCCAGGGCCCGTCGGGACTCGTGGGGTGGTGGAGGTCCTCGGAGGTGCAGCCACTGTGGTGCCTGCCACCCGAAGTGGGACCGCGGATGCACGGGACATGCACACGCCAGGTCTTACACGAAGGGGCGGCCGCCTCCCAGATCCGGGTCCATGGTCGCGTCCACGGCCACTTCCACGCCTGGTCCGGGCGTTCGCTGCAGCCACGCTGGGCTGTGAGGCGGGGCTGCCACTTGGCTTCTGCATACATCTCCCGGCTGACCAGTACACCGCCGCCTTTGCACACGTTCATTGGCTGTTTGGAGACACCCCGTACGGGTTCATCTGGTTTCCATTTTGCTGCTTAAAGCACTCCGGGGGCAGGTGCAGCCAGAGGCAGGCTCCACCTACCTCTCTCCTCCCCCCTCGTCCTCCCCCTGGGAAACCTGCGGCGGGGGGGTGGGGGGGGGGTGAGGGGGGCGCGCGCCTTCCTTCTGCACATGTGCTTACACTCTGCCGCACTGGTAGGGGGCCCGCAAATGAGCCATGTCCTGCTTCACGGTGATATCTTCGCCCCTGAAAGCATCAGCGTTCCTTCCCCTCACCTGTGACCACCTTGCCAGGGCTCCTGCTTCTGTCCATGCAGGGCTGTTCCCACCATCTCACACAGCCACACTCTCCCCAGGCACCACGTGCGACCTCACACTGCACCTCACACTCACACCACCCCTCCTTACACTTCCACACTTGGGTCTATCTGCGCCAGGCCCACATCAGCCCAATTATTGCACGTCTCTTGCAGGAAGGGAGGGGGGCGAGAGGAGATGGGACGTCTGTGCACAGCTATTTCCTGCTATGGTCCAGTGTCTGTGTCCCTTCTTAGAGGGCCAACCTCCCCAGAAAGAGCTCATGTTGCATTGTGGGCCTCCCCCATGGGCAGCCGTGATTTGTCCATGGATGTCTAAGACAAGGGTCTGTCTGCCTGGCTGGACCAGGGCCCCCGAGGGGGGACCAGCGGGCCTGCTCTGCTCCTGCCTTCTCCACCCCTGGCCTCGGTTCCTGATCTAGAGCGTCCCGTCTCCTTCCAAGAGAGCTCCCGTGGCCTTCCTGAGAACACAGGGCCTTGGCAGCCCCGCCAGCCCACCTCCCAGCTCCCCGGGGCTCCGGGAGAAACCGGGAGCTGCCCCCGCCTGCCTGCTCTGCTGGAGCCCTCAGGAGGCCCTGCCGGGAGGGACGCGGGAAAGATTCATCAGCCCCTCAGCCCTGTTAAAAGCATTCCATCAAAGGGGGATCCTGCCCCCAAGGTGATGGCAGTGGGAGGTCCAGAGGTCAGAGGTCAGAGGGTGGAGCCCCCTGAATGGGATTAGTGCCCTCATGAGAGAAATCCCAGGGAGCTCACTTGCCCCTCCCACGAGCCAACAAGTGAGAAGTCTGAAGCCTGGAGAGGACCCTCACCTGACCCTGCGGCACCCTTGTCTCAGACTTCCAGCCTCCAGACTCTGAGAAAGACGTTTCTGTTGTTTGTAAGCACCCTGGTCTGTGCATTTTGTCCTATACGCCCAGGGTGCTAAGACATGGCCCAGACTTCTTTTACTTCATTCTGTTTTCACAGGTGTCCATGAAAAGAGGGGTTATTGGAAGAGGTGTGCCAGCTGCAGCTCAGAGAGGCACAGTGTCTTGCCTAAGGGCACACAGCTAGGGAGTATCAGGACGAGAATTCCAACCAGGTCTGACCCTGACCCCAGGCTTTTGGCCCTGGGCAGAGGGGCGTGGTCAGCACGGTCATTTCCACGGAAATGTCCTCAAGCTCCTCCCTCCAAGGCTGAGGAGGCTCATGGAGCAGCCGCAATGAGATGCACCTGCTCAGCTGGCCATCTTGCAGCCACCTGGGGGGCAGGGGGGCTGAGCTGGATCCACGACGGACGCCCCCCGTCTCCTCGACACAAATCAGTCCTGGTCAGTGCCTGACAACCAGGCCGCTACCCTTCCCTGGGGGACGGTGCGGAACAGACGTTCCTGACTGTGCTTGGCCGCTCCTCAGCCTCCCGCCGCACACAAGTTTATCTTTATGTAACACAGACTTTCTAAACACTTCACCATTGCTATGAAAATCAAGATAATTTCTGGCAGTTAAAGACCTGACTCACCCATTGTTCCTGCCCTTTGTCATTTTAGGAAATTCCTCCAAATGGGGCTCCTGTGGGTTCGGGCAAAGGGCCTCCCAGTGACCCACACACCATGTGTCAGCTCACCTCTCACCTGCTCAAGAGGCGTACTTTCCAGATTTTATCAGAACAGGCTGCTTCTCGCATCCTAGTCTTTCCTGGAAGGAGCCCAGCTCACCCAGCGCTTCCTGGATTCGCTGGTTCCGGGATCCACCCGTATTCTTTTTTTTTTTTTTTTTTTTAAAGATTTTATTTTTTTTCCTTTTTCTCCCCAAAACCCCCCGGTACATAGTTGTGTATTCTTTGTTGTGGGTCCTTCTAGTTGTGGCATGTGGGACGCTGCCTCAGCGTGGTCTGATGAGCAGTGCCATGTCCGCACCCAGGATTCGAACTAACGAAACACTGGGCCGCCTGCTGTGGAGTGCACGAACTTAACCACTCGGCCACGGGGCCAGCCCCAATCCACCCGTATTCTTTCCCAACTTTTGTTTACTTCTCTCACTTTATTATTTTTGGATTAATGTAAATGAAGTCTGTCTTTGGCTCTCGAAAATGGATGCAAGTCTTGCTAGGGTCAGAGACTTTGAAGTCGGCTTCGACGGAGGAAAACCAGTGGAAGACTCTGCAGAGCATGTCAACGTCACCTTTCCTTGGTGTGAGAGAGGAGGAGGAAGAGGAGGAGGAGCAGGAGGAAGAGGAAGAGGAGGAGGAGGAGGAGGAGCAGGAGGAGGAGGAGGAAGAGGAAGAGGAGGAGGAGCAGGAGGAGCAGGAGGAGGAGGAAGAGAAAGAGGAGGAGGAGGAGGAAGAGGGGAGGGGGAGGAGGAGGAGCCGGATGCTTTCCCGTCCTCATGTCTGCATTCCAGACGGCAGGAGGGAGGGATTGTGTCTGGAGCTTGCCATCACTTTGGCCCCATCCCGTTGGCCAGAGTCTAGATGCAGAGTCACACCCACCTGGGACCTTGCGACTTTGGTAAGGACGCATCTGGGGTGGTAAGCCCTCGCTCGGGAAGAACCGCCATGTGCCTAGGTACAATCAATGCTATCACTCGAGAAGGAGAATGGATGCTGGAGAGAAATGGCAACTTCGGCCATCAGGTTGGCTTTAATTTGGGGGCAGATATTCCACCTGAGAAACCCAGAGAACTCGATGCACACAGTGTCCCTCAGTGTCCAGCCAACATGGGTCTCCTCTCCTGCTCTCTTTGCGCTGCGAGTTACAGCTTCCCGTCGTTGCCATCTGGACCCCTGCAGGCAGACCAGGGTCAGGTTCGAGTGCAGGAGTCCATTTGGGAGGGGATGTCAGGAGGCGACGGAGAAGTGGGAGGAGAGGGGGAAGGGAGAGAGCCTCCATGTGCAGGCAGGTGTTGGTGGATGGCCGCTGCAGGCATGGGGGCTCACTCCCTTGGGGACCTCTGAGGGACTGCGTGGGCACCCCCCGTAGTTTCTCACCTGAGCAGGAGGGGAGCTGGGACACTGCCTACCAGCTTTCCCTGTCACTGGTTGGCGGCCACTCCCAAGCCCAGTGACTGCTGGTCTTGCTGGCCTGCCCGTCCGTGAGCAGGCCAAGCCCTCGCCTGTAGCAGAGAAGGCTCCTGGGCAGAAGGCCACAGACGCTCGCTGGAGGAAGCCATGGCTCTCTGCGGGGTGATGCCTGCCGAGGGATGTAGGCTGGACCTCAGCAGCCAGTGCTCCAGCCATATTCCCAGCTGGAGAAAGACCCCTGGGTCCCCAGGAAGCCACTCCATGCCTTTGGCTCGAAGCAGCTGGCTCTGCAGCTCTGTAGCCTGGAAAATTCTGGGAAGCATCTGCTGTCAAGGGTCCGAGCACCTGCCGGAGAGCACCTGCTGGGGCGCGTGGTTTATTCAGGGCAGGCCTCGTACCTGGGGCTCACAGGCCTTCGTCCTCCTGGCCCTGACCTTCAGGGAGATGGGGTGGCTGTTAGTTTACTCGGCTGCTGTGACAAAGTACTGCAAACGGGGGCCTTAAACAAAGGAAGTTTCTTCTCCTGCGGTTCTGGAGGCCAGAAGCCCACGATCAGGTGTTGGCAAGCTTGGTTCCTTCTGAGGCTGAGGGAGAATCTGAGCCAGGCCCCTCTGCCAGTGCCGGGTGGTTGGCTGGCATCCGTGGTGCTCCCTGACCTGCAGCTGTGTCACCCCGTCTCCACCTTCATCTTCCCGGGGCGTTCCCCCTGCGTGCGTGTCTGTGCCCACGTTTCCCCTTTGTGTAAGGACACAGTCATCGGGGATCGGAGGCCCACCCTATGCCAGTGTGACCTCATCTTAACCAACTGCATCTTCAAGGACCCTATTTCCAAATAAGGCCACACTCCGAGGTACTGGAATTTGGGACTGGAACATGCAAATTTGGGGAGGACACCATTCAGCCCATCACAGGGTGGGAGAAAGAGCCAGAGGGGACGACGGCCCTGCTGCAGGTGAGGTGGCTGGATGCACCGGTCGGCAGAGCCCAGTCGGCAGGTGGAGGCCAGTGCCCAGGTCACCTGCAGAGCAGGGGCACCAACGAGAGGCCCCTCGGAGACCCTCACTGTAGGAACTAATGCTCCCGCGTAGTGACCACGTGGGGAACTTTCGATCTGCCTTGGCCTGTCTTCCCTTCTCTGGGTGGCTTACTGCTACTTTGGCTTTGAACACATTGAGGGTCGGGGGCCACCCCCACCTTTCCAGCTCTGAGGGCTTCCTCATGCTCTGCTGAGACAGCCCCATGGGTCCTCCCGGGTGAAAGAAGGGAGGTGGGCCGTGCGGCTCCAGCCTGGCCGGCGGGCAGCAGCCTTGGGCAGCGATGTGGCTGTCACTGGCACTTTCTTTAACCTCGGGGTGTGGGGCGGTGCAGGAAGAGCACAGTTGCCTGACCCTCCCACACGAACTCAGAATCTGAACGCAGTCCAGGGTTTCGGCATTTGAGTCCCCAAAGCTAGTCGCTAGCCCTCCTCCTCCCCCTGGAGAATAATCCATTTAAAACTTCTGAGCTGTCTAGACTTGTTATCTGGCCCCTAATTCCTGAGAGCCCAGCGCGGGCAGCAGCGGGGCTGTCGAGATAGCAAGAGGGTGAAGTCATTGGCGCAGATCCTGAGGCAGGAAGTCGGCTCCAGGAACGATGGATGAGCGCGGGGCTGGTGCCCGCACGCGGGGCAAGATAACGCGTCTAGACTCTGCTGGCCATTTCCTCCCCTTCCTTTAGGTGTCCTATCGGCCGCCCCCCGCCTTCCTGCCCACTCCGCGGTGCCTCGCAGGAGAAAGCCCCCTCAGGAAGACCTCGCTTCATTTCCAGTGAGGGGCTGCTGGCGGCTCTCGGGCTCGGCTGGGCGTGGTGCTTTCTCTAAGCCACGGTGACGGTGACGGCGACGGCGGGGGCGGGCGGCCCTTCTGCAAAGGCCACGCTGGCCTCTGTCACTTTGTCATTTCTGAGAGTTCAATGGGTTAGGGGAAAAATGACGTTTTCTCTCGCCAGTATCCAGAGGTCAAAGGAAGGTCATTGGTGGGACTGCGAGGACACAAGCTGATGTCAAACAGACCCAGATTTCCACAAGTCCTGGGGAAAAAGAGCCTGGAGCAAGTCTTATCTGAGAGAGCCCCTGGGAGCTGTAGCACGCTGAATAACCTCGCGTTTCCGGAAAGAGTGGCTAATTTCGTTGGCCCCTGTGCATGCTGGGTGATCTTGAGTCCTGGAGCTAGGGGTAGGAGAGAGGTCAAAAGGTCACTTGGGGCAGTCCCCTGCCTCCAGGCAAGATTCTCCCAGCAAAGAGTCATCGTGTGTGTTCCAGAGTGCGAGGACACGCGTGGGGGCGGTGGGAGGCAAGGAGGCTGGAGCACCTGGAGAGAGCAATGAGGTGGTAATCCCGCCGGCTGTGCTGCGCCCGGGAGCCCCGCGGGCTTGGGGTCTCGAACAACTGTGCTGCAGCCTGTGGGCGACGGCTGTGCAGAGGAGCCCAGCGCGTCTGGAGAAACAACACCGCCGCGGTGGCGACAACCGCCACGCAGCACACCAATGGCAGCAGCGAGATCAAAATGCCTTGAGCCCTTGTGTGTGCTGGTTTATGTCGAGTGGCCCAACATATGCCGTTTAACCTCATTTAATCACCAAAACAAGCCTGTAAGCCCGTGAGGTAGGTACTATTCTAATTATTCCCAAACTGAGGCTCAGAGAGGAAAGTGCCTGCCCGGGTCGCCCAGTTTGTCAGAAGCAGAGTTGGGATTTGGACCCTGGGGCGACCTGGCTCCAGGACTCAGCATCCAGGGGCTAAAGGCTTCTGCTCTCCACCAGGTGGGTTCCAGCCACGTCTTCTTTATCACCTGCTGATGGTGGTTGGGGGCAGCCCAGGTTACACAGCTAACAAGCAGGGGGGTCAGGACACCACCCCACATCTTTAGACCCCAAATCCTCCATCAGGCTCTTCCTCTTTCTCCGTGTGCGGTGCCCTCTGACAAAATCTAAATGCTCCTTTGTGGTCCGTGGGGAAGACGGAGGGAAGTCCCCCCACCAGGATTTACTCTTCCTGCGCTCCGTTCAGCTAGGGTGAGCCAGCACCTCCCGTGCTCCTGGCATAGATGCAGGAGAACGCTCCGCTGCGTGTGAGAGGAGGTCAGCGTCAGCAAGAGGAGCGCTTCTAAAGATACAGAAGGACCCTGAGTCTCGCCGAGCCACGAACAGAGCCTCAGGCCAGAGCTGGGCCCCAGAGAGGGGACTGCAGAGATTGAGAGGAGGGAAAAGGGGGGACAAGACCTGAGAGTGACCAGGAGTCCCAGATGGCCACAGCATGGACACTGCCTAATACAGGAATCTGTGGGAAGAGTGACATTTATCATTAAGGCCCTGTCAGTTGGGGACCAGTTAAATAAATAGACGATGAACTTGCCATTTGAGGGAATAGTATGCAGCCATGAAAAAGAAGGAAAAGCACTTTATATAACAATATGGAATGATAACCAAAATAGGTGAATGAAAAGCAGTAAGATTTTACACATGTGATGTGTGTGGGGGTATATGTACTTACATGTATGAGTGTGGAAACTCACACTTACATGCATATAATTACATGCTCACGTGCCTAAAGGATCTCTAGATAGTGGCCTCTTGTGAAGGAGGCTCTGGGAAAAGGTGAGAAGGAGATACTGTTTGTACCCTGAATTTTTAACTGTGTGAATATATGACCTTAAAAGAAAACACGAAAGCTCCACCCCATCCTATAAACTTGGTGTTCTCTTGGATAACTAATAACCCGCTTTGTGCCAAGGAGCTCTTCTCTTCCCTGTGCCCCCAGGGGTCCCAGAGGCAAGCGAAGGGCATGTCCATGGGCAGTGAGAGGGAGCCGGGGCAGGGCTGCTCCCACCTGCCAGGCCCCCTCCCCGGCTCCCGGGTGCCCCCTCTTGGGTGGTGTTGCCCCGCTGTGTGGCTGTGCCCCACAATGCAGATGGGGTTCTGCGGCACCGAGAGCCTGGAACTCACACCACACAGAAGCCAGACTCTCCGCAGTCCCACCCACACCCTGAGCGGCTTCCCGCTGGTTTAGCCAAAGAGTTCTTTAAAGAATTTTCTCCCAAGCGGGAGGCTGGGATCCTGAGAAGGCAACACCCAAGGATTTATTGGCCTCCCCAGGGCTTGGAGTTTTTGACTCGCCCACTGAGAGAGGCAGGGGGTCAGGGGTTATCTCTGGGTGGGCAGCTGGGGGCTGCCTGTGGCCCCCCCGCCCCACAGCATCTGCTAGAACCATTAAGGGGCCGCTCCCTCCTCAGCGTCAGTCGGTGTCTCTCCAGCGCCCAGCCCGGGTTACCGACCCCCGAGCTGCCATGTGCTGTGCAGACCCCTGGCGAGGCTGAAGGGCGGTTTGCAATTTCAGTGAAGAGGAGCAAAAGAGGAACACCCCATGGGAGGGGGATCGGGGGCCATTCGAATGTGGCGGCTGCGGAGGCCCTGGGAGTGGGCTGGGGGACATTTGTTCTGGCTGCTGGGGGTCCAGAGGCAATCTTTTTTCTTTTTTAGGGTACGCTTTTTTTGTTGAGGAAGATTGGCCCTGAGCTAACATCTGTTGCCAATCTTCCTCTTTTTTTTCCGTCCCCAAAGCCCCAGTACATAGTTGTATATTCTAGTTGTGGTCCCTCTAGTTGTGCTGTGTGGGATGCCACCTCAACATGGCTTGATGAGCGGTGCCATGTCCGTGCCCGGGATCTGAACCCGCAAACCCTGGGCTGTCAAAGTGGAGCGTGCAAACTTAACCACCCGGCCACGGGGCTGGGCCCCCAGGGGCAATCTTAAATGGCAAGTTGTGGGCCATGTGGGAGGCCCTGGGACCAAAATGTAAAGAGCCCCAGAGAGGTGCTTGGTGGGACTTCAAGGCCCCGGTTCAGGCCTCCAGAAGGCAGCACAGTGAGGACCCTGGCGGAGTGAGGCCACGCTCTGGGCCTCTGTTTCCACATGTAAAACGGGACTAACAATGCCTCTTTCTCGGGAGTGTACAGCGATGCAGAGCAGGTGCATGGCAGGACCAGCAGCCCTTCCCAGGCCCCTGTCATGTGCCGGGCACCCCTCCAAGGGCCTTCCCCAGGGTTACCCAGCTGATCCCACAAGAGTGCCAGGCGAGGGGTTCTATCTTTATCCTGCTTTACAGATCAAGACATTGAAGCACAGAGAAGCTGGGGAACTTGCCCAAGGTCTCAGAGCTCGTGAGCGGCGGCGTCTAGATTCGACCCCCAGCCCACTGGGGTGTCTTCATCTGCGGCCCCCACTGCAGCCAGACCTCTCCTCCAGCGTGTCACCGACACAGGCCGCCTTCTCCCCTTGTTTCAGCCCTGCGGGACGAGAGGCCGTCAGTTCTGGCGAGCAAGCTCCTGCGCAGCCCCACTTCCCACCCGTGCAGGTAAGCTTTGATTTAGCATCCGTGCTTGTTTCTCAGACTCCGTGGAACCTGGAGGATGCCCTTTCTCAAGGCCCAGCGAGGGGGGCATCCATCCTTCCTGCCATCTCCAGGGAGATTTATGCCTTGGCGGGCCTGCCGTGCATTATTACATTTCCTTCTCTCTCATTAATCATCCTCTGCGCTCCGTCCTCTGACGGCAGGAGCGGCAGCCCGCGGGCCCCAAATCTGGCTGCCGATTAGGACGCAGAGAACAGGCCAGCGTTTATCTCTGGGAGAAACCTCAGAGCCGCCTCGGAGAGAGGGCGGTGGTTGAGCCCTCCGCTTGCCCATCACCGCCCCTCCAGGGAGGAAGCCCGCCCCCTCCCCAGAAGCCAGGTGCTGATGGAATCGCTCAGCACAGTGGAGGAGCTGCTGCGGGATTAGCTGGGACGTCTGCTCGACCTTCCTTCGTGGTGGGGACAGCGAGAAGCACTCTCTTGTTGTTGGCTGGCTGACCATTTCTCCAGAATTTACAGGGAGCTGGGTTTCTGCCCAGCCCGTTCCTCTCACTGCCTTGTATTTAATCGCCTCACTCCTTTGTGGGACGCACAGCTCATCGCCTTTAGTACACAGGAAACGGTGGTCCAGGCGCCGGAGGGACAAGGTCTCACGTTAGCAAGTAGCACATTCAGGGCCTTAAAACAGGCAATTCCAGGCCAGCGCCACGCTGTCCTGCCTTCCATGATGGGGCCTGGGATTCCTTTCTTCAGGCCTTTATTTTTTTAAACAGCTTTATTGAGTTTTAATTCACATGCCATACAGTTCACCCATTTAAAGTGCACGATTCAATGGTTTTGAAATATATTCTCAGATATGTGCAACCATCATCCCAATACAGTTGAGAACATTTTCATCACCCCAAAAGGCTCCTGCACTCTTTAGCTCTCACCCCCAATGCCCCCGTTCCCGGAACCCTGGGCACCTGGCTCTGCTCCCTGTCTCGATGGTGCACATTCAGTTAACAGACAGCTACTGATGAGATGCCAGCCGTCAACTCAGTCCTGGTCCTGAGTCCCCGATACCTTGACGCGCCACAAGAGGCTCCTTCCCGGACGTGCCAGTGAACTGAGGCAGGGTGTGCGTCTCGGCCCTGGAGCCGCCCTGGCTGGCCTTCTGGGGGCAACTGGTGGCCCGGCGGGGAAGGGGGTGCCACTTTGGACCCTGGGGCTACCAAGGGGGCCTCAGCCGCTGGGGAGCTTAAGGCCCAGTGTGGGCGAGGGGAGCATGAGTCCCGTGAGACTCATGGGGCAGTGGGCAGTGAGGAAAGGGAGCCATGAGGCACACATTTGAGTCGAAACAGGAGGCTTGAGTAGGAGTTGGGGTCCGAGGGAGAGCAGGAGGGGGCGGGGGCTTTGGGAGTGGAAACAGCGTCTGCAAAGATGTGGAGGTCAGAGAACTTCAAGGAACTCAGTGTTAAGCCCAGAGGACCAGTGGGGCGGGGGCGTGGGGGAGGCAGGAGCGCAGGGCAGGCTGGCTTGGAGGCAGGACCTGGAAAATGTGAGAACACCGAGCGGAAAACGCTTGCTGGGTTCCCCCATCCTGGCTGCACGTGGCCCCTTGAAGCCACACACATCTCAGCTCCTAGGCAGGTGACCCACTAGTGGCTCATAGTGGAGAAGCTGGCCTGGCTGCAGAGTTTTACGATGGCACTGTGACACTCTGAGGGCTGCTGGGTGCCAATTGCCACCTGGACACAGCTTCTCCAGCATCTCGTCTGAGCAGAAACTGGGGCACACATTATGGGCTCGGCTGAGCCATCAGAAATAGATACTCTTGTTGCGTTTCCCACTTGCCTATCGCCTTTCGAGGCGTTTTCAACCCTCAGGGCCTGATGGATCTAGGGAAGCACGGATTTCCCGGTCTCCACTTTTTATTTTTAAATGGCAGGGAGCATAAAAGAGTGGTGAGGCGGAAAGTCACTCACCGAGATCAGACGTGATGGTGCTGAATGGTGATGGGTCCCGTGTGGGGCTGGGGTCATCCCCACCATTTGGCTGGTTTGAGGGACCAACCACCACCACCCCCACCTTGATGAAACCTGGCCTGTCGGTTCCACCCGCCAACTTCTGAGCTGCGAGCCTTTGGAATGCCACCAGGAGATGCAAGGGTCCTACAAGACGTTCCACCATTAAGAAAAGCTCATAAGCTCAGAAATCACTGACTTTCATTTTCCTAAATGTTCAAGGTTATCCCTATATCAAGTCACTTTCACTTCCTCATGTTCCAAAACGTCTCCTTGAGTGGGACACGGAGAGCTTGGAGTGCAGCTTGCCACCTGGGAGCGGCACAAAACCGTCCCTCCACCAGCCGGGGAGAGCTGTCAGCTGTCTCCTGCTCTCTCTTGTTGGCCAGCGCCATATTCTACATTCAAATGACTTACTATTCAATACTTACTAATCAGGAGAATTTACCTAAAAATCCAGACTCTTGTCTTCCTTCCAAATATCGGATCTGACCGCCGCAGACCCCGAGTCTCTCCTGCAGCTGCGGGGGCACGAGCTCTTAGCGGGCACATCCCCACACTGATGCTCCCTTTTCCCCCTGGTTCAAGGCCGTGGGTCACTCACCATTCATCTTCTCTCACCTGGCCTGCTTCACTCACTCATGTCACCTGCCGGCCTCAGAGGACCTTGGAGCTCGCGGGTCCTAGCCTTAATCGAAGGCATTTAGGGCAGACATCTCACAAGGTCCTCGCCAGCAAGATGGCGCCTTCGAGTGAAGGACGAAGGGCCGCCCCGCTGGGTGGATAGACGGATTCTAAATAGGGGCACCTTCCTTGGGGGCCCGAGGCAGTGTCGAGCCCAGGAGCCTAACTGAAGAGGGACAACCACCGGTGTTTTTTAAGCACCTACGGTTTAATAACCATCCACGAGGCCAGGAGACGGGGCTGGAGGCTGGTCGCCTTCCAGCATTCCAGTGCGGATCCGGGCGAGGTAGCAAATGCTCGTATATCCTCTTGCAGGCTGGATTTCCTGCCTGGCGCTGGAGAGCCGAAGAGGGGGTGGGGGTTGGCGTGTAAGGTTTCCTCTGTCCCCCCCCACCCCACCCTCCCCAGCTCCCAAACCATCCATCAGTCCACGGCTCACCTGTGAAACCCAAGGCTGGGAACCACAGCGCTATTCCGTTACAAAATCAAGATTTATCGGAACATGACAGGCCTGCAGAGCTTTTACGACATGAATGGCGCCAATCCCTTCTGTTAACCTGCTTGTCCCGGGTGGGGCGGGGGAGTTTTACAACTGCCAACACCATTCCATCTGCTCCGGAGCTGGTGGCCTTCTGACAGTGAGGACAAAATGTCCAGCTTTGTGCGGGCCCCGCGGGCTGGGTTACCACTTCAGCACCTGAGAGCTCAGCCCGCTTCCCCCTGGGGCGAGCCCCCCCGGCTCCACGGCCCCCTCCCCGGCCCTGCCTGGTGTGAATGAGATTCAAATCATGCTCTGACAGTCCCGTGAATTATCTGTTTTCCAACCTGCCTCCCCGGCTCTTTCATCTCCATAGCAGAAGCCACGTCGGGTGTAAAGAGGGGTTTTTCTTCTCGTGAAATAATAAATTGACATCTCTACAAAGGCCCCCATGACACCCAAATTGCCTGCATCTCAAGGAAGAAAGACACAATTTGGGGACCATTTGGAACCTCTTAAAAAAAGGTGGTCAGTGCCTCCTGGAGGCTGCCAGGGAACTGCCGGTCCAGCAAGGCGGGGATGGCGCCAGGCCGCGACCGGGATGCTGGGCCAAATCGTTTAAGGGTCTATTTAAAAAGTTAAGCCATGTTTACGTTAAATGGAACCCGTGCGGCAGTTGGAAGCTCTCGGCCGTGCTGTGAGTTCCTCTGCGTCCAGCTCCCCCGCTGGCGTCTGTCCTGGGCGAAGAACCTGGAAGGGCTCTTCCTGGACTGACGCATGGAGCACTTGCTCTCTCCTCCCTCGGGAGAGCTCCCCGCTCTCTCAGCCGGGACCTGGCTCTGAGACCAGGAAGCCGACAGGTGTTTGATGTCAGAACAGGAGGTTGAAAGGGCTTCTCTTGTCTGGGTGCAGAGGGCAGCTCCCTGAAGCTCACTCCCCAGTGAGAAGGGTCCCGGCTGGAAGGCGACGCCGGCCTCTCTCCATGGTGCCTGAGTGGAGAGTAATCAAAATGGCGCGGGTACTCAGGGCGGCCCTCTGTGCCTGGGCCCTGGGTGGGCTGTTTCTGGAAGCCTATGAAGAAGGCACTGCATGATTTCAGTCTTGCTGAAGAGGCAGTTAATCCACAAACTTGCTGGTCGGGGCAAGGTAGGCGCAGGAACCCAACTGATGCCAAACCAGCATGCCCAGGTGGAAATGGCTCGGCCACTATGGCCACATCTTCCTCAAGTGTCCTGACCTCATTCGCTGCATCTGTCATGTGGTTAATGACATCTCCCTCACTGGGTTTTAAGTCTCGAATGAGATTTGGTGTATGAATGTATCCAATATGCAGTAGGCACTCAATAGTTGCTCATGGACTTCAGTGCATTGTGAGCCCTGGAGTCGAAGGCAGCTGGGTCCGAATCCCCACTGTGGTTCTCCACAGCTGAGGGACTGCAGGCAAGTCAGGCGACCCCTCCAAGCCTCAAGTTCTGTGTCTGTAAAATGAGGAGACGTTAACAGCACCCGAGTCTTGGGCAGCTTGGAGCATGACATGAGGCTCTGCAGGCAGAGCACTCAGTGAGGTGTGCAGTCTGTGTTCAAGTGACGTTCGCTCTGATGATGATAACAAGGACGCCATCACCGCTGCTCTTTCATAGGTCTCCTGTCCCGCTCCAACTGCAAACCCTGGGAGATAGCTGGAGTCCTAAAGTGCTGAGGAGGGCCTGATGCTGGCCTTCCCGGGGCAGGGTGCCTCCCGTCCCAGGGTTTGCAGGTGCCCCCAGGTCCTGGGCCCTCCCTGGGCCAGCTTACTCCACAGCTGCGGCATGTGGCTGCGAGGGATGAGCCCATCCCAGCTGCTGGGGAGGCGGCACTGCTTGTTGGCCTTGGATGGTCCTATATTGATATTTGCAGATGGGAAATCAGAACCATTTGCCCAGGCCGGCCCGGCATGACTTCATCCTCGGTGCCCCTCCAACCTCCCCGTCAGGAGACCAGCGGGACACGGATGCCTGCAGAAGTTCAAACAACTGAACTGGCCGTGACCTGATCTCAGATGGAGACGGGGTGTGTTGGGATGGCTGCCCCACAGGCGTCGGACTCCGTCTAAGTGGAGAGCTCCTCACCGAGGCCGTGCAGCCCTGGAGAGAACAGGGATGCGGGCTGGGGTTGACCGGCCCCCCCGCCAGCCCCCCTGTCCTGTCCTGGGGAAACTCCCATGGAGGGGCGTCTGCAGTGTGGCAAGGATGTTCTTAGCTCACCTGCATTGAGCGCCACCTGTATACCCACCCCTACTCCACACGCTTCATGGGAGGAGGTATGCACAGTGTAATGGGGAGAGTGCAAAATGGTTCAGCCACTTTGGAAAACAGTCTGGCAGTTTCTTACGAAGCTGAATATGCTCTTCCCATACAGTCCACAGTCATGCTCCTTGGTGTTCATGCAAAGGATGAAAACTTATGTCCACGGGAAAACCTGCACATGGATATTGACAGCAGCTTTATGCATAATTGCCAAAACTTGGAAGCAGCCAAGATGTCCTTCAGCAGGTGAATGAATAAATAAACTGTGGGACAGCCAGACAAGGGAGTATTATTCAGCACTGAAAAGGAATGAGATGCAGGAAACTTCCATGCTAAAGTGTGGAGGGACACCAGCAATATGCCACAATAGGCGTAACTGTGGTAGCTCCTGCTGTGCCCAAGAGCCCAGGAAAGTTCTGTAACTCGCCTGAGGTGTCACAACGTATAAGTGGCAGGGCCGGTGTGGAACGCAGCACCCATGGCCCCAACCACACTCACACCACCCCACTTGCAGGCCGTTCTGACGGCATCTGCGGCTGGGAGGGTTTAGATGACCCATATATCCCGTTCAAATCATGCATTCTGCAGAAGAGGAAACTGAGGCTTGCAAAGGTCGGTGCATGAAATGGTCACGACAACCCTTTGGAGTCTTAGGGTGGACAAGGCCAGGGGAGGTGTCCAGGTCCATCCGGCAACCATGTGGCCAGGCCGGGGGACGGAGGTTGGAGAAGCCCAGCCAAGGCCGGCTGTGGCAGTGTGGACCTGACCAACTTCCTGCCCAGCCCTCGGACGGGATCCCGGTGTTGGCATCCTCATGGTGGATGCTCCCCTTCCCGGGGGACAACCAAGAGCTGCCCATGGGCTTTTATTAGAAACAATGGGAGGATCCAGCTGCTCCTCAAAGGTTTCAAGTTGAGCATTTTTCACATTCCTCCTTGACCTGGCACTGCCGGGACACTGTCATTTACAAAAAAAATAATAATAAATCTGGTATTTGAAATAAAAAAAAATCACAGCCTTCCTTTGCTTGACTCATTTCCTGCGGTGTTCCCCTGGCCTAATGGAAACCTGACAGGCTGCATGGCAGAGGAAGCCAGACCCCCTGCATCAGGGCAAAGTTCAGTGTGGAGAATGCTGTTTTTGTTCCGAGGAGTGGGAAGAGGTGATGGAGGGGGACCTCCCCTCCCGAAACTGAACAGCAGAGAGAACACCAGAAGGAAAACGTCCTAATATGCGATGCGGCGTTGGCCTCAACCCTTTGAGTCAGGAGAAAGACTTGCACTAGAGGCACCAGGAGGTGGGGCTTCTTCCCGTGGCTGTCCACGTCTCCTCTTTGGCTTTGCAGAGACCACCAAAGCTCTTAAAGAGAAATGGCTGTCCTCAGGAGTGCCCCCACCACACCGGGAGAGCGCTTAACTCGGCCAACACCTTCCTTATGGGTGCTTTGTGCCGACGAAGATAAAGCAGCCGACGCGTATCGAGCGCTTACTGCGCAGCGGGCACCGTGCTGCACACCTGATAGGTGTTGCCCCATTTTACCCTCAAAACAACCTTCTAAGGGAGGAGGCACGGCTGCGGCTGCCCTCGTACGGAGGAAGGGTTTGGAGAAACGAAGCATCTAGTGAAGAAACGCCACACAGCCGTGAGGGAAGCTGCCTGGCGGGCCGGCGCTCTGAGGCCCCGTGCTCTGCCCACTTCGGCGGCTGCTGGTGTGAGGGGGAGGGTTCACGAGGCAGTCACCAGGGGTGCTTGGCAAATGCTGACGGATGGGCCTTAAGGAGCTGTTGAAAAGAAAGAAGACACTGGCCTTAAACCCAGGGGGCTAAAGAGTTAAAAACAGCAGTTGATAGATTATTATAAACAGCATGATCATGACACATTTTGGAAAACTGGGTGGCGGTGTCTTCTACAGCTAAACGTCCACCTATTCTATGACCTGACATATGTACCCAAGAGGAGTGAATCTGTCTGCCCACCAACGACACTGTAGGACAGGAATGGTCGTAGCAGCTTTTTTCATAATAACCCCAGACCAGAAAATGCCAGATGCGCATCCATTACAGAACGTATAAGTCAGTGGAGGTGCATTTCTGTGAGGCAACATGCCCCCAGCAGTAAAGAAGGATGGAACTCCTCTACACGTGTGAATGAAGCTCGCCAGCTAGTGATGAGAGAAGGATGTCTCATCACAAGGGTCCACACTGTGGGGTTCCGTCCATATGAAATTCGAGAGCAGGTATCACTCATGTACGATGGTGAAGGTCAGGAGGGTGGGTACCCCTGGGAGATGTTGACGGGAAGAGGCACGAGAGAGCCTTCCGGCATACTGGACATCTTCCTTGTCTTGATCTGGGTGGTGGCCACTCTGGGGTATACATATGTAAACTTTCATTAGGCTGTTGTGCACTTTGCTAGGTGTTTATAATACTTCAATTAAAATTAAGGAAAAAGCACAGGCAGTGCCCTCACTAATGTGTAGCCTGGTTGGGGCGATTGGCACCCCCGGGGAGTTCACAGAAGGGGTGTATCAGCAGAGACTGGGTTGGGGCAGGAAGGGGACGATGAAGGATGAGTTAGACAGTCTAGGGTCTCCTTCAGACCCCTCTTGGTTTGTGGGGCATCTCGACTTTCAGGGATTAGTTCCAAGCTCCAGGTCACTGTGTGTGCACGTGCGTGAATCTTTCTCTCTCTCTGTATGTGCGTGTGTGTCTGATTTGAGATTTTATACACTTGCACCAAATACAGAAAGCTTAAACCAACAACTTCATTGGCGTTGTTACCATCCATGGTCTAAGTACATGAAGCAATTAGTCAACGGTTCTTGCTTTTCCTGCACACTTGGATCTCCCGTTGGGCCTCTGACCCTGTTGGTGCATTTTTAGGCAGAGGACAGAAAAGCGAACTTTGACCTGGCATGGTAGGGGGCAGTTTGTGACTGCAGCCACGGAATGCTGCCATCGTGACATTCACACCACAGTTGTCACACAAGTGTGCAGCAAGAGCCTTTGGAAGGGTCCTGAGCATACCGCCTTCCGGAAGCCAGCCTTCCTAGCCAGCATCTCAGGGGCCCTTCACAAAATAGCTGAACAAAATATTGGGAATGAGAAGGGTGGGCTGTGGATCAGTGGGTCTTGGATTGATCAGTCCTTCACTGTGCAGGGCAAGTCAGACAAGAAATGAACAGCTGTTGAGGGTGGGCGACACTGGGTAAGATAATAAGAGAAGACTGCCTTTTCTTTCTCTTTCTTGTGCTAAATGAAGGTTCTGTGCACACCTAAACGTAGGATGGATTCTTGGGTGAAGATGGTCAGCACTGCAGAGTCCACACCAAGCGCACGTCATCCCATTTGAACTACAAGAAAGACGGCTCCTCTAAATCGATGTTCTGGTTAGTAGACTGACCACAGAATCTATGTGGATAGCTAATTTTGAGGGAACTCAGTCAAAGCTTATCAAGTCAAAAACATTGAGTGAGAGCCTCCTCTGCTCCACGTTCTGTGGTTAGCGCTGCGGGTCAAGGGTGAAAATGACACGGTCTATGGCCTCAAGCAAGTAATGGTTTTATATCTCAGCCATAGGCTCTTCCTTTCCGGAAAGGAGTGGTGGCCAACTCCCAGAGCAATGGGAATCTGTTGGTTCTTCCGAGTCATGACTATGAGCGTCAAGCCCTTTGTACTCCACACACACACACACACGGAAGAACCAGCTAAGGAGCTTCTGATTGGCAGGAGGTGATAAGTTGACACACACAAACTTGTGGATGGACGTCACGTTAGTGAGTGGATATCATTGAAAGGCTGGAATTCACGTACATAAGTCACGGAATGTTCTAGAGACAAAGTTGGTTACTTATTCCTTTCTGCCCCAGATGTACCTTTGGTCCGTCGAGTTATGGTAACTATAGAATTATACTACATTTATTAACATGCTCAACTCTTCAACGGAATGATAAAGCCCTTGAAAGTGATAACGGTGGCTTAGCCAGCTCTGGAAGCCCCCCGCCTGACACCTAATGGATGCTGAACAAATATTGATGGAAAGATTTAATAAATGACCGTGTGAGTGTGAATGATTGAACGTGCTTTTGGGGGAAGCAGCATTTTTAATATTTATTTGCTTATTTAGAAAATGAGATTCATATTGGTACTAGCTCACTGGGTCATCACAAGGGCCAGGGGAGGTAAAGCAGGTCAAGCGCCGCGCTCGCTGCTTGCTGATGTGTGGTAAGCGTTCAGTAAGGGTGTGGATGCTGCTGCTGCTGCTGCTGCTGCTGATGGCACTGACAATGTTGGAGGCGGAGAGAGGGAAGGAGAGAGACTGAAGCAAAGGAATTTTCTTTGCTAATTGTTACCAACAAATCAATGTTAAGGTTGGAATTCCATGTCCAACCCTAACTTTAGAGCAGTTTCTCTAGAAGCCTAAGACAAATGAGGGACCACAGGCCTCTGCCTTGGAACTTCGTGTGAACTCACCCTAGTGGGTTGGGGTCAAACTCTGGGCAGTGGATTGGCTCATTAAACAAATGACCTAGTTTAGTACTTAAGACACCCAAAATTTCCTACACTAATTTGTCAAGTCATCCAGAAAAACCAAACCACAAACGGCTGACCTCGTAGGTTTAATGGAATTATAGACAAAATTCAGATTGACTACCCAGTAAAAGATCCAGTTAAAGCAGAGCTGACAATTTAGTCTACGGGACACTGAAGAGAGTTTTACGGGCCGGTATAAATCTTTTGACTAACGCTTTCATCTTGTCCTTTCCATTTTTAGCACCTCTCAAGGAGGATGGTTTATGGAACCGGGGAGCAGGAAGCAGGAAGTAGGAAACAGGAAGTAGAAAGGTTCTATTTTGGACGTGGCGGCTGATAAGCACATCAAGGCTCGGGGTCCTTGATGAGCAGCTGGGAGCAGGGGTGGCTCTGTTCGCTGGCCAGCAGCGGGAACCAAATGAATGAAGCATGTTGTCAATCACCCGGTGCCAAATGTTATCGACAGAAACATAAAAAGATTGTCTAAAGTATGGTAACCACAGAAATCTGTTCTTTTAATTAATTCTTAAAATCTGAACCTCTGTCATTCCACCTCCTTCTGTAACTGAGGCGATGTTTGTCATTTTTCAGCAGAACAACCAGAAAGGAGCCCAGCAGACCTTGTCCGTTTTGCTGTTCCAAGAAGGACAAGGGAAGCAGTTATTAAAGGCCGTCTTCCTGGGGGCACTTTCCTCCCTCGAATCATCTGGACAGCTGTCTGTTTTCGTGGTGAGAGTCGCAAAGCTTCCAATTTAAAGATCCATCTGGTTCTTACATCAAGCTAAGCCGTAATCTTAAGGAGCAAGCCGGAACACACCAGGGAGATGCGAAAATTTAGGAACGAGTGTGTTTATATTGTATTTGCATTAATGCTTCCTCGAGTTTATTTTCAAAGTGAAGAAAGAACAATGCATAGTAGGCTATTAAACCCAAACATAATCAGTTTAAAGTTAGGGGCGTGCTCCTAAGAATATTTTTCTCCTGTTTTGAAGGGTCCACTTGAGGAGGGAGGGGAGGGTTGGGAACGCGGGCGGGGGAGGGGAGGCACGGCTGTGCGTTCTCCCCAGGCTCCGGCGGCCAGCCCCTGCGGCCACTGCTCCTCCTCATATGGAACGGATTAAGCCTCCTCTCTCACACTGTCAACTTGGGTGTTCTGCGCACAGCCTGTTTTTGCTGGGGTCTTGGTTTTGCTTTTTATAACGGCAGGAAGTGCCCCTCTCTCGGACCACATGTGAAATCGTGTGGGAACGGCTGGGAGGGGGTTGGGGCCTGAAGAGGAGGGTGGAGGGTGTGGAGATGAAAAAGTCTCCCCTCAAATATACGGCGGTGTGGGGGCGGGGGGGGGCGGCGAGGCAGGGGAGGGAGAGATGCGCGCTGGCCAATTTAACTTTATGGGGCCTGGCTGGCAGGAGGATGGGGAGGCGGACGCTTCCTTGATGAAACCCGCCTGTCCCTGATAGACCTGGCCCTAATATTTTACAATACCGCATGGGATCGTGGAGGGACCATTAAAGCATGAGGGATCACAGCTGCTGTTTAATTTGTTCTAAATTTCCTGCCGGCCTCGCCAGACGTGTACAGGAAATGGGCGGTAAATGTTTAATAGGTCATACCTAACCAGACAATTAACAGGTGCTGTCATTTAGAAAATCCCAAACTGTGCATGTGCATATCCACAACCGAATCAAGGCCCTGGGTTTCTTTTTTTTTCCGTTTCGCATAAAGGCTTGGTATAATGTTATGGGGTGGGACCCAATGGGGGCCCTAATACAATAAAGCTCGAGAGTGGCGGCACCCACATCGATTTCCCCTGGGGTGGCACCACCCCCCTGCCGTGTGCGCGCACGCTGCCCCGAGGAGCCCTGAGCCGTTGCCTACCAGGCAAGTGGGGCGGTGCCAGGAGCAGCCGAGTCCGCAAAGCGGTGACTGCCTCACCTGTAACTGGTCCACCACCTGTTCCCTCAGCAGGGGGTGGGCCAGACAGCCGACAAAGAGGAAATCCTGCTATGGCCCAGGACTCTGATAGGGCCAGAAGTCCAGTCGAGTTTGGACTAGGGTGAGAGGGACGGGTGTGTGTGTCCCTGGAAGGGTGTGTGTACCCAGGCAGGGGTAGGGAGAGGTGTTACGGTCTCCCCAGGTTTATCCTCAGGGGGGTCCCGGCATTTCTCCCAGCTCCCCTTAACCCCTTAATCCTGCCGCAGCATTTTATCAGATCCATCCCTCTAACCCTAGGAGGTTGGGGGAAGCATCACTTCCATTCTTACAGAGGGGAAACTGAGGCACCAACAGGCTCTCAACCTCGTCCAGGGCCATGGAACTGGCTGGTCATTTGAACCCAGAAATGCCACTCCAGAGCCCTGCGTTTGACCTCGTCCCCAAAGGACAAATCAGAAGCCGCCAGGGGGACCCCGCCAGCTCTGGCCTTTTGGGGTGGGGATGTGGTTCCTCTTGAGTTCCCCTCTGCGGGACGTTTTCTTACAGAATCAGGGTTACGCTCTCCGTGTGGTTTTGCAGCCCTTCACTTATCACGACTGCCATGTGGTGACGACTTCCTGTTGTTCACACGCAAAAATATGGCTTTTAACGGCAGCAAATATTCCGTCTAATAGCTATGCCTTAAATTATTCATCCAATCCCTTCTTTTGCCATTTAGGCCATTTCTAACTTTTTTTATTTATAAACCACACTGGATTGCATATTTTTGTACTAGTCTCTGAATATTTTAATGATTTTATGATTTAGAGTGAAGGAAGCTTACAAATACGAAATCCTCAAGTCTCAGGGGAGGATGAGATGCAGAGGAGGTGGTAGGACAAGGCACTCGCCATCGTTGGCCTGTTCAAAGAGGGAACGGACCTGACTCGGCACCTCGGTGGGCTCAGTGAAGGAGGCAAAGGCTTGGATCGGGGTTGTCTTTACTGAGCACAGTCAGATTTTACGCTGGGCAATTCCACCCACTGATTATCCAACAACTGATCCCGAATCTTCTCGGCAATGCAGACTGGGCTGAACGAGGAGCATCTGGGGCTGCGGAGAATGCTGCGAGAAAGAGCCATGGCAGACTGAGAGTCCTGGGTAGACAAGCCCTGTGTTAAATGGTGCCTCCTCCAGTCTGTTTGCGGAGCTGGTGGACTCCTTCTAAGACCGTGCCTGTTACTGCCTATAAAAGGTGGGTCCACTCCAGTTTCTGCTCTCAGGTACCGAGCCCCTGGCTACTCTAAGTGTGGTCCCCGGACCAGCAGCATCAACATCAGCCAAGCGCTTGTTAGAAATGCAGGATGGCCAGCCTCAGAATCAGAACCCGCATTTTAACAGGCGCCCAGGAGTCACGTTACAGGCGAGGAGCTTGTCTACAAGTCGCACCCGAGACCTTAAGTCAGAACATCACGAAGGAGGTGCAGAAAAGGATCTGAGTAGATGGGGTCGGGGCTGCATCCCTGATGAATCGGATCCGCCTTGAGGGCAGGGTGGCTTCCTCTCTGCCGCCCCCCTGCCCCCTCGTGTCTCCGTACCTGACGTCTTCGTGTGGAAAGCCCTTCAAGAGACGTGTGTAGAAATAAGCTCTGCCTGAGAGCAGCGCAGCCCCATTGCATCCTCCCACAAAATAAGCCGTCACTACCTTAGGCTCAAGTCAGCCTTTGCAACCTGCCTCAGACGTCCTGACAACTCCTGGCATTGAAGCAAAGGTCTTTTGGAGAACAGCCCTTGTGAGATTTCTCAGACGGTCTGGCTGTTCCCTGACGTGTCCACGCCACCTCTGAGTTTATTGCTAATCTTGGACAATGAGCAGTTGCCTTCACGTCCCTTGGTCTGAGTGTCGATATAGAATTCAGAGCTGCAAGGTGACTAACCACTCTGCCTGGGAATGAGAGGTTTTCTTAGACTCGAGGCTTTTGGTGATAAGCCCAGGAAAGTCCTGAGCAAACCGGGACATCGGTCACTGTGGCTGGAAGACATCTTCCAAGTCTTCCAGTCCGATGCTCTTACCTTACGGAGGAAGTTACTGAAGCCTGAAGCCGTCTGGGGACTCCCCAAGGTTCCCCAGCTGGTCGGAGGTTGAACTGAACGGGCCCCTGGGTCTCCCCAGCCCCACACATCTCGCCTCAACAATCCCATGCAAATTGAAGGATGGAAATTTTTGCTCTGGCTGCCAGGCGACCCTCAGCTTCCATCCTCCCTGACGTTACCTGTGTGAAGTTCAAGTCTACCAGAGTTCAAAAGACGGTTTAAAAACAACATCTGAAAAGTTCTCTAATAGTCCATGACTAATGGGCTGGACTTGGCTGTCCAATAAATCGTCTGCTCTATGGAGCGGTTACGATGACGATCCTCAGGCACCCTTATCAGCACTTGATGCTCGTGTAAACCAACTCTCATTAATGACAGGATGGAAGCGGTGACGCTGCGCAGGCCCCCGCCGGCTGTGCTCATCACACTTTGAAGTGCCGACTACTGACACGAAACTGGGTGGCAGGCTGCACAGACACGTCCAATTTCCAACAGTTGATGTGGGTTGTCATTTCTGACAGAAGGCTGCTTCTGCTCTTTTGGTCGTGGCAGAGCGGGCCTCGTGGGGTTGACGCGCAGCTCAGGGGTCACGTGACAGCGACAGCCCGACCTGAGAGATTTTAGTACTCTAAAGCAGAGGGTGTAAATGATGGCTTGGGAACCAAGCCAGTTTGTGGAGGTGTTTAAATTTTGAAGAATTGTTTCATAACACTTAAAAACAGGATTTTTTATCTGAAAACCCAGATCTCCAGCTTTTCTTGATAACTTGGAAGATTCACCTACAGTTGGACCCTCTCGATGGCAACGACGGCTGGATGTGGGGAGCCGCTGTGCCCTTTGGGCGAGACTGTGCTTGTCAAGGCGCCCCAGTCCCCACCACTCTCTGTCATCTTGCACCTGGCTCACTCTGTTTATTTAAATCACGTGACTGGCTTCTGTCGACATTTGAATCTGTGAGCTGGTTTGGGAGTCTCTCATTCTTTAAACATCCTTGATAGGAGAAAAGAACCCAAAGTGAGTTCAACTATTTTTTAGCCATACACATTTCTGAATTTGTCACGAAGGCCCCCAAATGCAGTCACAAATGAGAGGCAGTAGGTCGAGAGGGTGCAAGAAGTGTAGGAAGGACTCCTGACTGGGAGTCAAATATTCTGGGTTCACGCCTGACCTCTGCTGATGACCTGCCACGTCCCGTTGAGAGACGGCTGATCCATCTGACACTTGGTGTCCTCACTTGTGTAAGGAAAAGGGTGCTGGGAGCGACCTCCAGAGTCCACCCAGGGCTCAACTCCTCCTCCTCTGCTGCAGAGTCTGGATTTTTCTGTCCCTTGGCTCCTCCCAGGGTGGGGAAATTTAAGCCACTGGAAAATGACGGAAGGGAATCTACTGTCGGGGTTCCGGCTCTGGTGGTGCCTAGGACTGAGACCAAGCCGCTAAGCCTCTCTGGGCCTCAGTTTACAAAGCGAGAGGGTGGGAAGCAGGTAATCTCTGAGAATGCTTTCCTTTCTGATGCTCCGTGAAAATCCCATGTCCCTGGAGATGCCGGCCCCTGGGTCCAGGTGACGTGGCGAGTGTTCAGAGATCGTGGAGTAGAGATGCTGTCCCGAGGTCTCTGGAAGAGACAGAGTTCAGTCGGGAATGTGGGTGGTGGGGAGGGCAGGAAGGGGTGGGAGCTGAAACGTTCCCGCTGGGATTTCGACTCCAGCTCCCTTGCCTCCTAGCTGGGTGACCTCAGGCAAGCTTGTTCACCTCTCTGGTATCCAGTTTCTTTATCTGTCAAGTGGGGGGAACAATACTAATCTCAGAAGAGTTCTTGTTGAAAGAAATATGATCACAGGCGTAAAGGACTTATAGCCTGGTGTCGGCACTGATAAAATAGAGTCCTGGCTGCGGTAAGCAGGAGGCCCTGAGCGGAGGCAAAATTCTGTTCCGTCCCGGAGACCTGAGCGTGCTGAGCACTTGCATAACAGTCAGAGCAGGAAAGCCCTGCACGGGTCCTACGAGTTATGGGTTTCTGTTGGGAAGAGTCATTGCTCACACACAAATCCCGGCCTCGGGCTGAGAACACTCCAGTCCCTTCCATTCGACAAGAGTTCCCTGTAGACTTACTGTGAGCCTGGCAGCGAGGGGCCAGAAGACCCTCTGTGGTCACAATATTCAGTAAACAACCCTTATTCTGGGGGCCTCTGGATTCTTATGCTGCGAGTGTCAGAACCTTGAGGGAGAAAGAAGAAAGAAAAAGAGAAGGAGGAAGGAAGGGACGGAAGGAGGAGGGAGGGGTGGAGAAGAGGTGATTAAGAGAGAAGGCTAATGCCCAGTGAGCCACCTTCTCTGCACAGGAGGAGATAACACAGCCTGCCCCCAGGGAGGACGCCGAAGGAGAGATCTCAAGTTTCTACGTTGTAGGAATCGGAAAGGAAGCGGTCCAGGGACTGAGCGGGTCTGCCGAGCTGTGTCGGTTTGGAAACCCGGCATGAGGCAGAGGAAGGAGCCATATGCGACGCTCAAAGTCTCTGTGCAGGAAGAGGAAGGATGGTGTTGACGTGAACCAAATGGCGGAGCAGCGAATTCGGTTGGGTGAAAGGGGTGAGGGAGGCGCACGATGCTTGGGGTGTCAGCAGGAATTCAGCTTGAGAATCTCACCAAGTTTCCTTTGCAAACCTCAGCGGACCTGGATTTATGTTAACAGACCTGAGACTCTTTGGGCGGAGAAAAGTCACTCTTTAATTTAGAGTAGGTGCTTGCTCAGCATTGTCGCTATGGTGAGTGAGTTAATGTGAAATTTAACAGAGCAAACCGAGCCCCTGCGGAACCAGGCTGCCGATATCACCATACTCCTTCCTCACTGTGGCCTGTTGCCTAGATGACCAGGACTATGTTTGCTACTCAAGTGGCGCTGGATGCCAGGAATAAAAGCTGGATTCAGGTTCTGGAAACACATTTCAGTAAAGACGTCAGAAATGTGGGGGTCTGATGTGGAGATCGGGCTCAGAAGAGGGGCTGCAATTCCTATGCAGGGGCATCGGAGTTTGCGGAATGGCGTTTACCGGAGACCCATCACTGTCATTCACCGCGTGGGAACAAGGTATTCAGGATCAGGTGCTCTCACATCTGGCTGCACGTTAGAATCCCCCTGGAGAGCTTTGAAAGCTCACCTTCCCCACCTCGGGTGTGTAGCCTGCCGTGTACCTAGGGTTGTAAGTAGTGACAGCCCTCACATCGCTGCCGTGGGTTTCCTGGTCTGTATCCTCGATCAGACTCTGCTTTCTGTCGTGTCCTCTGTGCCTCACAGGCTTGGTCTAGGGTCCAGCTCTGAGGAGCCGTGGCAGTATTTATTGAATGCAAGAATGAATGAATGCGTACATGCATGAATGAATGATAGGCCCTATCCCCAGTTAGTGGCTACCCTGGCAAGTAGTATATGAAAAAGGTGAGCAGAAGAAAAGACACTCCTGCTGGTCCTGGTCCTGCCACTTTCTGGCTGTGTCATTTGGGAACAAGCCACCACAGGGCTCCAGGCCACAGCCCATCTCAGGGCCCTCGGTCCTGCGAGCCAGTTAGCTGTGATGGTGTGTGCTTCTCCGTAACATCAGCTGCTGCCAGAGAGAAGGTGTCCTCTTGGGGGTGGACGTGCTGGCTCCTCCTCCCCATTTCAGTGCAGCCGCCCTGGGCCTGGCTGTTTGGCTGCTGCCAAGCAGACCTCAGGGGATGTGGGGTTTGCACACATTCTCCAGGCTCAACCTCTGGAAACAACTCCTGCACCCACGAGGCCACCACTCTGGGCTTCCAGGCACCTTTGGAGGCACACCCTCACATGAGCGTGGCCAGGTCCGACCCAGTTTTCAAGAAGCCCTCCCACCTTCTCCTTCTCCCCCTCACACCCAGATGGATATTCAGCCGTGTGGTTGGGGTCAGAGCTGCGAATGCTGGACTGGTGCAAGGACCGGTCTCTGCTGACAGCCAGCCCGTTTCCTCTCTCGCCTCCCCTTTGAAGTCAATGCGGGCTCTGTGCACAGCTGAAAACTGCCCGGGGTGTGGGAGCGAAGAAGCTGGCTTCGGGGATTCTGGCATGAATTGGGGCAGAGGTGCCAGAAGTCTCAATGGAAAGCTGGCGGGTGGCAGCCTCCCAGGGAAATTTCTCCGACGCGAGAGGTTTGGAAAGACTTCAGATAAACTGCTGACACCCTGGACTCGGAGCCCGGCGCAGCCTGGAACGGTGGCCGGCCCGCTCCAGGAGGACTTTTCCAAGCCCACGGAGCATCTTGGGTGAGCTCGTCCTCAGCTCGCTTGGGCGCAGGGCCGAGCCTCAGATGCATGGCGGAACTTGGAGCCTTCGGTGAATGGTCACACCTTTCCGTGCCTTTCGACTCAGGAGGGACTTGCAAGCTGCCGCTAATGGGATTTGAGCTTGGACAGCTTCCTGCAGGCTTCGGAGGACAGCAAAGAGAGGCCACCTGGCCTGGTGTTGGCCAGAGGCCTAACCTTTTTGCCAGGCTGAGGGTTTGGGCATGCAAATAATCCAGGTGCACATTTCTCACATCCTGAGGGTTGGGGAACCAGAGGAGTGAGGAGAAGGAAGACAGGGTACCATGTTGCTCAGAACTCCCTTGTGTCAGGGAGGGCAGAGAGAAGCGCCTGGAGGAGGGGCAGCTCATCCTTCAGCTAGAGATGAGCTGGGTACACACCTGCAGGCCTGGGTGTATGTGTCTCTAAATGCTTCTCTCTCCTGTGCACGTAGGAGGAGGGAGAGAGAGAATGGACATATATAGGACACCAAGCTCCCGAGAACACTTAACCATGGAGTGCATGTGTTCATTCAACAAATCTTTTTTAGCATCTAATCTACGCAAACACACTGTGCTTGTGACAGCAGACAGAGGAAGAGCTGCTTGCTTCAAGTGTTGCAGAATACGACATTGGGTACGAGTTGGGTTTCAGACACAGACCTGGGTGGGAATCCTGCATCTACCATTTACCCTCTGTGGGACCTGAGGCCAGTGGTTTAACGTCTCTGAGCCTCAGTTTCTTCCTTAAGGAGGTGATCTGAGCATCCAAGGAGCCAATGCAGGTGAAGCCTTCAGCAGAGGCTGGCCTGGAGCGAGCCCTCCGGGAGTGGCAATGGCAGCAGGAGTTGCAGACGCTGTCTGGCACGGGATGTAGCACGCATGCCTGTGTGCACCTCTGTGAGGCACCCCGCTTCGGTTATCCGGGAGCCCACTTAGACACTCCCCTGTTCCCATGCCTTCTGTGCTCACCTTCATCAGAGCCCTTCCCTGGCGTGGCGACGATTGGTCCCATGTTGGTCCCCGTGATGAGCTGGGAGCTTCTTGCCTGCAGGAGCCTCATGTCCTTCATAGTTTAACCCTCAGCTTCAAGCCAAGAGCTGGCCCGTGGCAAGTCCACCTGCTGCCCCTTGCCCCGCTCTCTCCTCCCCGTGCTTGGTTCTCTAGCAGGCCACATCACTGGCTTCTTTCCTATGTTCGTTCACCGTCTTCCCCTCCAGGACGTCGGCTCTGGGCAAGCAGGGTGTTGTCTGGCTACACACTGATCTGTCCAGTGCCCAGACGCATCCCCTGGGCACAGACATTGACCGTGCCTGACACATACTAACTACGCGATAAATACTGCTGAATGGACAGCGAGTAACTCAGCAAGCCTCTGTGAAATTACTGAGCAGACTGCAGGGACTGGAGGCCAGAGAGAGAACATGATTCTAGCGCAGAGGACAAGCGTGCCCAGGGGTCAGGCCAACCTGAGTTTCATCCCTGGCCCTCCGCTTCTGACCTCTGGGACTCCTTTTGCAAGTCACTTAACCACGCGAAGCCTCAGCTGGCACGGAAGTGGAATGGGAATGATAATAGCGCCTCCCCTGGGAGATGGTGGGAGAGTTGACTAGAATGATGGGTGTAAATCGCTCAGCACCCTGCCTGGCACATGGGACGTGACGATGTCAGCTGTCATTACAATCGCACTGTGCAGTGACGCTGTTGTTCAGGGAAGAGCCGTGTGCTGCTGCCGGAACAGCGTCATCTTGTCCTGTTACAAGCGGCCCTGCTTTCCGTGTCACCGTCTGTCTTGGCAGTCAGGGTGGAAGCGCCCTTCGCATCAACGCCTGCTGCAAAACCTCAGCCCGCAGTGTATTTAGTCTGCTGCTCAGCCCACGAGCAATGTGGCTTCCATCACTCCTCTGCAGCGAAGCCCCTCTGTGACCCATCTCTGCCCCGCTGCCCCCAGGCCGCCCACCGAAAGGCTGCTCCAACTGCAAAAACCTCTCCCTAGGGAACGCCGTGTGCGCGGAGGGACAGGCTCTGGCCTGGGTTCAAATCTGATTTCCACTGCCCAGGCACGTGTTTATGGAGCACCCACTGTTTGCACCGTGACGTGGCTGCCTCTGTCCCCCAGGCCCCGGTCTAGGGCGGCCGAGAGGAACCCCCGTGCCTCTACCTGCCCATCTGGGACTCGTTGGTGCCGTCAGACGGTTTGTTTACATGTAATTTCTGGCTAAGACTTGAAAGCTGAACTACCGCTCGTTTCTCTAAACAGCCACTACTGTTATACAAAAAGCAGGCCATCTCCCGGCTTGGTTGTTGGACCAAAATATCTATTCCCAGCGCACCTCACAGGAGAAATCAAAGGGGCTTGTTTACTCCCAAATGAAAACTTGCGAAGTTCAGAATCCCAGGGGATGGGCTGTTTCCCCGCTAGGCAAACGCCTGCTGAGAGGCTCCCGGGAGCCTCAGGGTTGTTTACGGAGACAGTGCTCCTTGGTCCGGCAGGCAGAGCCCGGGGTCCTCCAGCTGGAACAGGACTGTGCCCCAGAGACGAGGGCCAGCAAGTTTCCTCTGCGGCCCATCCGACCGTCAGAACCTCTCTTTTTCCTCGCTCTGCTCTCTCCTTGCTCCCAGGGAAGGGCACAGGCGGCAGCTTCTGGGAGAAAGTCTCCTTTGTTTCCCCTGCAAATGTTTTCATTAGCGAGGGATTCTCCCGTGTGCATCGTCCCTGACCTCGCAGCCCTGGTCATCGGGTTTCAGGACCACGATTTGGACAGCTGCACTCACTGATCTGATCAGGTATCTGAGGGGGGCTGCGGCTCACGGTACCGAGGGAGCCCCCCTGCCCCCCTCCCAGTGCTGCCTGGCCCGCAGGCTCAGGCCCTGCCAGGGACCGCCCTCTCTCTGTCCCACTGTCCATCAGAACAGGTCTGGGGGCCCACACAAGGGTGGCAGAACTCCGATGTGGCCCCAGCTTATACTTTATTTAATTGTGCCCCAAGGGGAGAAAGGGAGGGGAAGGGCCAGCGACCGTGAGACTTTGTTCCTTCTTCCCGTGGGGCAGTGGGGTCCTGGGGACTTCCGTGTGACGCAGTTCTAGGGCTGGGCTGGATGATGAGTTATGGCACGGCCTAACAAATGATGTGCACGTATTTCCAAAGAGAGGCCAAGAATCCCCTCCACGGCCCCCGCTTCTTGTCGGGGGTGGGTCCGGCCTTCGTCCATGCAGAGTCTATGTTTCTGTGAGCTGGCCTGAGGTTCCTGGGGCTGCCCTTACAGAGGATGCAGACGGGGGCTTTAAACGGCAGAAATCTATTCTATCACGTTCTGGAAGCTGGAAGCTCGAGATCAAGGTGTGGGCAGGGCCGTGCTCACGGCGCAGGCTCTGGGGGAGGGTCCCGCTGGCCTGTGCTCTGCCGTCTGGTGTGGCCGGCAATCCTCGGCATTCCTCGGCCCGCGGCCACGTTACTCCAATCTCTGCCTCTGTCTTTACGTGTGTCTTCCCTCTGTGAATGGCCATGTTCCAATTCCCTCCTCCTATTAGGACACCAGTCATGATATTTAGGGCCCACCCTAACCCAGTCTGACCTCGCCTTAACTTGATGACATCTGCAAAGACCCTATTTACAAATAAGGCCACACTCACAGGCCTGGGGTTAGGACGCAGCCTATCTTTTTGGAGGACATTGTTCTACCCAGTGCAGAGCTGTTCTCCACAAGGGCTCTTTTTCTTTGACATCTCAGTTTTCTCATCTGTAGACTGGTGACAACAGCCCTACCTTCTTCATTGGGCTGACGAGGGGGTTAAATTGGTTCAGAGACGTAGAGTGCTCAGAGCTGTGCTTGACACACAGCAAACGGAATGTAAAGGGTCTTGTTCTAACGATGACTCCCAACCACGGGGCTCCCAAAACAACACGGAAGGGAAGAGGTCAGGGTCAAATGCCTGTCACTCTCAGAGTAACGCCTACAAGCCCCCAGGCTGCATCCTACTCACCGGGCTCGGCCACGGGGGCCCCTCCTCCTCCCCTTGTCACACTGGCTGCAGCCCCAGGAACTTCTCTCTGCCAATCATCTTGTCACAGGGCTGCTGTGCTGTCGTTTTGCACAAACTGTCAGTTTACACAGGTGAGCGTTTGCTCATGCTCATTGTCTGAATGCGTCTAGAACGTCAACCCCACAAGGGCAGGAACTGTTTGATTTGTTCTTCTCAGTGTGCGCCTGGCACCAGTGGGCACGCTGTAGTCTGGAATATGTGACTGGATGGACGAGGTCAGACCCCCCAGTATGTTACCTGAGCCCCTTCTAGTGGTAGATGCCTTCTTGGACCAGTGGTGGACCCGCCTCTGTCTGGGGGCCCATGGGAGGAGCACAGCTCACCCAGCCTTATGTTTTCCTGTTCATTTGTTTCTGTTGAAGTTTTTATTTTGAAAAAATTGGGGCCCACCCATAAAAAATTGCCAGACATTAAAATGGTCTCTCACATTCCCGTCACCTAGATTCGCCAATTGTCACCACCTAGCCGTATTTGCTCTCTCGTTCCTTCTCTCTCTCATCATCAACACCATTGTGATCATTGCTTGTTTCTGTATTTTTACTGAACTCTTTGAGAGTAACCTGTGGAGGATGTGTCCCTTTTAGCCCCTGAATACGTCAGCATTGTCCCCTAGGAACAAGGACATTCTCCTACATGCCACATTGTCACAATGCTTTAGAAAAGTTCATATTCCAATCTCACCATTTGTCCCAATACCATGCTTTATGACAATTTGTGCCTTCCAATCTAGGCTTCAACCTGCAATCCCATCATATCTCATTAGTTGCCTTTAATCTGGAACATTCCTCAGCCTGTCTTTGACTTTTGTTTTGCTGGTATTTTGGAAGAGGGCAAACTTACTCTTTTCGGGCTTGGCCCTCTATTCAAATTTGTCTCATAAGATTCAACTGAGCTTATGTATTTTTGGAAAGCTAGGGTTTTCAGAAATGAGGGAAATTTCCATTATAAAAAAAAGGACTTCACTTCTTAAAAAAATTGATAAATTTAACAACATGGGGCCCAAATTCCACATGGTATGTTACGCACAGTTATCCCGCCCACAGCCTCCAGTCCCAGAGACTATGAGCGTGTGAGCCCCGCTGTCATGGTCAGAGGGAGCTGCTCCTGACATGTCCTGTGTCCCTGGACGTGTCCCTCACCTCTATGGGCCTCCGAGAACAGTGACAGAGAAAACGTTTGATGAGAGAATACCTCTCCGGGGGCAGAGCCCAGAACATCTGATCCTTTCCCTCTAAATCCATAGAAGACAATAAATAGATGCTTTCACTGCCAGAGGCAGGGGTGTCCCAAAGAAGGACAACGCCATGAACGAGAACAGCTGGCGTGTTGCACGGATTTGTGCAAAAGCAGAAGGCACAGGTGATAGAATGGTACTGCTGAGAAGTGGCACTAAAAATCACCCACCGAAGGTTTATCAGCCTTGACGGTGCTTCTCAAGGGCTCAGACGCTGAGAGCACTCGGCCCTGAGAATGGTGGTCTCAAAGAGAAGGAGAGTCATGCCCACGTGGGCTGTGGGGGTCTTGCCTAGGATGAGCCCCCACTCCAACTCTGCCTCACTGAGACTTGACCTAACCCCTACATCAGAGCTGTAATTTCCTGAGTTTAGACATGTTCGTGCTCAGTGCTTGTCACCCAGCAGTGCCGATGGTCCTGTATTTTGAATAAATACATAAATTATTGGATAGATGCAAAGTAACTCTTCGTTCTTCCTAACTAATTCTTTGGCTCATTCTCCAAATAAGTCCTTCTCAACCTTCTTAAACAGATCCCTTCTGAGAGACACAGAAGCACGTCCCGTTTTACATTCTGATTCGCACGCCACTCCCCCAAAGAGATTCGGAGAATAATTTCTCGTTCATAATCACGATCCCATGTAAAAATCTCCACAAACCAAGAGTATTTTGTCACTCGGTATTTTCCAGTTTTGTAAAAAAAAGCTTCCCTCCCATATGTTATATAATGTGGTAAAATGGAATATTCTTTTCTAATCTACGTCTCTGCTCTAGAGGTTGTGATTGCCTGTCCCCAAATGGGGGAGCACACGACACCTCTCCCCAGAGCATCTCTGACCTAAAGCTTTAGGATGGAGAACCTCCGGGAGGGATGGGGGATGAGGGGGTGGGCACCTGACCCCAGGTAAGTCAGCATTGTGGTCACTGTTCTGGAATCTTCACTTGGAGGCTAGTCTCGGGGTCTAAAGGAGCTGGTCTTCTCATAGGTCCTGGCCCCAGCGGGTCCACTCACAGCCCTGGACACCCCAGTGGCTCCCCATGCCTTGCAGATCCCACATGGAAGAAATGCTGAGCTGTGGAAAGGGAAAACAGAAATCGAAGAGAGCCAGCCACAGCAACACCCAGCTTCAGATGAAATCGTGCATGTTCCTAAAAAACAAACAAGCAAGGCGTTCGGGGTGAGCTGGGCTGTTTATCTCCATTTCCACAATGTGTTTGTTGATAAAGATCTTACGTGGAAACCTCCTTTCACACAGATTAGGACACATTTTCCAGTTAATAATTACAGATATTAGAAAACCGTCAGCTGATTTGGCTACGAGACAACACAGGAAGGGTTTCCTCTTCGTTTTTAGCCATAGTAATTACAGCGTCAGCCAATTTCAAACAAGATCAAATAGAACAGCTGATCTGGACATCCAACAGAACGGCTCAGTGTGCTAAGTCAACTACGAAATCTTCTAATTTTAGTCAGGCATATAAATAAAGTTTTTATGCCTAAGTCCATCCAATGGCATGTTTTCTACCAGCTTTAAATAGACTTTCAGCCTAGTTAAGAGAGACAGTTCAGCCCACGGGCTCTGGAGCCAGATGCTCGGGTTCAAATCTTGCCTCTGCCACCTCCTGCCTGGGTCAGCCTCCAGCGAGTCACCTCCACTCTCTGTGCCTCCGTCTGCTCCTCTGAACAAGGGGAATGGTGACCCTAGTGCCCACGCTCTGAGCTGGGGCTAAGTGGGTTAGTTTACACAATCGCTTGGCTCAGTTCCTGGCACGTGCAAAGTACGCAGTGGGAGTTAGATGATGCTGGTGATGGTGATGATTGTCTAACAGACACTGAGCACTTTGCACCTGCAGGCGCCGTGCGAGTGTGACATGTACAGATTCAGTCAATTCTCCCGGAACCCTTATTTCCCCTGTCTTCCAATGAGAATAGAAGAGGCTTAGGGAGGTTAAGAAACAGGAGGGGAGCTGGACCCACCCTGCCAGATGGACTGAGCCCTCCTAAGCCCGGGGTTGTGAGCACGAAGACGCACAGGACATGACCCTGTCTCAATGGGCACGCAACCTGCCCAAGCCCTGGACAGGCAGAAGGGTGCAATGTCCTAGCGCTGGCCTCAGGGACCAGCAGGCGTCATTTGACCCTCACAGATACCCTATCCCCTGGTTGGGGCAGACACTGTCACATCCATATAATTAAAGACAAATTGATGCTCAGAAAGTTTACACGGCTCATCCAAGGTCACACAACTGGACTCGAGAGGGTCCCCTGACTTTGATGCTCTGGCTAACCCTGCCCACGGAGCCATGTCCCTTCCACCCCTGACTCGTGGGAACCGCACAGGCCCTGCTCATCAGGACAGTCCCAAACAACCCACATACCCAGATGTGAGTTGGAGCTGGCAGGGCTGCCATGCTGGCTGTGTTAAGATGACCAGGAGGAGCAAATCTTGACAGCTGACCTATTTGCTTGGCCTTTATTACAAACATGGAGAGCAAATGTGTTTGAAATGGTGCAGCCAGCAACTCACTTTAGGCAGATACTCAGGGGCAGCTATTATGTCAAGGAAAGCACCCTGGATGGAGAGCCAGGACTGAAGCCAGGGATTCTCCCAATGGTCCATGTGTGAAGATCCAGGGCCTTGCCCCAGATCGCACAGCCAGACTGTGATGGGCCAAGCTCACTGCAGGCCCGTTTGACCCCAAGGCGCATGCTCATAAGCACTTGCCCACCCTGCCCTTCCTCGGCTGGCTTCATTAGCCTTGAAGGAAACCAATGGCCGTAGACGCAAAGTCAAGACAATGCACATAAACATATTTCATGCACGACGACTGTTAGAGGCTGGCGATGAACACTGGTGCTGGATCACCACCTCTACACACTCGTGTCCTAACTTAAGGCTGCCCACGAGTGATTAGCTGCTTCACTGACCGGTGGGGGGACCAGGTTTCAGTTTCCCCCTCCAGTCTCAGCATAAAGTTTTGCTTATTTAATTGAAGGTTGCTGTCCTAACCATGGCTCTTAGCACATTCTGCCTGAGAAGGCTGACTGTCACTGGTCTTCTCATGAGGTTCTTTGATTAGGTTGAGTGCCCCGATAAGATCAAGTATTCTGTTATGAATTTATCTATCCATCTATCCCCAGACTTCTTCTCCAAAGGATTGGCAGACACTTGTTAAATAAGCAAACCACTAGGTTGACTTCCCCAGTCTGCAAGGCACCACCATGAGACTGGTCCTTGCTGCCTGAGCTTTCAGATCCACCTGGGCTTCACGGAGTCCAGTCGTGAAACTGGTTTCTCTTCTTCACTTGGAACACAAGCCACACTTGCTGAATCACCTAACAGGCTCTGAAAGATTTTTGGCTGTTCTAGAATTCAAGCCAACTTCTAAAGATAAAGATTTGCCATCCCTAAAGATGATCAAAGATAGGGCTCCCACAAAAATACCTTTGAACAGATGATAAGCAGATACCCTTTTTAGAGATGTGTTGAGCACTGACAAGACCACTGAGCTGAGGGACGAGGCTCCATCTAAAGGGCCGACGCTTAGTAAGAACAATAATACATTTTTGAAAACTACTTTCTTGAGGCTATATTGTTCACATTTGGGCCATCTCGACTTTCACGTATCGCCCATGGTCTTCACATCAACCTGGCCAATTCGGCATCATTATTTCCACTCTACAGATAAGAGGACAGGTTGAGAGATGCACACGTTTGCCCCAAATCAGGCAGCCTTTTAGTGCTGGAGTCGGGATCCGCAACCATGTACCTCAGCCTCTGAAATCTGGGCCATATTAATCTCCGCTCACATCCATTATCTTCTTTGATGCTTGATCTAATGGCTGAGTAAGAGTGGGTGAGGTGGCAAGGAGGGGAGAGAGCCCTGCTGGTGGAGGAGTTGTGTGTGCAAAGGGAGGAAACCATGAGGCCCCTTTGAGCATCTGCAAGAACTTCATGGTGGCTGAAGTGGGGTGGAGGAAGGGAAGGGGGACATGAAGAGGGGCTGGAGGTGCCAAGATGGGAAGCTGGACAGTTAAGCAGGGGCCGCAGGTTCTCAACGCTGACTGCACGTTGAATCTCTGGGAGCCCTTAAGACACGTAGATGACAGAGGCCCACCCTGGGTCAATTAAATCACAACAGATCGGGGGGCAGGACTCCCCCAAATAAATGTCAGAGTTTTTTTTTAAAAGCTCCCTACAGGGGTTGTAACGTGCAGTTGGGGTTGAAATCCACTGGGGAGGATCAGGAAGGGCCGAGGGGGCCACGATTATAAGGGTCCCTAATTTAGTCAGTTTTGATACATACTTTCTTTTACAACTTTGTAGGGAGTTTCCTTGTTCCTGCATCCAGGCTGAAACCAGGGCGTGCCACACAGAGTAAAGGTGAGTGGAGGCCTGTGGGGCTGAGTGACATCGGACAATGTCTTCCTGGTCAACCTGCGAAACAGCATAAAGAAACCGTGAAATTTGACTTCTGCTCTGCCTGGGGGCTCTTGGTCGGCAGCCACGGAATTGTCTATCTGCTCTAGAAAAGCCATGGGAACACAAAAGACACACACAGCTCCAGCCTGGAGCCATCTCAGATCAGAGCCAGCAGCACACAAGAGCTCAACTCTCAGCCACCTGGTCGACCTGGGAGCCCTGCCTCCAGCCCGAAGTCTGGGTGGATCCCATTAGAGCTGCATTGGTGTCCTTTGTGAGTTTCCCTGAGAGGTAACAATCAATGCGCTGGGGGGAAACCTCCCAAATTTCCAAAGCTGTTGTTTCCTAGACTCTAATCTAATTGGTCTTCCCCAACAAGCTTAACAATGAGAAGATGCTTCCTGCTGAAATTGCTGTCACCCGAGAGGTTTAATTCCCCTGGACAAAAAAACCCCTTTTTCCTCTTCCAGGCATTTCCCTTCCCTAGAATAGGCTTTCACAAGTGCAGGTGCTTGGGGACCTCTGTCAAAAGAGATTCCTCAAAACCTCTGCACTGGCCTTGTGGGAAGGTAGAAACACCACCGAAATATCAACCTGGTCACTAAATATTCAAAGTAAGGACGTTAGAGCAGCCGTCGGATATTGTTTCTATGCTTCCCACATCAACCCTTGGCAGTCTAAACATTAACGCCGGTGCTTATTGGATTCCAGCGAAAGAGAGCGCTCAGCGAGTTTTGGGAGCCTAGGACGCTGCATGCGACACGCATGTAAATACAGAGAAACACGCAGCATTGCAAAACCGTCCATTCTCTTCAGTCTACCAATCCCATCCCTAAGAACTTATTCCAAGAAAAAGCGGCATCAAAAGTTAAAAGTCGGAGGTACAAAGATGTTCACGGCTAGGTCATCCCACCGCCAATACCTGGAAAACATCGAATGTCCTGGAACAGGGGCTGCAAACTTCTTAAAGGGCTGGATAGTACATATTTTTGGTTTTGTGGGCCACATACGACATAGGGTCTGTCACGACTTCTCCGCTCTGCCACAGGAGCACAGAAGCAGCCTCGGGCAATATGTAAACTAAGCTGTGAGCCTGTCTTCCAATAAAACTTTATTTACAAAATCAGGCAGCCTGCGGGATTCGGTCCAGCAGCCATGGATTGCTGACCCCTGTCCCATAATAAAGAATATGGTTATCCTATTCGGAAACAATAAAATATGATTATTTCGCAGCTAATTTCAGATCCTCTAGAAACTTGGAAAAATGTAGATGCCGCGAGGTTGGTGTAGAAAGCAGATAAACACCTGCACAATTGCGGTCATTAACAACACGTGTATAAATGGCAAGTGGCCAAAGAGAAATGTCAAGTGTAAATGGAGTGAAGATAGCAGGGTGACAGGTGTGCTGTGACAGTCAGAGTTAGCTTTGAAAGTCGTTTCCACACCAGACTTTTCCATGAGACGTCAGGTAATAAACCAATGCATGGGGGAGGCAGAAGGACGTCGTGGTGCCGGCCAGCGGCCTCCCTCCTTTTGCTGTAGCATATTCATCAACTGCACCCCAAAAACAACAGTCTTCATGCATTCGATTGTCTGTGAATTTATTTAAAAGTGTTTACTAACACACGGTGGGACGTCTATCCCATGTCAGACACAGCGATAGGTGGCGGGGAGGTGTGACCGAAGGAGGCAGACAGCTTCCTGACCGGGGATGTTCAGGTGGGAGGAGGGCAGGCCAGCGGGAGTCAGCTCTGGCGAGCCCTATGGGGCCTGCTGAGGACCCTGACCCTCACACTGGGGCAATGGGCGCCCCAAAAAACTGCGGGCAGGAGCTGAGAACAATCTTCCCGCTGTGCCTGGCAGGGAAGAAAGAAAGGTGATGGGGTAAGTCCACCTGCGCCCGCCAGCCAGGCCTAAGTTAAGGAGGGAAAGAGCTGGGCGTGGCGGACCACAGCCCAACCAAAGGATGGAGACGGCTCCACGAGCACGTGAGACCCGCAGCCTCGGACCTGCGGTCCTGTGGACGTGGGGACGTTGCCAGATGGGCTGTGTCCCCATCGGTGAAGCACACAGTCGGCGGGGGCCGACCCGTCTCGCCGGGGTCTCAGGTCAGGTTCACATTTGTGTCCCAGCGCGCATGAGGAGCGGCGAGTGTGAAGCTCCAGATGTTTGCCCTGCAGACGTTTCACGTGCAATTTGGGAACTGGGGAGCCCTCGAAATAGCATTTGCCCATAAAATTGCTTGAAATGCAGTCCAAATGTGTCCGTAAAAAGGAACCAAATAGCTGCTTATTGTCATTAATCAGCCTTCTCTGAGCTTCCACACGGGGCTGGGAGTTGATCTAACCGGGTGCCAGGGGCATATAGGGGGGACCTCAGAGGCTCCTCCGCGTACGCCCTGGGTTCTGGTTTGCAGAGTGAAGCCAGAGGTCTGCAAATTCTCCCCCTCGGCCCCGACAGCTGCCAGGGACACACGGAGAAAGCTCCAGCGGCCCAAAGACATTTTCCTTGAGATAAATCCCTGAAAACCTTGATGGCGGTCCCAGCCTGTTCATAAATATGCCAACATCCAGGACCAAGAAGCTGGTGAGGAGACGATACAATCATCGTCAGACAACCCTCCCAAGGGAGCCCACGGGAGTGCACTGCTTTTATTCTTATTGTGGGAAAATACACTCAACATCAAGGTCACCGTTTGACCTGTTAAAGTGTGCAGTTCAGTGGCATTTAGCACATTCGTAATGTTGTGCAGCCAACACCACTATCTAGTTCCAGGACATTTTCATCACCCCAAAAGGACCATTGGCAGTCGCTCCCATCCCTCCCACCCCCAGTTCCTGGAAACCCCCGGTCTGCTTTCCGTCTCCGTGGACTTGCCTGCTCTGGATGTTTCTTATAAATGGAATCACGGAACAGGCAGTGTTTTGTTTCCAACAAGCACATAAAAAGATGCTTAACCACGTTGCTCATCAGGGAAATGCAAATCGAAGCCACCAGGAGACCCAGTCTCATACCCACAGGGATGGCTATAAAAAAAAGGAGAATGTAACCAGTGTGGGTGAGGGTGTGGGGAGAGTGGGACCTCCGCTGCTGGTGGGAATGCAAGATGCGCAGCCACCGTGGCAGCCAGCCACCGCTTTTTAACAATAACACACAATTTAGGGCACTGGGCTTGTTCAGAGAAAGGAGAAGGAGCTGTGTTTGAGCACCGGTCCTCCATGCAGCAGCCACGTGACCTTAAACTCCTCTGACCTCTGTGAGCCCTCATTCCTCATCCTTTACCTCCCAAGATTCTGTGAGGCCCAGATAAATCGCACACGTGACCGGACAAGGCCTCTTTGGCATGTCCCCTGCAGCCCCTCTCCCCTTGATTTCTTTCTGGAACTTTCCTCTTGTTTATTCCCCTCCATTCATACCCTCTGACTGACTCTCCATTTCTCAGTGGCTCCACCCCAGGGCCTTTGCACATGCTGTTCCAGCTACTTTGAATCTGGATCCCTCCCCCACGATTTTACACTTTTATTCGAATGACACTTGTTCAGTGTCACCTACTCAGACCACCCTATTTACTTGGGCAATCCCTTTCTGCCCCTCGGCTCTCTTCATCACACTTACAGGAAAACAACTGATTTTTACTTTTGGGCTTATGAAGTCGCTCCCCTCCCTGCAGAATGAGAGCCCCACAGAGCTGACGCCTGTGTCTGTCCACTCGCTGCTGTGTCCCAGCGTGAGCACAGTGCCCAGCAGAGAGAAGTGCAAGAAAGAGGCTGTCAGATCAGTGGATGGATGTCTTGAGTGATGCACGCGTGCCAGTCAGGCTCCTTGAGCACACGGAGGTCAGAGCGGTTCCCAGACACGCTGTGCCCTTCCCCACACACAGCGCAGTATGCCCACAGCCTGAAGCACGGGCCGAGGAGCAGGGGAGCCCGTGGCTCAAGCTGGCTTCTTGTTGGCAACTAGCATACACCCACTGGCTCTGGCTTAAACAAAACCAGGGGAATTTCTAAGAATCCTGGGGTGGAGCTGTCCCTCGGGAAGGGGTGGGAATCCTGTCCTGGGAGACTCAGCAATTCCCTCTCTCCCCTTTTCTCTCTCCTCTCTCTCTCTTTCTCCTGTGTCTTTCCGCTCAGGCTCTTGTGTTATTCTTCACTCTTCATCTCCCCCGTCCACGTCTTCTGCTCCTGGGGAAACATTTTTACCACAGGGTCCAGATCTGGCAACCTGGGGCTGCGCTCGTTCTCTCTTGATCCCAGTTCCAAACTCTCAGGAGGGGATTCTGATTTCTGATTGGCCCAGTTCCGGCCTGTCAGCTGTGGCTCGGGTTGGGGGGGTCGACACACTGTGTACGAGGGCTTCAGAGGTGGGAGTGGGGGCCCTGGGGGTGACCGGGTGCTCAAGGAAAGTAACCGAGTGGAGAAGCCATTAAGAGAGCTGTTCACCACGCGATGCTAAAGAGAACACTCCCCTGTTTGTCCTTATTTCTTATCTGTCCATTCATTCACTCATCAGATATTCACTGAGCTCCTGCCGTGCGCCAGGCACTGATCCAGGGCCTGGAGCAGACAAAACGCATAGACGTTCTTACCTCCAATCAACCCACAACCTGGAGGGGAAAGATTCCACAGGTAGGGCCACAGATCTGGTTCTGGATGTCAGGAGAAGCAAGTACTCCAAGGAGAAATCAGCCAGCTAAGGAGACGGATGGCGAGGGCGGCGGGGCAGCTATGGTGTCAGCTCAGGTGGATGAGGCAGGCCCCTCTCGGGGGTGATGCCTGGGCAGGGACCTGGATGGAAGGAATGAGCCAGGCAGCACTGTGAGCAGGCGGTCCTGCATGTACAAAGGCCCTGCGGCAGGCAGCTCTTATGCTTGAAGACAAGGAGGAGGCCAGTGGGATTGCAAGGAGTATGGAAGGCGTGAGAGGCAGGACAGTTGGGTCTCATAGGCCACGTGAGTGGCGTCACATCCATAGATTTGTTGACCCTTTCACAGGCACTGCCCACACTCTTCATTGCCACTAAGAAACATCTCAGGAGAACAGCGGGGCTTCTTAGGGGACTCTGCACTGAGACAGAACTTGCAACTTGGAGCCAAACAGCTTGAATTGGAGTCCCAGGCGAGCTGCTCTCTGTCTGTGGCACGTCCTGGGCCTCAATCTCTCCATCTTTAGGGTGATGCTAAGAACTGGTCCCAGCCTGGCTGCGAGCATCCCTGGGACCTCACACGGGCACTGGGCATGAGGCTGAGCCCCTCGTGGGGGTTCCAGGGCCACTTCCCCGCTCCACCCACCGCGCCCGTGTCTTTGGGCGGCTCGGAGGGCGCCCGTCCAGAAAGGTAAGCTGCTGCGGGGAAATATAAGGCCTCAGTTGTGTGCCGGACGACGGCAAAGATTACAGGGCTCGTTTGTCACCAGGATCTGCGATGACAGTCCCGGCTCAGGGTCAGGGGGCCACAGCCGAGCTCCCCACCCACGGCTCACGGCCCAGCCTCTGACGGCGGGGAGCTCCAGGATGAAAAATGAGGGACATTCCTGGCGGTGGTATGTGTGCTTGATGCAAAGACGGAGCCCGGCTCCAGGGCTGACTTCACGGCGGCCACACGGGTGGACAGGCTCCCGCCCGCCGGCCCCTCTGCGGGTGTCCCACGAAGGAGGCAGGAATCCTTGACAGGAAAACCTGAAAGATTGGTCCCCACAGGACCATCCCGATAATCTGTCGGGGGGCCTCTAAACCCCAGAAAAGGCCACAGCCCTGACAGGGGCCTCACCCCGTGGTCCCAGAGGCCCTGTCAATCACAGCCCAGGCAGGACGATGGGGCGGGTCAGCCGGCTTTAAAGAAAGCCCGGTATTGTTTTGAAAGGGTAACCCGTTCTCATCTTGGGTTTCACGGGAAAGTCTGTGTGGCCGCAGGGCCAGCTCAGCGTTTGCCGGGAGCTGGGTGAGGCGTTGGCTGAGGAGCAGCCCTGGGGGCCCAAGGTGGTGCTGTGGTCAAGCCCCCGGGGAGCCAGGGAGGGCAGTGGGCACATTGTTATGCCTTATTTGGTGATGTGGTGGGCTTTGAGCCCTTCTTTCTCTCTCATTTGTCAGGATCTTAATGAGAAACCCCAGAAGGGTTTAGAAATTTCCCTTTCCCAAGGACAGGAAGTAAACGGGGAAGTTCTAGGCAGCTGGGGGAAAACCCACTGCAGAGAGACCAGAGTCTGTCGTCCACGAGCGTGAGTGTGTGTGTGGATGTGCAAGTGTGAGTGCGTGCGTGCCGGTGGGAGTGTGACTGTGGGTGTGCATCCGAGAGCGGGCCGAGGGGTGCCCCCCACCCCTCCACTCCCCCCAGGAGCCACGAGGCTCCGAGGTCCATCTTGGCGCTGGTGGCGCAGCCTCGCTGGCCCGCACTGCCTGCTCTGAAGTCCTCAGCTTTGAGTAAACACTTTGTCTCCCTCTTGTCAGCCGTTTGGATGCGAGCAAGCAAATCACTTCAAGCGAGTGTAAGTGCCGATTAAACAATCACGACAGAAGGAATAAACAGCTTCTCGTGCACCATAAATACTGTAATTTATTTTTTCCATACGACACACATGTCTGGGCTGAAAGGAGGGGATGAGGGAGAGACGCTCGATGCTAGAGAGACAGTGGACACGTCTGGCCCCGGCGGGAACTCGCGCCGCCGTTCCTTCGAAGCTTCTTGAAAACCAGAGCACATTCGCTTGGGAGGCGAGGGCCTTTGTGCTCCCCGAGGCTGGCCCTTCGTGGTCATAAAGAGGAGCCGTGCCCAGTCGCAACTGGGAGACGCGAGCTGCGTCAGGGCAGTAAGGCCTGCGGGTAGGATCATGTCACCACGGCTTTCCCTGTGGATCCATCACCCACGTGGCCGTGTAGCGATCCCTAAAGGAACATGGCATCAGCTTCCCGGGACCTGCCTCGGAGACGGGACGGAATGGGTCCAAGCTTGGACTCCGGAACCGCAGAGCAGAGCCGCAGGCGCTGACTGGCCACTTTCACCGGCCAAGTGATGTCAGATAAGCCCTTGACTCCCCTAAACCTCAGGTCCCTATGCTGTGGAACGGGGATGCATTCAGTCTTTCATCCTACAGGCGTGGGCTGGTGTCTGCTGTGCGCTCCACACCAGGCATCATGGTGCAGCCGCGTCCATGCACACAGGCAAGGCCGGGGTGCAGCTCACAGGGTAGTACCAGGGACGGAAGACGAGCGGCTCGACAGCAAAAGTGTGTGATGGTCCTAAGCAGTGACGAGCAACAGGAGGAACCCTGAGCAGGGTTGGAAGATGAAGGGGGAGGGCTCTGTCAGGCACAGCCCACCTCCCAGCCACTGGAGAGCTTCCTGGGTGTTTTCTGTCTGGATCCAAGCATATGCACAGGATGACCCTCCCTCTGTTTTTCCTCAAAAGCAGGCCCCTATTCACATGTTCCACGAGGTGCCTTTTGTCACCCAGCAGAATCTGTTGGAATTCATTCTGTTGGTACACCTGGATATGCCTCGTTCTTTTTACTGGCTGTGTAGTACTCCACGTATGGACGTGCCATCATTTACGTAACTGGTCACCTGATACAGAGCTTCGGGGTTGTTTCTGATCTTTTGTTACTGTGAACAAGGTTGGAACATAATTCTTACCTCTTTGCACAGATGCTTGAGTCAACCCATTAGGTAAATCCCCAGAAGTGGGATTTATTGGTAAACAGTGTTATTGACACTGTAAACAGTGTTTTTAAACGTTTGATCAATACTCTCTAAATGCTTTTAAAAGGAGCAAGCCAAATTCACACCCCCACAGTGGCAGATTGAATGTCCCTGCAGGAGAGACCCCCCACAGCGAGGGAGGGTGGTGGGCAGCCTCTAGCTCTGGGCACCTGCAGGCTCTGTCCTGGCTTTCTAGCCAGGGTTGCATGCTTCCAGGGCAGCCAACAGCCAAGCACAGCAGAAGCACAAGGTCCCGCCATTCCTGCCGGCAGGGGAGTCCTCAGGGTCTGCTCAGGGGCCCCATTAGCTGGTGGATGCTCTCCCAGAGCCTCCTGGGCTTAGCCCTTGCTCCTTCCTCTCCTGGGTCAGAGCAGCATTCAATCTGACGACTGCTTCCCTCTCCCGTGCCCCCTCACCTCGGTCCATCACGTTGGCACTACGGCGCATCTCTCCCACATGGAACTCCATCTTTGTGTTTGCCTCCCCGAGGACCCACACAGACGCAGCACCAACAATGTATGAGCGCTGGCAGCCGGTCCTAGCTGATGATCATGCTTCTATGGCTGAAAGTTTTCCTAACCTCCAAGCTTGCTCAAATCTCTCATTTTATAACTAGAGTACTGAGGCCCAGAGAGGGTGGGTGACTTGCCCAACGCCACATAGCGTCAGTAGAAGCAGAAGGCAGGTTCCACCCATGTGTCTCTCAACCTGGGGACATGGGCTGACCTTGAAGGTTCCCCACCCTTTGCCGAGAGTGAGCCAGGAGCAGACGCACGAGGCCCGTGCTGCCTTTCCGACTTCTCCAGATTTTCTCAAAGTTCCCCAAAATGAGATAGGGAAATTGTGTCCCCGTCCTTGGAGAGGCTGGGGCCCATTGTCCCCAGGGTGTCATTCCTGTCTCAATACCGGAAGGGAAACACGCTGTGTAAGGGGGTCTGGGACATTCCATGCTGTGAGCGCACCCAGCACCAGGCTCCACCATCCACTGGTCCCTGCCATGCTCACCACTCACAGTCAGCGAAGCTCCTCGGGGTCTGGACGGCAGGGCAGAGGCGGGGCAGGGAGGGAGGGAGACGGCCCTGCCACGGGGTCTGGTTCTGGCTTCCCCTCCTGCACTTTCAGGGGCTTAAACAGCGATAAAAGAATGTGCCACTGTCAGCATAAATCAAGAAAAGTGGAATTCTGCTGAGACATGGAGAAGCTCGGACTGAAACGTCCGTTCACCAAATGCTGAAGGGTCCTTACAAATGTCTTTCTGCGGGCTTCTCGCCTGTCCGGCTCGGGGCAGACGACGTCCCTGGTCACCAGGCCTCCCTGGCTGGAGCAGGGGTCTCAGGCTCCGGAGCAGCCGCACAGGTCTGCCCAGCACAGACTCCGTGGGGCGTTTGGGGGCTCTCTGGGCAAGTCCTGGGGGCAGCGGGCTGGGGTGCCCAGGATGACCGAGTGGAGGGGCACATGGAGATGGAGTGGGTATGGGGTCTCGGCCACACACAGCGCCCTCAGCTCCCGAGGGCGGAGGCCAGGGCTCATCTTTTATTCATCTGAATCCCGCTCAGCCGCACACGTGGGAAGTCCCGCTCCTGGGGCCTCGGCTGACTGAGTGAATAAAGGAAATAGTCAGAGGCAGGCAGGAAGGAGGGGAGGGGGAGGCAGGGAAAGAATGGGGCCCAGAAGGAAGGAGGGAGGTGAGGGAGCGAGCGAGGAGGAAAGGAAACCGGGAGGGAGGAGGGAGAAGAAATTCCTCCTGTGCTTGTCCTTGGTCACGGTTTGGCAGGGCACCATTTTTTTTTTTTTTTCCTTTTTCTCCCCAAAGCTCCCCGGTACATAGTTGTACATTCTTTGTTGTGGGTCCTTCTAGTTGTGGCATGTGGGACGCTGCCTCAGCGTGGTTTGATGAGCGGTGTCATGTCTGCGCCCAGGATTCGAACCAACGAAACACTGGGCCGCCTGGCAGGGCACCATTTTAAACAGTGCGGACCTCAAGTCTCTGCCCACCTTCTGGGCCTGGCATGCCTGCTGGCCAGCACTGACTGAGGACCTACTGGGCGGACATGGCCGTGGCCATCGGCTGTCTGTCCTCAAGGTCAGCACCCAGTGGCACTGACACCTGGAAGGAGGGCAGGGGAGGAGGGTGGGGGGGAGGAGGGTGAGGGGGGAGGAGGGCAGAGGGGAGGAGGGCGGAGGGGAGGAGGGCGGAGGGGAGGAGGGCAGATGGGAGGAGGGCGGAGGGGAGGAGGGCGGAGGGGAGGAGGGCGGAGGGGAGGAGGGCGGAGGGAAGGAGGGCGGAGGGGAGGAGGGCAGGGGAAGGGGGCAGATGCTGGCCTGCCCTCCATGCTCTCCCTTCTCTGGCAGTGGCATGGAGGTGGCCCACACCCAGCTCCTGCCCTCAGCTGGATGAACACCATTCCCACCACAGTGTGCCCGCGTTCTGTGCGTTCAGCGAGTTGAGGAGGACACACTCGTGTGAACATGTGAGAACCCATGTCCCTGGGAAGTGTGTGTGTGTGAGGGGCTGTGAGCATGCACAGGGCCCCCGGGTTTGCTGAGGGTGCCATCACCTCAGCGCCCTCAGGTCTGGCCACCAGCATTCTAGTCCCTGTTGCTCCGGGGCCCAGGTATCGGTTCCTGCTGGGGATGGTGAGTGATGTTGTGTCTGACAGGGGCCTTTGGCTGGGAGTCACAGTGCAGGGGCAGGTGCTCCCCCGTCCCGCTCTGGGAGGGAGCCTGGACCCCACCTGTGCAGGGGGGCTGACCTCTCCGCCCTGGTGGCGCCCTGGCCTTCCTCCTCCTGGGTCCTATGCAGATCTCCATGGGGCCTTGGTCCCCTGAGCCCAGCCCCGGGCCTGGCGCCTGTAGGAAGAACCCCCTGGCTTGGCCTGTGCGGCTCTTGGTGATAAGAGGCACACTTCAGATTTCAGCGAGTATGAACAGGGGAACGTCCCAGCTCAGGGTCAGGGTTGGACACAGAGTCTTGGCTAAAATCCCACATTTAATACCAGTGGATGTTGAATATAGTGGAGTTGACACTTGAGCGGGAGTTAAGTAAGCCCTCAGTTAAGGACAGTATAGAAAAAATAGTCCTTGAAAGAGCAGTTAAATCACCCAGAAATAGGGCTGCTTCCGAGTGGAAGCGTTGGAAACCGCTAGCTCGGCAGAGGGGGCCCGGTGTGCCGTGAGGATTCCATAAACAGTGACTCCCACACACCTCTGCTCCTGTGAGATGCTCCCTCGGCGGCGCTGTAGGGCACGGAGACGGACAAGGCCCCGATTTCATCTTCAGGCACAAATCCATCAGGTGAAGCAGCGAGCAAAACGTCCCACACTTTTTACATCATTGTCTCTGTCTCTGTCCCTCTCGTGCGTGGTCTCTTATCAAAACGTAGAACTGAATTCACATGAGGTCTCGCACGTGGCCCACGACGGCTCCGTGAAGTCACGTGATGTTTGCAGAATTCCTCCACCTTCAACAGAAAGCCACCACTGAGCCGCGCCAGCGGTTGCCACGCTGAAATGGGGGCCTGGGGTGGCCAAATCTCCTTGCATTTCAAGAGGAGCCAGACATGTGAGATGATTGGTGAATCTCTCATTTTTAGGAAATTTGGGCTCAAATTAAAAACGAAAATAAAACGAAACTAGTGCACGCAGCAGAAACTGGTGGCAGGCCCTGGAGTGTGACCTCTGAGGGACAGGCTCTCCCTGGGGGGTCTGGCAGAAGCTCATCCTTCCATGGAGGAGCCATGGTCCCCAAAACCTGGGCCCAGAACTGGCGACTTCATCCCTCCACCTGCCACTGTCTTCACTTCAAGCAAAGAGCGGAGGGTGTTGGCTGCCCGGTCTCCAGATGCGATTACTGCCACTGTCAGCATCGCATAACAAGCCGTGGGAACCGGAGGGCAGGCGGTCTGTGAGAGAGGCTAGGGAGGATGTCAGCCCCTCCCAGCCAGCCGGAGGGATCGCCCTGGGTTTGGACTAAGTCTTGATGCTGGCAAATTGGTTCCCAGTTTTGAAAGCACCCTTTGTGTTTGCTGTGTCAGATGCGCTTAGGTTTCCCAAGGACCACTCCCGTCACTGATGATAGAGCAAAGGGGACAAGGGGGAGCAGGGAGACAGGAGGGAGACCGGTGCAATGCTCTGGTCAATCCGGGCCAGTGGTGACAGTGGCCTGAGCTAAAGGTGGGCACAGATTCGCAGGTGAGAGAAGTGGAGCCCCCTATGCAACGCTGCCCAGGCGATGGATGAGCGGTGGGCTGGAGTCCAGGGGGCATGGCCAGCAGGAGGTCAGGAGAGAGAACTGAGCTCTGGGTTGAGAACTGGTCAGCTCGGAGATGCTCAGTGAAAGTCTGGGAGTCGATGAGGGGACCCGATACAGCTGTGGAGTAGGAGAGGGCCGGGGCTGGAGCCCCACGGACCCACGGAGGCCTGATATCTCAGAGTGAGCCCACCAGGGAGGCTGGAGCAGGGAAGAAACCAAGAGAGCGTGGCCACCCTTGCTCCCAGATCTTTGGTCGGTCACAAGGTCCTGTTTTTCCTAGATTGGAAGTTCCATGGGGACGGGATGGGTCCATCTTGTTCACTGTTATGTCCCCAGGACTGAGCACAGGACCCGGCATGTAAGAGGTGGCAGAAGTCGTTTGTTGAATGAGTGAATGTCAGCGTGGCTGCCGCAGCTCTCAAGGTAGTACCGCCCTCCATGACCCTGGGGTCGGGGAGTGAGTCGGGGTGCCTTCAGGAGGCTGTGCTTCTCCACCCCGCACACCTGCCCACTCAGCCGCCCCGTCCGATGCCTCCATGGAAACAGAGAAGGAGAGATGCTCAAGGCTTTGCCGGGTGGTCACGACAACCCCCATCTCAAGTAGACACGGCTTAGGGGCGCCCCTTCTGGAGCCTCCGCGGCGGAGGACCCACCTCTGCTCTGCATGTGCTCTCTCGCCTTTTTTGAGCATCATTTTTATCTCATCATCAAAGAGACACAACTGGCCCTTCTGTGTCAACTCAGATAGGAGCCCTCCCTTAGATCCGATTTCAATGTTGGAGTCACAAACCGGGCTGAATTTGCAAAAGCAAAGTGTGTCTGGCCTGATAGCTGGCTCTATGTGCAGTGGAAAAAGTCAAAAATAAACACCATGCGTCGATGACATCCACACATCCGTGGGCACGGTGCCCAGACGAGGGGAGAGCGAGTGAAGGGGCCACAGCCTCACTGCACACAGCGCACCGGTGGGCTCCTACGGCAGCCGTGGGGCTGGGATCCACCCGGAGGTGCCGCCCTCTGCCGTGGGATCCGCCCTCCCTGGGCGCCGCGGGCCTCCGTGCCCAGGGCAGGCACGGTCACCCAAGCCTCCCGCGTTCTCGGAGGATGCCCACCGCCCACTTCTGTCTGCCTGTCCGAGAACCACTGCCCACAGGGGCTGCCTCGTCTGCCGATTTCGGTTTTTCTCTCTAGTTTCTTCTCTTGTTATCCAAGGCGGCAAGGCTCCCTCACATGCTCTGGGGGATGTTTTGAAAATGGCTTTGGTCCAGATGACAGGAAGTCACGGCAATGCTGATGGCATGTGGTCCCCTGGTGATCAGAGAAGACTTTGTCCTAATTTCGCAGATGGGAAAGTGGGGACCAGAGAGCCGGGAAGTGGGCTCCCCTCTCCTGCACGTGTGGCTTCTGGCTCAAGCAGTTTGGGCTATGTCTTCCCGACTTTGCCGTCTCCAACTCTCCGGCGACATCTTGGATTACTACTTTCATTAATGTTTTCCTGGAATCAACTTTGAATTGACACCCTCCTCTTTCTCTTTTCGCTCAACTTCATGCTAAACAATCATTTGTGTCGGTTATGCAAGTTTTTTCTTAAAACACATTATTATAAGGACAAGCCAATTAAAATCTCTCAAACATGTCACCCAGGCGCCACGAGCAAAGTGCACGCCCTTCCCGGAGCTGCGGCCAAGACGTTCTGTGGCCCTGACCACGGTGCCCTGTGTTCAATTCTCAGCCCTCTGCAGAGCCCTGGGAGGGCTGGTGGGTCCCAGGTTTCGAGGCTGAGTGATCGATTCTACCTCCTCAGGGGAAAATGCCCGGATAGCTCGTCAGACTCGTATGTGGAATATGGATCACCAGGAATGGGTTGAACATTTTATTGACATACAACATCCACACAGCAAAGAGCACACACTGCACACCGGTGTCCCCTCACCCCCGACGTGTGCCTATAGCGGGAGTCTGTTCTGCTTGCTGCTGCCTCCTCAGTGTGAGAATGGCGCCTGCACGTAGTAGGTCCTCCATAAATATTAATGGAGTAAGTGTGTGAGTGGGTGAAACAAGGAAGGGGGTTTCTCCCTCCAGTCTTGCTCCTTCCAATCTCCAGGCTGCACCGGGGCTGACGTAATCCTTTAACATGCAATGCAACCGTGTCACCCCTCTGCTTACAATGCTTCGGGGACCCCCCCCTGGTTTTCATGACGCTGTGGAGTTGTGTCCCCCTCAAGTCATATGTTGAAGCTCTGACCCCCGTGTGATGGTATTTGGAGATGGGTTAGATGAGGCCACAGGGGTGGGTCCATCATGGTGGGATTACTGCCCTTATACAAAGAGGAAGAGACCAGAGGCTTTCTCTCTCTGCTGTGCGAGGACCCAGGGAGAAGGCGGTTGTCTATAAACCAAGAAGCGGGGCCTCACCAGGAACCAAATCTGCCGGCACCCTGATCTCGTCCTTCCAGCCTCCGGATCTGGGAGAGATACACATCCATGGTTTAAACCCCCTGGTCTGTGTTATTTGTTATGGCAGCCTGTGCCAACTGAGACACATGATGAAGTCCAAACTGTGAGGGACAATATGCACGGTCTCAGCTCCCTTCACCTGTAAGTTGCATCTGCACACTCCACTCATTTCATGCGGGACTTTTCTGCACTTTCTTAGATACACAAAGTTCTCTTCTCTTCAGCATTTGCACATGCTGTTCCATACCTGGAATGCACTCCCTCCACTTGCCGCCTGGCCCACTCCTTCAGGGCTCAGTTTACCCCTCACGTCCAAGAGATGCCTTTGCTGGTCACCACCTCCTCTCCTCGCTCTCCCCCCATGCCCCAAAGCACTGTGTGATTACCACTTTGTATCAGCCAGGACGGCTGAGTAACAAATTTAATCAACAAATTGAACCTTGGTGCCTTCACACAGCCAAGGTGTATTGCTCACTTGAGTTACATGTTCAAAAATGTTCAGCGATAGCCCAGTTCCCCACCACCAGTGAGGGACCCAGGGGGATGGAGGCTCCACTTCTGGACACAGCCAGCAGTAGAGAGAGTGTTGAGAACCCGTTCCTGCCCTTGGCCGCCTCTGACCCAGGGTGCCCCATGTCACTGCTCACCGTCTGCCCGCCACAACTAGTCACCTGGCCCCAACCTAACCCGGGGGGACGTGGGGAAACACAGGAGCTCTTCTTGGGTGCTCAGGAAACAGAAAATAACATGGAATGGTCTCCGCTGTACCCCATCATAGAATGTTCTACATGACCTGTAACTGCCTATTTATTTTCTACTCATTCCCCATGTTGGACTGGAGTTCCTCTGGTCCCCGATTTTAGCTTTTTCCCCAATTTTGCCCTTGGCGTCTAGCATCATGCCCTCCTGGAGGACCATGAAGGTTTGAGAAGAATCCACTTGGAGCAGCCACATGGAGCAGCCAGCCCAGTCCTGTGACCCGCCCAGCCTGGGGCCCGAGCAGACCACCCACTTTCCCGGGTGGAGCTCCGATGTCTCCGACGCTCTGCGACCGTGTGCTGACTGTGATGGGCCATTTCTTCATCTGTCTCCTCTCGCATCTGCCAAGTCATTAGAAAACACCGAGCACCTATGGAAAATCCCGAACGCACTCCGTCTGCCTTGTCTGTTTTTCATTCTATGTTTGTGCTGTTTTTCTGGTTCAATAAACAAGGTGAAAGCAAAGAAGTAAACAGTGCGAGGTTTAAAGTGTTTTTAACAAATGGACAACACCTAACTCGGTTGTGTTTGAGACTGGCAAGCCTCGGTTTACACTGATAGCTGGAAAACACAGCTCTTGGATGGCAGCCAGTTTTCCAGGGTGAATAAGCACCTCGAAAGGGACAAATATTTTTCACAGACTGTCAGTGAAATGGAGGCTCAAATATTTAAAAATAAATACATAAAAAGGGAAGAAAGGAAGAAAAGAAAAGGCAAAGAGACCTTCTGATCTTCAGTTTCCAAATGAGCTAAAAACAAGTTTTTATAGTTGTGTTTACTTCTTCCAAAGAAACAAACCCTTTTGTTTTAACTCCTCTGTGCTCATACTCCGAGGTTTTCTAAAAAGGTTTTTTAAAATGTCACTCTTGAGATCGGTCAGGGGACTTCACTCTTTAGGCCTCAGTTTCCTCCTCTGCAAAATGGAGATAATTCTAATTCCTCACCCACAGGGGAATGACGAGCACTAAATGAGTTAATACATGCAAAGGGCTGAGACCAGGGCCCGGCAGCTGTGAGCTGCATGCAGGTGTTAGGCATCACCGCTATCATCACCACCATCACCGTCATCATCGTTATCACCATGATCAGCATCATCACCATCATCACCATCATCACCATCGTCATCTTCATCATCACCATCACCACGTTCATCGCTATCATTACCATCATCATCATCACCATCGGTAGGTACACCCCTCACCTGATGGAGGCAATGGAAGTAGGGATCAGGAAAGCATCCTCTGGTTGGTATTAGACAGTCATCGCCCAGTGGGAGGTAAGCTTGACCGTTGAACATAGACCTAAAATATCAGTATATTGCTGTTTTCCTGGCTTTCACCCCAATGAGGGCACAGGCTTGGTGTCCACACACCCGTGCACTTGACTTCTTTGTGAAAATTCCCTACGTTGCTTTTGCTCTGCTGTAAGGCTCATGACATAAGGCGGCGCTTGGCTGGGCAATTCTCCAGAATTCGAGCAGTAGCAGAATGCTTCTTCTTGATCCTCTGTTGCAGAAGAGCATCCTCCCCAGTGTCGACAGTGGGCTCCTCTGGGAGCAGGATTAGAAATAGGGTGCCCACGTGTCCCATTTGGCCCCAACCAGCCCTGGTTTATGCCTGGTGTCATTATTCATGGTGCCCCCTCTCATCGCAAAAACGTCCCAATTCAGATAATAAATTATATGATCACCATAATTTTAAATGATTTCTATCCCTTCTTGCTCATCTTTATTTTCTAAGCTTTCAACAGGAAATTTTTGTAATAAAGAGAGTAAAACGATCCATGTGACAAAGCACCAGCTCAGGTTCCACCTTCCCCAGAGAGGGTCCACTGTGCCCCCAGCATGTGTCACTCAAGGCAGAATCTTTCCCGGCTTGGAATCAATCTCCAGCCTTGTTCCTTGCCTGACACACAGCAGGTAGGCATTAAATAGTGGCTATCCAACGGAAAGGTGAACAGCCCCATCTTTAGCTATTTGGGTAATGGTGGTCCTACTATCGATGGCGAGAAATTAAAACACTCACGATGCGGACACATCAGAGGCCTTCTCCCAGGGTGCTATCCCATTTGCTGGGAAGTATAAGGCAGGGCTTGCTCACACCACAGCAGGACTTTTGCTAGTTCTGTCTGCTCGGTGCTTCCACCCGAGGAAAGCTCTCCACGTGGGAGCAGAAAGAAATTAACCAGGAACCACGCGCAGGACCAATCACCGTGTTTGCAGCTTTGTACTTTGTAGAGTTGTTATAAGCTCCTGCCCATTTTTATAAGGATTTTTTCCACTCACCTTTGAATTACCTTAAAAAGAGAAAGTGCCCTCTTTGGACAGGTTGGCACAATGGGAAGATTGACCTTATTTCCATTCTCCTACTGAAAAATGACAATGCAGCCAAGGGCTGTTTCTGGGCCGGGGGGACACTGTGATCAGATGAGAGATGGGAGTTCAGGCCCCTGCAGTGACCCGCTGGAAGAGGAAGCCACTGGACATTTCCTCCACACATTGTCTTTTTGCAACATTACAAGTAAGAAATATTTGTACTGGATTGTTTTTCCTTCCTTCTGTGCCAGCAAAAACTTGCTAAGTTTAGGAGAAATGGGGAGAAAGCCTGCATGATTGCATTTCAACAGACAATTGTGTTCAAAGGAGCCCAAGTGCGTGAGGAACCCCAGTCCCACATCTGCCCCGTGGCCATGACTGCCCGCACACCCAAAGCCCAGGGAGCTTTTTGGTAAGTTGACTCTCATGCTTAAGCTCTGTTAATGCTCCTATCACGTGGGCGGTGGCTCTTACCTGGGTGAAACTTGCAATCACCTTGGCGCCTGCTGTGGCCACTCCCTGGAATGTTCTGCCTATCTCTCCCCTAAGGTTTGGCTTAACTGGGCTTTCTGAGCAACGCCCTCGCGGATCACCCCACGCGGGGCTCTGCTGATTTCCTTGAGTGCCTGCCACGATCTTTAACGACCTTTCCTGCTTCTTCACTTGTTGATTTGTGCATTTTCTGTCTTTCCGCCTGGAATGTATGCTTCATGGGGGCAGGGACCCATATTAGTCATCATTGTGGCCTCATTTCCAAATCAATGAATGAATGAAAGAATGATAGCTATCCTGCTCTTAAAGGCACAGCGCTCGTTGCTTTGTGGGAGACCAGGCTGGGTGGTCTCCAAGTTCCTTTCGTTTTTTGTGACTCCAACAGGCAAGTCCAAGTCTCATTTAAAACCACCTTCTCTCTCCTTCTGAACAGAATCCACAATACCAGACTCAAATTGCCTCCGTCAGGACATCACCCCCAGGACTCTCCCACGTCCTCCCAGATCGTGCATTCAGTGCACAAACATTTATTGAGCACCAGCTGAATGCCAGCACAGTGCGCAGGTGGGGATTCAGCCACAAGCAGCATCATCTCAGAGTAGCAGGCGGGCCCGCATGGTGCAGAGCAAGGAGGAAGGAAAGGGGATGCGCGAGCTTCGTGGGTTAGTGATCTCCCCCCACCACCCTGCCTGCTGTTCCAGACTGAGTTAGGGTCTTCTGAGTGCTACATCCTAGTGCTACTTTTGCCAAACCGTTCCCTTGTGTTGAAGACCCTGGCCCTGATTCCAACCGGAACCCTGTAGAGCTGCTCCCAGGCCAGAAAGCTACTGTGTGGGGCTTTCTCTCCTTAACGAAAGTGACACTGCTTGAATAGTCAACAATTCCATCCAGCACAAGGGCAAGAGAAACTGCTGAGTACCAGCTACCTTCAGAAGGGAGCCGAAAAGCAGGTGGAAAGCACATGTTTAGAAGGGGAGGGCCCCTTAGCAAAACGGGGAGGAAATACCCATCTTGTGTATTTCTTCTTATATTCATAGTCCGTTTAACGAAGGGCGCTGACAGGGAGTATTTGTATAGAAATGTTAGATGCTCTGAAATCAATGCCTAATACCCCGTCAGAGAGACCCAGCTCCTGAACCAATACGTCCTGCACACACACTTCGTACACACTCACTCCCCCACACTTTTGCAAGCACTCACACATGCACACCTACACGCTCACACATCACTCTCCCACATTTGCAGCCTTACACATTCTCACGCTTACACACACAACTCACGCACTTACACACACACACACATTGCAGGAGATGTTACCAAGCCTAGGTCACCCCCTCTTCTTTCAATCTCTAAAAAGCTGCTTTTACCAAAATAAGCAAAACATGTGAGGTATGAAATCCACCTTGTGGAAGGGCTGGGTTTTATTGGTCAACCAGTAAATCAAAACATATGGAAAAGTGCTACATTTAGGAACACACTGCGACTGTATTACTCCTCCTTTTATTGGTTCGTCTCTAATCGGAACCAGCTGGTAATAAAGAATAGAGTTCATGGGAATCCACCCTTTGTTGAAAGCTGGGCCGGGGTGGATGCTGGAAGCCGATGAGCACAATGAAAACAGCTGCAGTTGACTTTCGAGGTCAGGCTCCGGGTAGGACGCAGGGACAGAGGTGACGCTACAGCTGGTGCGTAGCATTCCGGGCTCCTGGTTAGCTACAACTGTGTAAAGAGGAGCCAAAGAGAAAGGTGCCCATTTATGAGGCTCCCCTCAGCCTCCACCCCTGCTGATCTGTCTCAGGCAACTTTCGAGTCACACAATTACTCTGGACTGCTTGTGGACATTAATCATGGCACCCAGGATGATGATGATGGTGACGATGATAATGGTGGTGATGATGATGACGATAGTGTTGATGGTGATGGTGATGATGACGGTTATGGTGGTCGTGTGATGATGGTGATGATTACAGTGATGGTGATGATGGTGATGGTGATGGCAAAAACTTCAAACAGGCTCCACAAGGCACAAGGAGCATCTCCACACCAAAGCACTACTATGAGAGTTGTAACCTTGGCAACATAAATTCAACAACTTTCCTTTTTCCTTATGATTTATCTATTTTAAACACTTTTTCCCCCCCAAACAAGGAAACCGGCATCTAGAATTCTAGAAATGGAACATACGCACTGGCCACCCCCACCCCCCTTCCTGTCTCTAATCAGCTCAATGGATCCACCCTTTGGAAAATTGTGGAGCATTAGGAGGGTGTGTAGGATATTTTTAGCACCTGACACCATCCTACCTCTTCCTCTCCCTGCAGGGTGCATGTGCACCTTGTTTAATAAACAGATTTTAATTAGTTTCAGGGATAGAATTGTTTGCACAATTCTGCTAGTATTTTGAGATCTGTGGAGGGTTCAGCCTCAGAGTTGGGACCCACTGTCTAGAGCTGGGGCCAGGGAACACTGCATGTGTGCACCTTCCCTTTCTCCTGGGCCCCAGGCAGGCCTCACTAACTCTCTTGCACAAAATCTGCAGTTAGCATCACATTTCTTCTTGACACAGGCTGTCTGGGATTCAGTCAATTGCTGGAAGTCAGTGAGATGAAATTGATCTGCCATCCCTGGAGACATTATAATAAACATAATACCAGATCTCGCCATTTCAATCCCGATTCCTCGGCTTCACTGGTCCCATAGTGAAAGCACGGAGCTGATTAGAGCACACAGCATTTCTACATCAGGCACACGGGGAAGTTGAACCATTTTGATGGTTAGCACTCTGCACCCAGCTCACTAAAGCCATCTGGGAACACCGCTGGCGGGTTCCCTTGTCCTTGGCTGTCATGACGGTGATGTCATATGTACGGACAGGCCTGTGAGGGCCCACGTGTCTGCCTTGCTCACAGCGCCCAGCTGAGGAAAACACTCTGTTCAGAGCACGGCCCCTCCCCAGCATCGAGATACACGCCACTCTGCGGGTGGAACCTAAGTTTCACGAGGGCAGGGACTTACTCTGTCTCATTCCGTGCCGCGCCTCATTGCGCTGAGCAGAGCCTGGTGCATGGAAGAGGTTTCGTTATTTACTGAATCAATGAATGAATGAGGAGGAATCCCAGATTTCCGAGGGCCTCGATAGAAGGTGGGCTTTTCTCAGGGCATGTGTCCGCTGGAGCATTCCCGTGGGCAACACCTTGCACATGGAGAGAAGAGCAAGGAGAGGAAGTCCCAACTTGTGCTTCCAATAAGAAATGCATGGGTTTCCTTTCACTTGTTTTTGTGACTGTGGGGACCCCCTTTGTATGGAGTCCTCCTGCTAGTGAAGGTGCAGCTATGGAAACCAGGGTGCCCGGTGACCACAGAATGCGTTCCCATCGTATCTGGAGGCTGTGGCTATCACAAGGAGATGGGGCAGCTTACCAGAGAACACAATGTGGGGTGTGTGCCTGGGGTCTGACTTGCTTTCCTGGCATTTTCCTATCTGCCTTTGCTCAGGCGATGACAAGGTTGGAGCTCCAATCTCACTGGTCAGACCTCGTAGCCTTTCCCAGGTCCAGCTTTGGCCCGCCTTGGGACCTGACTCCTTGGCAACCTGGAAAGAGAGGTACAGAGCTGTGTGTGACTTTGAGGCAACATGACAGGGACGTAAGGATCTGAGGCTTCCACACTTGGGTGCGGACACATCTCTGGCTGATGAACAACCAGACTAGATCTACTTTACAATCTGCTTGGAAAGACTTTCCAAGGGGCCCAAGACTGTTGAGATTTCAATTGGATTTCCTTGGTGTGTTTGATAGATTCCAAAAGTGTGAACTTGGCTTGTTGAGTGTTCTCTGAAGACAAGGGCTGTCTTCTCTCAATGAACAGGATATGCTGGAGAATTTCCTTCTCATTAGATGTCATCCCCAATGCCCTGATTCCCCTTGTTGGGAACGGGAATTTAGAGGGAGAATGGGTCCTCCCAGGAACTCCAGTGAATGAAAACCATCCTTCCCACACCCCTAATCTTACACAAGCTGGGAGAGGTGTCCCAATAGATCACTACAGAGAATTTGGGCGCTAGTTGTAGAGTGAAGCTTAGGACTGGGAGATTTTTCTTGCCTTCAGAAAAGACCCAGCCCCCCTTTCCTTACCCCTGCCTCTTCCCTCCAGATGCATCCCTTAACAACATGGTCCCCAGATGGAATGTGGGACCATGACCTAGCCCATGAAGGCCGTTAGTGGGAATGCTGGGGCATAATGATATTAGACTATGCAAACCAGAGTCATTTTCTGAGCGTCAAAAGGAGTCCCAATATCCAACTCTCTCCCATTCTTCCTTCCTACGAGAACCGAAATTTTATGCAAAGGGGCACGATGCCTAGACTATCGTTTCCAGCGTCCCTCACCACCTGGGGATCTAGTACCACCACCGCCATCCCCTCCATCAGTATTGTCTTGGTGGGGAGTGATGGAGAGTATGTCGTGCTAAAGTAGCCTGCAAGCTACCCCACAGTACTAAACTGCATAGAAACACCCATGGCTAAGAGTGTGGGCTGTGGAGTCTGGGTCCAAATCCCAGTGCATCCAAGATGTGGACCTGGGACGAGTTACTCACTCTCTCTGTAAGTCTCCTCCCTGTCTGCAAAATGAGAGTGATCATAGTTCCTAACACAGGAGTGTTGGGAGGGTTAGATGATCAGATGATGATAAAGGTGATGATGATGATGGGGATGGTCATGATGACAATGGTGATGATGATGACAGTGACGATGATGGTGGTGGTGATGATGGTGATGATGATGGTGGTGATGATGGTGATGATGATGTTGGTGGTGGTGGTGATGATGGTGTTGGTGGTTATGGTGATGATGGTGGTGGTGATGATGGTGATGATGATGATGACAACAATGATGATGGTGATGATGGTGATGATGATGATGGTGGTGGTGATGATGATGTTGGTGGTGATGGTGATGATGGTGTTGGTGGTGATGGTGGTGATGATGGTGATGGTGGTGGTGGTGATGATGGTGTTGGTGGTTATGGTGATGATGATGATGGTGGTGATGATGATGATGTTGGTGGTGATGGTGATGATGGTGTTGGTGGTGATGGTGATGATGATGGTGTTGGTGGTTATGGTGATGAAGAGGACAAGGATGGTGGAGGTGGTGGTTGTGGTGTTGATGATGGTGGTGGTGGTGATGATGATGCTACTGAAGATTTTATTATCACCATGACCATTACTGGGAACAACAAAGCAAGTTAATCTGCAGTTACAAGAGCTCCCAAGTGTTTCTGGCAGTCAGATCCTTTCTTTTCTACAGAACATTCCCACCATACATTCAGGAAGATGCTCAAGAGAAGCTCATTGCCTGACCCTGATCATGTAGGCCTAGGAAGCAAATGCCCCTGAAGCAAAGGAGAGAAGTCTGATTGTTCTAGAAAGGAGGCTTAGCCAAGGGGAGCCGTGGGAGATGCCAGCACTTGGAAGCCGTGGAGCACACTCCGTCCACTCAGGTCGATGCGTCTTTCCCAGAGCAGAGCACGGCATGCACACGCCTGCCACCTGGCCTTTGCTTTGGCTGTGCTTTCTCTTGAAATGCCCTTTGTCCTCTCTGCGAAATCATCCTTCAGGGTTAAAGTAGGTACAAGAGAATCAAGCTGTCACTACTTGCTTAGGCAGTGTTCCATTTCATCCTCACAGTGACTCTAGGAAGTAGTCAAAGTAGACACTATTACCTCCATTTAACAGATGAGGAAAGTGAGGCTTAGAGGAGGGAATTCACTTGCCGGAGGTCACCCAATCATTTTTCAGTAGACATCCCCAGTCCCTTCTCCCTACTGGCTCCTTGAGGTACCTTAGGGTTCCTTGGAACCCAGTTTGAAAACCACTGCCCTAGCCACTCTCTCACAGGCCTTTCCAGTCTGCAATGTGGTTATTTATACAAATTTGGTCATCTTTTATGGTCCTGAGGAGGTAAGAAGTGGATGAAATTCAGCATACCCTGTACCCAATGGGCCTCACCAGGTGTTTGATGGTGAAATGTTTCCTTTCCAAAATCTGGAAATAGCTGCTCTTCCCCACAGGCACGTTCTTGGCCACCCGCGAAGGCTGGAGCCTAAGATTCTCTGATTAACAAGCCACCACGGGCACCGTGTAGAGGGGAGCCTTGCTTTCCAGGCAGCTGGTTGGAGCCCCATGAGGACTTTCCTCTAGCGCATCCAGAGGGACAACTTGGCTCGGTCTCCATCCTGAGCGCATCAACAGGAAAGAGGGCAAGGGCCTCCACTGTCCTCGGCAGGACCATTCCCGTTTCCCCTTAGATCTGACCCCGTTTCACCAATGGAATAAAAATGGAACGCAGGATGTAATTCCACTTGCCGAGTGAGCAGCTGCAAAGCCCCCACATTTGCTGAAACATGCACAAAACGACAGCCCAGCTCTGCCGCTGACCCCGCCCCGCTCACGACAAAGCGTGTTCTGGTTTCTAAATGTGTGTTTGGTGGCAGATCTGACAGCTCTCTGGTCCCAGGTAACAGACAAATATGCAGTCATCACTCGGGACTCTGAATCAACTTGTAGCTCCATGTCAGACAGGAGGGTGTGGAGGAGACATCAGCAAAGAGACAGCGGGGGTGCTCCCCAGGGTACCCCTCTCCTGAGTGCCGGTGGAAGCTGGGCATTGACCAAACCAAAAAGACTGTGAAGCAGGGTCCTGCGCAACCTTCCGGGAGGCCCTGAGTATCAGAGGCACAGGAGGAAAGCTGAAGATGCACGCACGAGCAGCTGCCAGACCCAGCTCTCCGACTGGTCCCTAGTTCACCAAAGTCCACGCTTTGTGGGGGTGGCAGATGGCATTTACCTGAACTGTTGTTACGTTGAACTTAAGAATCACCTGGAGCTATTTATAGACTGTCAGCTCCTCCTGCCAGCTCCACGGCTGAGTCATTTGGACTGAGAAGGGGTTCAGGAATCTCCACGTTCACCGCATCTCCTGTTTCTGATGCGGCCGTGAGTGAGTCACAATTTGAGAGACGAGCGCTGGAGCAGGGGTTCTCAAACACGCTCGGGATCCCCCGGAGGGCGTGTTCAGACACACTGCCATCCCGCCTCCGTCCCCGCAGCTTCTGATGTGGCAGTTCTCAGATGGAGCTCCAGAGTCTGCGTTTCTAACAAGTCCTCAGGTGGGGCTTTGCTGCTGCTCCCGGGACCCCACTGTGAGAACTACGCTTTTCCTGTCTTGGAGAAAAAAAATCAGCTTGGTCAAGCCTCAGAGGAAGAGAAACCACGTCTCACTCATCTTTACACCTCCCAGGAAGTGGTCCCGTCCTTGGCTAATTAAATTCACCCTGAGAGCTTTTAGAATGCTCCGATGATGCTCTAACTTGGGGTGGGGTCCCGGCATCAGTTTTAAAAGCTGCCCCCGCCCGGGTGCAGCCAGAGCTGAGGACCCCCACCCACCGTCCCTGGCACAGAGTAGGCAACCAGTTCAGTTTCTACATCAGTATTTGTTGAGCGCCATGGCACGCATTCATTCGATAGTTATCAAGCCACTATTGTCTTCCAGGCACTGCGTGAGAGGCGGCGGGACGGAAGCAAAAGGTACCTGTACCATCCCCAAGCAGCTCACAGCCCACCGGAGGCGACAGGTGTGCAACACACCCAGGTGGGAGCTACAGCTGACGGAGGCACGAGATGCCGCAGAACCACAGAGCGCAGGGGGCTGTCTTCACTGGAGTTGGGGCAGGGCACGAACAACTTCCAGAAGAAGGCAGAAGCTCAGCTGGACTTTGAAGAGCAGCTCAGGAAAAGGCAAGAAAGTTCATCCCAGGCTGATGAGACGGCCTTCCAGTGCTGAGTCCTGAAATGGCATGGAATGTTCAGGAAACTGTTAGCAGGTTGGTGTCTCGTGGAGCGTGAGGAGCAGGGATGGAGGATGAGAAGGGAGAGGTCAGCTGAGGAACACGAATGTTTGGAAGCGAACTGCCTTTGGAGCAGCAGGTTATAATTAATATCCCCCCATCGGGAGCCGGAGGTTTGGCCATCAGCCCTGTGGTGGCCACGTGGTGGAGCGGGTTCTCCCGGCTCCCAGCGGGGCAGCGTGGCCCTTGGAGTCTGCGTTCTTCTAAAAAGCATTGACTCCAACTCCTTCCTGTGAGCTTTGGGTGCCAGGGCTCCAGCTGGAACCTCAGTCTCCTTCTCTTTCTAGAAGGAGCAGGAAGACAGGGTGGGAGACGGGACAGCTGGCTGGAAGAACCGGCTCCTGTGTTGTTTCTGCCGGCCACCCCCTGGGTCCCTTCTCTCTGCTGCACCTCTAAAGAGGAGTGGGGAGGACACTGAAGACCCTTCCAGCTGTTACTCTAGAAAGGGGTCTCCCGGTGAGCTGACGGCCAGTGTTGGCAGCACAGGAGAGAAGGCCTGTGTCCTCCTGTGTTCCCCACGGCTCCTCTCCGAATGCCTGGCCTCCCCTCGTCTCTGTAGAATCCCCGCCCTCGCACATCCTCAGACAAGCCCGGAACGCCACAGAAGAAGATGCCGGCCACCTTCCGGCAGAGCGAATTCCATCTGTTGCCTCCGCAGCGTCTGGCTAAAAGACCTTCCAGGGTCACCGACCCCTGAAGAGAAATCAGTTTATTCAACGATGTTTCGAAAATTAAAACCAGGGCCTTGCTCTTGAATTTGGCGAGTCTGATGGGAAAAGTCAGACTTGAAAGAAGGAACGAGGACATCTTGGGTGCGGGGGTCTTGGGAGCTGGCTCGAGAAGGAACACCTGAGCTGAGCCTTGCTGGTCTCCTCCACTCCTGGACCCCTAAATGTCAGAACAGGGGTGCTGGGGTGGTGTGCTGGGGCAGTGCCCCCATCTCCCAGGTGGAAGGTGCTGGAAGGAGTGGGACGGGGGATGAGTGTGGGGGCAATCAGCACAATGATGGGTGTCACGGTTTTGACTAATGCTAGGATGACCATTTAACTTGTCCAGGCTGAAAGGGGGAGCTACTGGTAATTGGCTGGGACGTGGGTGTGAGCCAGAGCTGTCCGGGCCAGCGGGGAGTATGGTCAGCCAGACTGCGAGACAGAGTTGGAGGAGCTAGGGATGCTGAGGCAGAGAAGAAGTGAATTTGGGAAGACATAAAAGCTGTGTTTTCTGGAGCCAGAGTTGCTGATATGAAACCCTGGCTTCATCACTAACCCGCTGTGTGATGTTGGACAAGAGCCTTACCTTCTCTGAGCCTCGATTTCTTCATCGGGACAGTGGGTAACTGCACCTGCCTCCTTGGGACACTGTGAGGATTAGATGAGACAATATACACGGAGCATTTAGAGCCTGGTGTGTTTTCAGTGCTCAGTACGTATTCGTGGCCGTGACTGCAATTGGTATTCCTGTGGAGTGGCCCCGGCCTCTCTTACAACCTCCCTAGCCCTCAGTCTGCCCTGCTAGAAGGTGAGAAAAACTTCTTTCCTGCATTTTCCTCAGGATAATTGCGGTGCGAATGGGACAACTGATGCGGAAGGCTTGGAAAACCATGGGTGATCCAGGCTGTGTGGAGAGCAGACCTTGGAGAAGAGCACCAGAGGAAAGCGCTGGTAGGATGTGTGGCCCCTTGGTGGACAATGTCCATCTCCACTGGGAGATTCAGATGCTCTAACCAGATGGAGAAATATAACCAACTTCCCTGGTCTTTTGGTGGGGTCACAGGGCCGTAAATAAGCCAAGGATTGTTTCGTTGTCTTAGTTCTGTTCCTCCCAGGGCCGAAGTTGCCTCTTCTTCCCCTCTCTGAGGCCCTGAGTTTGGGTGGGATTGACCCCCAGCTCCTGGCTCCAGGCCTGGCCAATCAGAGCATTCCATCTCTTGGGCCACAGCCACGGGTTCAAATATTGGCGAGTGGTCCAAGCAGGCCGAGGGGACTCAGGCCCAGGCTTTGGTTGGAGCTAGTGGCAGAGAGAGGACTCCTCTTCCACTGAGGTTTCTGAGAAGCTGGTCTCTGTCCTGGAGCTGCCATCCTGCTCACCCTGGAAATGGAGCCCACCCAGAGGAAAGCAGAGCTGAGAGCCGGCCAGGTCCACATGGAATCTGTTTGCTTTGTTTCCGTCCCTGGAACAGCGCTGCCTGAATCCAACAACTGGAATTTCGGTTAGGCAAACCTATATTCCTTTTCTTGCTTAGGTAAGTTCCTGTCACTCGCAATCAATAGAGTTTTGAAAAATATAAGAGAAATACAGATACGGAATGAAGGATTCCCACCTGAGTGGACAGCCTTCAGTCAAGGATGGCGTGTCGGTCCTGTGTCTGCTGCCCTCTGGAACATTCCTGCCCTCCTCCTGTCCTGCTTTGTCTTATAGGTGGGCCGACATCTGCGGCGACGTTCCCAGGCTCCAGCCTCAGCTGACTTCCAGCTGGTTCAGCCAATAGGAGGCACTGGGGACAATCGCAGGCTGGAGGAAGGGAGAAGCCAGGGGGCATCCCCTCCTCCATCTCTGCCTCGGGTGTTGTCTCCAGTGGCAGCCTCTCCTCTGCCTCCTCCACCCTTCTGAGTCTGCTAGGTGACCCCATCCCTCCGTGCCCTGCCTTGGGATGCTTGAGGGCCCTGCTCTTGCTCATCTGTGGGCTGCCTCACTGTCCCCTGGTTGGCTTCTTAGCAATCCCACACTCTTGAGCCAATCCCCTGCATTAAATTCTCTCTGTTTTCGATATTCAGAGCGTTTTGTACTCTCCTGTTTGGACTCTAACTGACACAGATGGCAAATAGGTTTCCTCTTGTGTCACGACAGTGAGGGAGATTTGGGACATTCCAGGAACGACAATAAATTCAGAGCTGCTGGGTGGGTGAGTGGTGAGGGCAGGGCAGGGCCAGACCAGGCAGGGCCTTCTAAGCAGACGGAGGAGTGAGGCTATGATCCGAGGGACATGGGGAGCCCTGGGGCACCTTAAGAAGGATTAGCAGGTGGTGTGGCATGATCAGACTGTCCTAGGAGGGGAGGCATGAGATTCAGAAACGCCAACACGTGCCTGGGGCCCAGAGAAATGAGACCCAAAACTTCCAGGCAGCTCCTACTCCCCAAATCACAGCCTTCAGATGCGAATCTCTTAGGGGGCTCTTCTCGCTCCTCAAGTGAAACGCAACACTGTGTTAGGACTTGAGTGTAGAAGGAGGGGACTCCAGGAGCCAGTGAGGCGGAGGGGGTGGGGGGCTTCGGCAAAGCCGGCAACAAAGAGCCCAGTGACCCAGAGAAGCCTGAAGCAGCCCAGACATGAAAGGAATATGCTGGAAAAATTAACTCAGTGTTTGCTTTGGGAACCAGTCTGACGGCTCTTAATCCAGTGGGCGTGTGTATTGCAACTCACGGGACGTCCCAGATCCCCAGCAGGGTGACAAAGGGCCGTTTGTGAGGTTTTCGTCCACACCGTGGTGGAGGGTGCCTGCATCCCGGCCCCCGGCCCCAGCCGCTGAGCAGTGGTCCTGCTGCCGCGGGGGCTTCCAGCCTTCTCCGAGCGGCCTGCTCAGAGGCTGACTATCTGTTGACTTTCCGTCCTCGTCCCACCTTGACGTTCCCACTTTAGAACGACTGGCGCGGAGAAGACGCCAAGCCCCAAAGCTGAAAATGCACGGAGGGTCTGTTTCCTCAAAGCGCATCTGTTAGACAGGCCCCTGGAAGGAGGGTCTGGGGCAGCCAGGGCGGGCGTGACTCAGCGATAAGAACCGAGCCAGCGCCCGCTCTCCTCGGGGAGCTGTCTTCAGTGGAATCACGACGTGCGCACGCACGCAGACGTTTCTCGTACCAGAATTTGATTAGATGTGCTTGAAAGGACATCATGTTTTAAATTCCTTTCCTCCCGTTTCAACTAGACCAGCCCCAGGGAAAGGGAATCCAGGGCCAAAATTCATAGATGAACAAAGGAAGTGACTCCTTAGATTTTCGAGCTTCCTAAGGGCTCAAATCCTGCCATTCAAGGGCGACTGAAACAACCTTCAAGGGTACCCTTGACCACATGTGGCTTTTGCCTTACCACCTGAGTTTAGAAGTCAGCCCGCTCTGTATGTTGACCCACAGACACACTGTCTGTGAAGCTGTCACCCACGTGGTCCAGTCTTGGGCAATGCAGGCGTCAGAGAAGCCGAGTCCTGAAACGAGCAAATTTAAAAATAACTCAAGCTGTTAACTTGCATCTGTCAACCAACATGAAGGGTGTAAGCGGGCCAAAGCAATCTATTTTTAAATTTTCCTTTTGCTGCCCCATCTATCCTCCTCACACATGGCAGCTGCTCCCCTCCCTCTCTCCTAAAACAGGACCTGCCTCTCTTTTCCCTGTGGGACCGAAATGCCAGTCTGGGAGGTCAGGATCCTCTTTGGCGGAGGGGCCAGCTGAAAGCAGAGTCCTCTTCATCAGGTGCGGGGTGGGGGTGGGGTGCGGCTGCCACCTGTGAGTAATCGTTATCCTATATTCTATATCTGTCACCATTACGGAAAAGACGGAGTGGGCATATGGAAGACACCCGCCTAGTTGTCATTCTCCCTCAACCTCCGTGTGGAGGTTTAGTCCTCGACTCAGCTGCCCTCAGTGGTGGGGCCTCAACCCAACTCTTCAATCTAATGTCCCCTAGGACATTTTGATCTCTTCTCTCCAGCCCAGCAAGACATCTCCTCGTCCCCGCTCTTGCCTGTGGTCCCCACAGCCCCAGAATACTCCTTCCATCCCTTCTAAGCACATGTGGGCACAGGTTCAAACGCTCCCATCCTGCTCAGAAACCGGGCTCTGGATGACGTCATGGAGCCACTATGCCTGCCCATGGACTTCCTTTACGTGAAGAAAGAAGAAACTCTCCATTTATGAAAGCCACTTTCATTTCCAGTCTCCATCACCAGCAGCTGAATGCAATTCTAACTGAGAAGGTCAGTTATGACTACTGCTTTACTATAAAAATAATAGTAACCACTTTGCAACCACTCACCATGGTGTAAACCAGCGCTCTGGAAATAAGTGCCCTCACTCTCCCGGGCGTGCTGTTCCCTGGCCCACCCTGTCCCTCCTGGCCTGCATGGCCCAGAGTGAGAGACTGGGTGTGGTGGGCGCACAGCACGCACGTCCCCCATTCGGTTCCCTCTGCTGCTCTTCATCAGCTCTCTCAACAGGATGAGCGTCCTGGAGCACCGCCCAGAACTCCAGCCCCAAATTTGCTTTCTCCCTGGTTCAGAGTTGTTCCTGGTCAAGCTGATGGGGGTCAGCCTGATGTGTGGGATTGAGCCCTGGCAGTGACCTGGGTCCTCATGGGCACCTGGCCGCTGATGGGCCGAGTGACTTTGCACACATTCTTGGACCTCTCGGGGCATCCTCGACTTCCTTCGTGCACTGAGGGTTGGGGCAGATGTGTCTCACCTGAGACGCAAATTTGTGAGGACCCGTGGAGTGACGGAGTGATGACTTGGGGCTTTGTGGTCAGAGAGTGGAGTTCAGCTCCTGACAGTATCATCCATTGGCTGTTTGAACTCAAGGAAGTCACTTAACTTCTTTAGTTTCTGCAGTCATAAAATTTCTCTCTGGCATCACATCCGTAAAACTGGAGCCATCAAGACACCCACCTCAGATGAGGGGAACAGTTTTCTCCACAGCCGCCATGACAACGGGCCACCGACCAGGTGGCTTGCATAACAGAAGCTTATTCTCTCACGGTTCTGGAGATGACGCAGCTGAGATCTGAGGGTTGTGAGGGAGAATCTGTTCCGGGCCTCTCTCCTAGCTTCTGGTGGCCTCCGGTGTTCCTTGGCTTGTAGATGGCGTTCAACCTGTGCCTTCATAGCGTCTCCTCTGTGTGTCTGTCCCTGTCCAAATTCCTCCTTTTTTAAGGACATCTGTCATACCGGATTAGTGCCACCTGATGACCTCATCTTAATATGAACATCTGCAAAGACCCCGTTTCCAAATAAGGTCAGGTTCACTGGTCCTGGAGGTCAGGACTCCGACATCTTTTGGGGGACACAATTCATCCCATACAGGAGTTGACTGAGAAAATTCACGTCAAGAAAGTCCTTTCCCGCAGAGTCTGCCGGTGCACTCAGCAACACTTCCTGTGGCCGTGATTTTTGTGGTTATCTTTTTCGAGAACCACCAGACCAGCTCCGCCAGGTTGACGTTATAAGAGCGGAAAGGGCTGCGTCCACCCTGCTAATTCAGCTCTGGGGGTTTTCGGTTGACGATCGGCGGCAAGCCTCATCGATTTGGCCAACCATCCTCTCATCTAGATTGGCTGACGGGGAGCCCAGGCTGACTTCCTCATGGCTACGAGTTGGACAGACAGACAGACGCAGCCAAGGGGTCAAAAGTTTCAAATCTCCCCATATTCTTCCAGCCTTGAGATTGGGTTTTACCACGGAATGAAATTCGTTCAAAGGCATCTTCATTTTCCACAGGCCTTGCCAGCAGCAGAGAGGCAAGGCGGAAAGAGCGGCTGGGAATTCCAGCTCCATCCTCAGCTTTGCCTTTCTGGAAATCGGTCCTTTCACTTCCCTCTCGTTCCTCTCCTCCAGCTGTGGGGAGAAGTGAAACTCTGCCCTGTTTTCGACTTTTTCCCCCAATCTGAGGCTAGGAGCGACCTGTAAGGGGACACAGGTTTCTGGGTGACAGACATGGCCAAGTGGCTGTCTGGAAGCCCGTAGGGAAGTGGGCGTTGTCCTTGTGTTCATGAGCGGACAGGGCCCCGTGTGGGGGCGTGTTTCCATTCCAACTCGCTGAGCTTCTCCCAACGTCCTCGATAAATCAGTCATTTAAACGAAACAATCCCCAGTCACTGAGCGGTGACCTAAAAAATTAACGCTAATAGGAAATGGGAAACGCTCCCACCCCTGAGTAACCGGTACTTTTTTCATATACAAGTCGAATCTGTGCAAAATTCCTTCCCCCAAATTATAAATAGAAGCCCATGTGCTTTTGGGCTGGGCTTCTCTTTTTTTATGAGCTTTTTCCCACAGACAAAAAGGATTTTCACTTTCAGGAGAAACGATTGCCAAAGGCAAGAGGGTTTTAGACGGACGCGGATGGGGCCGCCCGCTTCCTTGCCAGACGCAGCCCGGATGTGCCGTCCGGCCTCACACCCTGGGCTGTTTTCTTTCTTAGAGAAAGAAGGTGGTGGGAGTCGGAAGATGCCAGGCCAGCCTGGGCCGCCCTGCCTCACCGGATGACCGCATGGGACCTGCCTTTGCTCACCTGGTGCCCACACTCTAAGTCGGCAGCTAAACTGGTCTTTGCATTCAGAGTCTGAGCAAGATATGCAGAGAGGAGAAAACGTCTACAGCTCTCAGAGGCCTGGGTGGAAAGGTCAGTGAGGAGAGAAAAAGGAGGGCAGAGGAGGCGCCTTCCTGATGGAGGAGGAGCCTTCCCGCTGGAGGAGGCCAGCGGGATGCTCCGCCACCGGGCAAAGGAGAACAGACCAACGGGAACCAGGGGCAGCGGGTTTACCGGGATCTGCCTGAGGGACGAAAAAAAAAAAACCCCTAGCAACACAGATCTGTGGTAAATTTTTGGCAGTTCCAACATCCCCAAAGCCGAAAACCTAAATTAGAAAAACCTCTTTTGATGACAAAATCTGCCCTGAACGTGTATGTAGCTGTTTTTCATCTCAGTTTACACCACCGAGCTGAAGGCTCCTACGTGCCCCGCAGAACCGTCCGAAGATAAGTGGCAGCCCCAGTCACTGGGGAAATGACACGATGCGGGGTGTGTGCGCCACAGCGCCTTTCTAGGATCCATACAAGTTCCGAATTCTTTATACATCTGGGCCCAACGGTTTCAAAGAAGGGATCGGGCACCTGAAAGATCTCATTTAGAATTGTCACCAGCAATCAGGTGTCCCCAAGCGGTGTATCAGAGGTTGCAGGCTGCCGGCCTACAGGAGGACCTGCAGAAACATTTTTTAAGTGACCACCATGTTTTAAACGTTCTGTTTTCTCTGTGTCTGGCTGAGAGCAAAGTCACACCTAAGCCCTACTCTGTCCTTTTCTTTGGCCACCTGCTTGACCCTGATGGCGTTCGAGCTGACAACCTGCCAAATGGTCACCCTTCTGAAACAGTGCCCTTATAAGAAGAGAATCAGTGAAGGACACAGGCTCCTGGACTCCCAGTCCTGCATCCCTTCCCTCATTGCCCAGGCATACATTCATCCCGCTAGCCCCAGCAGAGCCCTTGCTTGCTCACAATATTCGGCAGTTGACAGTTGTGGTTAAGTTTTAAATGGTAGCGTATTAGTCAGAGTTCTCCAGAAAAACAGAACCAATGGGAGATATATATATATATGTGGACAGAGAGAGACAGAGAGATTAAAAGAACATGTTCACACCCTTAGGGAGGCCGATAAGGCCTATGATTTGCCGTCTGCAAGCTGGAGAACAGGAAAGCCCGTGGGATAATTCAGCCCGAGTCTGAAAGCTTGAGATTTGGGGGGCGGGGGGGGGTGCTTATGATATAAGTCCCGCCCGAGTCCGCAGGCCTGAGAACCAGGAGCGTCAGACGTCTGAGAGCAGGAGAAGAAGGATGTCTCTGGTCTAGTGGGTGCAGACTCCGCTCGCCCACCATCTGTTCTACTGTTCAGGTCCTTGACGGCTGGGGTGAGGCCCCCTGCCTGGGGAGGGTAGTCTGCTCTGCCCAGTCCACCGACTCGAACGCTAACCTCATCTGGAAACACCCCCCAGACACACCCAGAAATACCGTTTGACCAGCTCTCTGGGCATCCCTGAGTCCTGTCAAGTTGACCCATGACATTAACCACCACAGGGAATAAAACGCCAGGTGGGAGAAGGCTCCGGAGCTCTGCCACCTCCCTGCCTGCTTTTGTCTTCAGCCGCCGTGTACTGAGCACGTCCCCTGGTGCGGGCGCGGGGTTGTGTCTTCAGGCTTTTGGTGTTCAGAGCCACCCAGTCGCATAGCACCGCCATGAGACACGTGTTACAGATGGAGAAGTGGAGGCACGGCAGCGTCTTGTCGCTTGTCCCGGATCCTACCGCCGAAAGAGCCAGGATGTCGATTCCGACCCTGCCGTCTGTTCCCGGCTCCTGCTCGGCGTGGCGTGGAGTGATAACGCTCAGGGAGGTTGGTTTTTGCTCCATGCCCCCGTTTTGGATATCTAGATGGGACAAGTGCCACCTGCACTTAGAACACTGCTGCATGGAGGTGGAGGGCAGAGAAGGCCTCCCATGGATGGGACCTTTCTGTCCTCCTGGAGCTTAAAGGCCACCGGGGGAACCAGACAAGAAGGAAGCAACAGAGGAAAAAAAGGAGGTGTTTCAGATTTTGGGAAGTGTGCGTGAAATGAGGAAGGTAACCTGGCTACTTTAAGTCGCGAGACCAGGGAGGCCCCTGGGAAGGTGGCCCCTAGGAAGGTCCCACCTGATTGGAATCGTGAGAAGGTCCCCCGGGAAAAGGGGACAGCAGTGCAAAGGCCTGAGGCCAGGGCTGGGGGCTCACAGGATGTTCTCGTCCAGCTGCACACGAACATTTAATCTTGATCCACCAGCATCTCTTGAGGAGGTATTTAAGACAGAGAGTCACCAGAACCCGAGCCACTCCTTCCACATCATGAGGGCAGGAAACTGAGTGGAAACATTACAAGGAGCCCTCAATAGAGCCCCAAATATCGGGGTTCAGACTATGAGACCCAGTTCCAGTCCTCGCTCTGCCCCGAATTCACCGGCTTGACTCGGGACACGTCCCTCACTTGCTTTTAGTTTTTCAGTCTGTTTTCTCTCCTGTAAAATGGACAGCTGAAATCTACCTGCTAGGCTTCTCGTGAGAATTTTAGGAAATGATGCATAAAAAGCCATAAAGCACGAGGTGGAAGATGCTACTGATGTTCTTACTGTTGTGCTGGTTGTTATAGATAATGATAGAGGGGCCCCCCAAAATGGGGCCTTAAAGTGTGAAAGTCATGATGACTACAAACAGCCTTTTAGGAACGACAGCAGTGAAATCCAATGGAAAAATATGAATGCCAACAATGTGTCCATCTGGTGAATAAGATTCTGAAGAATCTGCTGGAAAAAGCAGATTTCCAGTCAGCGGTTTGCTCCCCAAATTTCATAGTGACTTCGGGCAACATGCATAAGCTTGTGGGTTTTGGTGGGTTTCCCCTTGGCGCATGAGAAGCATGTGGAGTAAATCACCGTGGCAGTCCTGGCCAGCTGTAACGTCGGATGGCCTGCAGCTCAGGGTTCTCCCAGCTGCACCCCACTTCCTTCTCCCCCGCCCCTTGCCGAGCCCTCGCTCCCTCTCTGTAACACCCAAGCTTGCCTCATTCCGGGGAGCTAAATTTTGAGGCCGAGTGCTTGCCGCCACTGAGAGCAGAACCGCTCACTGACCGGCCCGCTCACCCCGGCCGAGGGCAGCGAGCAAGGTGAACGCACGCGTGGTAAGTGGGACTCTTCCTCCTGAAGGGGTTGCCCCGTCTCTGTAAATGCAGCTCCTTTTCCTCTGACCCTCTGCCCTGCTTCAGATGAGCTTTTAAACCTTTGAAAACATGAGGGTTCACTTTCAAGTGTATCGGAGCTTAGAGCGTGTTATTTTGGCTCAAGGACAGAGCGCTGGGCGGGGGAGGGGGGGGAGGTGTCAATTTCATGGATCTGAGCTGGTAATAGTCATGCTCGAAGGCTCCCCAGACCTGCGCACCCAGCCTCCCAGCCATGTCGGTCCAGCTGGAGCCCGTTCGCGAGGCTCCAAGCCTGAGGCACAGCTGTCCTGACCTCAGCACTTCGGTCTCACCCCAAATGACCGCTGGTGGGTCTGAAATGACAGACCCATGGCTCCCATGGGCAGAGTCAGATTTTCGGGGCTCAAACCTCATACAGTTTGGGGGTCCTTCTTTAAGAAAAATAATTCAAGGGGCCAGCAGGGCGGTGTAGTGGTTAAGTTTGTGCGTTCTGCTTTGGCAGCCTGGGGTTCACGGGCTTGGATCCCGGGTGTGGACCTAGCCCCGCTCCTGAAGCCATGCTGTGGCAGCGTCCCACATACAAAATAGAGGCAGATGGGCATGGATGTTAGCTCAGGGCCAATCTTCCTCACCAAAAATAAAAGAAAGAAAGAAAAGAAAAATAATTCAAAATTACAAATATAAAGTAGTTACAAAAGTGAATATTTGGAAAAGAAACCATAACAAATGGCAGATTTTAAAAAACTGATAAATGTAATAGGCATCACTAAATCGACAAATTAACACAATATTTTTACTAATTGAGTGCCTGACACACATCTATAACACCTTTGTTTCTCCTGGCTCTTTTTGGGCTGCCTATTCTTTGATCTCCTTTTCGTACGACAGCAACCTGGTCACATCATTTTCTGTAGAGAGGATAGAAAGATAGCTTAGTATTTCCTTTGGCACATTTGGGTATAGTTTGTTTTTGTGCGTGTGTCTGTTGGTAGTTCATAAAGACATCTAGTTTCATGATGATGTAATTACACCTCCACCTGGCCTGTAGACCCCAACTGTGACTGTTGTGAAAAATCTTAAGACTGTTATCAAATTTGGGGAAACTTCTAGTGAATTTCTTTCATATAGGAACTGTAAGATTTCAGGTCATTTAAAGTTTTCTTGTAGAATGAGTGAAACTTAAATGCTCTTTGAATTGACAATACGCAGTTTGTCATCACTATTTTTATTTGTGGGTTTTATGCTCTCTTCCTCATTGTCAACTATTTTTTGTCGAACTAGCAAGAGATTTAAATACTTTTGCGACGTATTTGTATGATTCCACTTTCCCCCTCGATTAGGTTTTTGAACCCTCCAAGCGCTTCTTCATTACTTCTCTCTGAAGTTGACTGCTGCTGAATTAATCACTGCTTTTGTTATGATCGGTTATAATTCTCTTCTCAGTGTCGGAATGTTGATTTCATATCTCACGTTTCTCTCTTTTGTTTCGTATTTCACTAGTGGCTCAATTTGTTACTTGATTCTTTAATTAAGAAATTTAAAGATGACCAAAGAAGGTACCCTTCAGATATGTCCAAAGGAGGAGTCTATAATTTCCCCCTTGATTTATTGAAATAGTCCAAAACGTCCTACCAGAGTCCAATTGCAAGGGCGTACTTCAACTCTATCGAATATCCCATTCCTGCCAAACACGAGTTAGAAGGTTCTGGTGCATTTATCACTGTATGCACTGCACTAGCTAGTGTACTCCTGATGGAAATGAATTTCCTATTTATTACGAGTCCAAGAGAATCAAACCATCTGTTTACAGCCTTGTGCATCTGTTTGGAGGAATTTTCCAGACCAGCGTCTGGCTCAGTGCCTCCCAAACCTTGTGCACCCTCCACCACCCGCCTTCTCCTTCTGCCTGGCATCACGGAGCACGTTTGCCTCGCCCGTCCGACCTTTGGCTCTGGACTTCCGTGTCATGGAACCAGGTGAGCCAGCACAGGGCAGCACGAGTGCCTGGATGCTGTGCCTGCACCAGGACAGCCAGCAGGGTCCCAGCTCTACCTGAGTGACTGCTGGCACATTTAGCTTTCCTTCACAACCCAGACTCTTTGTCTCAGCTTCCCCCTAGCCAAATGCCAAGGCTGCCCCAGCCACCCAACAGCCATGACAGACGGCAAGTCAGAGTGGAAGGAGACAGAAATCTCAGGCGACCATGATGGAAATACCTTGCTTCTGCAAATTTCCCCAAAACATATGGTGTCAGGAACTCATGGGAAGAGACTCATGCGGGATCAGGCCCTGAGGCTTCAGCTGCACTAGCATCATGATGAACCCACCTCTACACAACCCGTCGATCAGAGAAAGAACACACTCAGGGACCCTGCTGGCAAATGGGCTGTGCCCCAGGCCTGAGTCCAGTCACAGGGCCAAAGCCCTGTTGATCCACATGTGAGTCTCGTGGACCCATCGAGTCCCTTCCCTCTGTACCAGGCCAGGCCACTGGTCCCTGTGCTCAACACCTGTTACTAACGTGCCTTTGCAACTGTCCAGTGGAATCCCTGCCATCAGATGATGTCAGCCCTTTCCAAGTGCCAAGGCCACCACAGAGGGTGCAGTGGCACCTACAGAGTAGTGCAGTGCCCAACCTGCACAACCAAACACGGCACCAGGTCACCTCTCTTCCCAATCCATCCTCCCCACTGTGGCCAGAGCGACCTTTCTGAAATGGAGACCAAACAACCTCTAGGCATGCCCTCTGTTCTCACCGTGAAGCCTAAAGCTTTGTAGCAGGGACTCCAGGCCCTTCCCCACCTGTCCAGCCTCGTCTCTCACCATCCCCTCAACTCATCCTCGAAGAAGCAGAGTCCTCGCCGCCCTCTGCTCTGCCTAGAATGCTCTTCCTCACTCTTCAGTTGACCGACTCCAGCTCATCTTTCAGCTCGCCCATCACCTCCTCCAGGAAGCCTTCCCTCACTTGCCCATGCCCCACAACAGGCTGGCCACACCTTTTATATATTTCTGCTGGATCCTGTACTTCCGTGAGAGATACCTTACCAAATTATTCCATCGTTTTATTTCTTTTGGCCTCTCCCATTCTCTTCCTGGGCGAGGTGCTGGAGAGACAGACAAACAGGACATGGGCCCTGCCCTCGTGGAGCTCTGGAAGTAACTGGGGAGATAGAGTTATCCACAGCCAACCACAGACGTGGGCCCCCTGTTACAGGGGGGAAGAGCGAGGCACCCATGTGACAGCAACGCTCCAAGGAGCCAGAGATCGTGCTGAGCTGGAGAGAGGGCTCAAGGCAGCGGCCTCCTGCAGAGGGGCAGGGAGAGTAGACCCCACGCCCAGCAGAGGGGGCCAGCTGGGACTCCATCCAGCCAAGAAGTGAAGGAGGAAGTGGCAAGGTGCATTTGCATTTTAGAAAGATGTCCCTGGAGAGAGTGGCCTGGAGGGGGTGGACGTGGAGGCTGGAAGGCCAATTAGGAGGCTGTCAAAATATTGTAATTCCAAACCACCTCGTCAAACTGCTGAGCACGGAGGAATCTCGTTAGTAAAAACAAGGAGAGTTGCTCCCGCCCCTGAGATTAAAAAAGTCCAAGTTCAACCTAATGGTTCCTTTCAAACGTTTTACCAGTTTTTAAAATTTTGTCTTTTCCCCCCACCTTTTGTTTCTGCTCATTTCTAGCCTTCCCTTCCTGTTCTCTGTCTCCTCCTTGTTTTTTCTCTTTGGATTTTTGGACATTCTGTGTATACCTTGTTTTCAATTTTTAAAGTTTGTCTCTTTCACTACAAGGCCCACGGCTCTGCCTCCCGAGGCTGGACAGACCTGAGTCCGGGAACCACCTCTGCTTTGCTCTGTGACACCAGCCGAATCCCGCGCCCATTAGTAAAAGCAGACGTTTGCAGTCCCTCCCACAGAGTTGTGAAAGCAAGATAATACTCAGAAAATGTTTACGAGAATGCTGGGTACGTGGTAGTTAGGATTATTGTTTTTAACATTTCCTTTGAAAAAAAAAAAAGGGTCCGTTTTAGTTTTTTAAACAACCCAGGCAAAGAGGAGATGCTGAAGTGATCAACAGCAGGGGGAATGGAGACACAGTAGACGACATCTCCTAATTCACGACTGCCACATCTAGGAAGAAAACATGTCTTCCCAAAAACACCATATGTCTCTGTTTCTCTATGGAAAGATGACACTGCCGTTCACCCAGACAGCCCACGAGAGAAAGAGCGCGCCAGGTGGAAATGATGCGGGGTCGGTGAGCCGAGGAGTCGAAAGAAAGATTTCTTAGACTCTCAAGATCTGGCAGTAGTGCTCTTTTATTTAGAGAATAGTGTGGAATAGCATGGGGACAGGACCCATGGGCAGTCAGAGCTTCTGCTGCCGCTGCTTCTGCTGCCCCCGCTGGCATGGGGACAGGACCCACGGGCAGGCAGAGCAGCTGCTGCTGCCCCCGCTGACATGGGGACAGGACCCATGGGCAGGCAGAGCTGGTGCGTGGGGACAGGACCCACGGGCAGTCAGAGCTTCTGCTGCTGCCGCTTCTGCTGCCCCCGCTGGCATGGGGACAGAGCCCATGGGCAGGCAGAGCCGCTGCTGCTGCCCCCGCTGGCATGGGGACAGGACCCATGGGCAGGCAGAGTTGGTGCGTGGGGACAGGACCCACGGGCAGTCAGAGCTCCTGCTGCTGCCCCGAGTTGAGGGTTAGGGCTAATTTTATAAGGCATAGGTATATGATTCATCTCTTTACAAGACAAAGGAAAGAACATGAAAAAAAGTTAAAATGGTATCAGTGCGGGTGGGGTCTGGTCATTGGGTGATCCCATGACTTTTAGACAAGAAGCAAATCGGATTAAGTCAAGGTTAGAAAGGTTAGACGCCACCACCCTAAACCAGTTACATGAGATTGCCAGCCAGCAACCAACTTAAGTTCTTGCCTTCCCCATTAAGAGCTTCTAGAGATAAGACCATCCCCCCTTCTTCCTGGCACAGAGAGGGAGGCATCTTCACAGATAGAGGTTTCCCTTAGAAATGTAAATGTTTCCCAACAAAGGGGCAAACAAATTCCACTCCTTGGAGCCTGAATCTCATCTGTAGTTTTAAAACTAACCAGCCTAAAAATCCTCATCATAAGCCATTTTAAAATTAAGCAGCCTAAAAATCCTCATCAAAAAGACCATGCATTTGGATGGGCCTTGTTGGGGAGATGCAGAGGGCGGCCCAGCAGGAAGTCCTGGAGGGGGTGGGAATGAGAACTCGAGGGAGGATGGGCTCAGAGAACAAGACGAGAGGGTGAAGCCCAGGGCATGGACGAATGTCCTGGGTCCTGGAGAGAGACCCTGGAGGCAGAAGGGAAGACGGTTAGGAGAGCAGCCTATAGGATGGGGCCGAGAACAAGTGCAGGGGTGGGGCGGGGAGGGTGGAGGCCGGGTGCATATTCATGCTTTCAGTAAGTTTGGGCACAAAGAGAAGGAAAAACTTATCTCAAAGCTGGAAATCTGCCTTTGGGCAGCACTGCTGTGCGGGAGGTTTTCCGTGCCCTCTGACCCACTCCCCACTCTCCTCCGCTGACCCGCAGGAGCACACCGGCAGCTGGTTTGGCCAATAGGGAGCCCAAAAGGAGAGAAGAGGGAGGGAGGGGAGTGGCGTCCCGTGTCTATTCCCCTGGCTCCTTCAGTGCCGTCGGGGCCGCCTGAATCCCTTGACCGCAGGTCCCAGTCCTGCCTCGTGCCCTGTCCATAGCCCCCGCCCCCGTCCTGGTTCCAGGAACTGCACCCTCCCCTCGCAGCTTCAGGCCTGGAAGTGGAAGAACCGTCTGCTGCTGGCTGCCCCGGGGTCCTGCATCGTCACTCTCCCCACACGCTGCCCAGTTCTCTGAAAATCGTTCTCCCACGAAACAGTCTTTTACAAAAATCTCGTCTTAAACTCAATGTGAGTGAGCGTCAGTTTCCCGCGGGTCCTGGCTGATGCAGGGGCCCCTAGTGGGGCCGGTCCTTTGGGACATTTCCTTCCCTTCTCTCGGGCCATCTGGGAAGGCCAGCCCCGCGCCCAGTCTACCCGCTGCACGGGCTCACGGCCTCTCCAGTGCCAGCTGGAATCGTCCATGTTCTCTTTCACACTCACATGCACACGTAGGGGCGTGCACACGCACACACATGCACCATTCCTGCAGGCCAGCGCCACTATTCCCACTGTACAGTCTGAGTGAGGTCAAGAGCCTTGCGAAGACGATGTCCCTGGTAGGTGGCACAGCGTGGGTGAAGACCCAGCTTTCTCCAGCTCCCAAACCCCCTTCCACTCTCCCTCGCGGCCTCGTTGGTTGGTTTTGCTCAAGGGGGTCCATTGGGGATTCCCCTAGGAGACCAGAATTTCACGTTTCCCTAACAAGGCAGGTGAAACGGAAGGTCCCATGTTTTAAGCGCAATATTTTTTTGTTCTTCATATGATCCTACTTAAGTTTTACGAGTAATATAAGAATACGTTAGCATTAGAACGGCATTTCAGAAATTCAGAACTTTATAAGCATGAAAGTTTCTCCTCACCCCCTTTAGAGAGCCTGTCCTCGCCCCGGCACGGCCACGGTTAAGATTTAACACTCATGCAACAGGGGACAATCAAAAATATAAATTAAGTATTGATAACAGTGCATTCTTCCCATCGACGTGCTGTGTCTTATTTTCCTTCAGTCTGGTTGAATGAAAACTGTTTCCGAACGTCCGCCGCTGCTCTCCCCTCACCCTCGGCCGTGTTTCTGCTCCATCGGTTGGGTTACCAGGCACCAAATATTTTTTCTTTGAGTCAGCTCATTTTTTTTTTACTTTATCTTATCCTCAAAGAACAATTTACAGCACAGCCATCGATGGAAGTGCTTATTTCTCATCACCCTTAGAAGCCAACATAAAAATAAATGGGACAAACCATACACTGTTATTAAACTCTTGCGAGACGCCCAGCTTGCCAAAGGCTTCGAGCCAAAGTCTGTTCCGGCTTGTTAACAGGGGCAATTTGTGCAAGTGAGAGAGGCGGTGAGGATGCTCTCCGCTGGCCCGAGTCTCCCTCCCAACGTCGTCAGGGCACTTAAGAAAGCATCACCAGGTGATTCTCAGTGGCCCTGAGTGCTCCACCAAAAGCCGTCTCCCGGGGGAAATGAGTCCCAGCCTGGGCAGCTCTGGCTGGGAGCTCTCAGAGCCCAAGCTGGGGGCTCTGAAGCTGGTGACCTCTCCGTGGGTCTCTGTGATTGCAGAGGGAAGAGAAGACTCCCCACGGGCATCTGCCCCTCTCTAAATTCTCCGCCCCGCCGCTCTCCGGGCCGCCATCTCCTGAGGAACCGCCCGGGGACTCTCCTCCTGCCTGGTGATCTGCTAACAAAGGGCACAGTTTTCAGTTCTAGAGTCAAAAGAGCTGGACTGGCCACAACATCTGGCTGCCCCCCCTTGGATTCCATCCTGTAAGAGCACTGTGTTTCGTCCCCTCCAGTATGGAGAAAAATATCCCATCCCAGAGTTGCTGCGGGCATCTAACAGGGCAAGATGTGTGTAAGTGCCACACAATTAAAAATAATTCTCCAGCTGTATAGACGGAATAAGGAGGGGGGGAAGAGGGGAGGGACCTGTGGAGAGGGGAGGGTAGAAGGGAAGAGGAGGGGGGAGGGCGGGGGGGGTTGGGGGGCTGGTGGAGTGGGGAGGGCAGACGCTGTACTTTTCTGTTTTGTAAGCAGTCTCGAGTCAGATGAAAAATATGCTCTTACCAGCCAAAAGATGTGTGAGTTCCAATTCTGCAAATGAGTATTTTAGTGTTATTCATGGTGGGTTTTGCTTCAGAAGGAGGATTTTTTCCTTCTTCTTTCATAGAAGACACAGAATCATCAAACCAGCCAACCATCGGCTCGCCCCCGCCCCGTGGTGTGTGAGTCGTAACGCCACCGCGTTCCCACACCCACTGCCACGGGATCCCAGCGTTGCCCGCCCCACGCCGGAACCCGGCTGTGGCTTTCTTGGCGAGCAGGTCTGGCTCCTGCATACGGCTTTGTTGGGAGTCGGGAAAAAGCCATCACGAGAATCTTTGGGTCATGGCATTGCTAGTTAAGATATAAGATATGACTTTTTCTACCAGGAGATAATCCACAAATGTCTATGGCAAAATTAAAACAGACTCATTCAGAGGGGATACCATAAATCGGCTAATTTGCAGAAAGCACTTCCCAGCTTGGAACTAGTTGTCATGCTCATCGTCCCCATTTCACATTAATAATCAGAGCTCTGCTAAACATATATCACTTTATTCCCATTTTACAGATGGAGAAATTGAGACTCAGAGATGAAGAGTTTGCCCAAGATGCTCACACGGTAGAGAGGCTGGAGGGAGGTCATAAATCCCACCTGAGAACCAGCCTCCCACCAGGCCCTGTGCTTCACTGGCAGCACAGCTCTCCTGAGCGTGGAGCCGGCAGGCGGCACAGGAGACACCTTGGAGCCCCGGGGACGTTGGCCCAGCAGGGCCGGAAGACTGGGAACACCCTGGGGGGGAGCAGTGCTGTGTCGGAGGGGAGCTGTCTGCTCCATCGACTTGTCGATTTGAGAGGCTGCGAGGTCACAGGGACAATGGAGGAAGTGGTGTGTCTAGACATATGTCAAATTACCCGGCTACAAGAATCCCCACCGGAATGTGCTCCACGTAGGTAATGACCTGGTGCTGCATTCACCAGGGCCAGGCTGTGCAGCTCCGCAGTGGGGCTGGGCATCAGGCCTGGTCTGAGCCGGCTGTGCCACCTTCCAGCTGTGGAGCCAGGGTGGCAGTGGTGGTTTGTTTTCTTGGTTCGAACCTCCTGGGGACTCAGGGTTGTCATCCGCAGACTGCACTGCCAGCAGCGAGCATTTGCCGTGCCTGGCTTCCCGGCAGCATTTACACAGCACTCGGCTTTGTGTCCTGCCTCCCGAGGTGAACGCTCCCCACCCTCCCTCGCAGGAAGGCTGGAGGTAGGGGAGGCCTCTGGTGCGGAAGGAAGCCCCATGAAGAGGCGGGCTCCGGCTGGGCGGCGGGGGAGGCTCTGGCTCCAGGGGCAGCCGTGGCAAGCTTTCCATCACTACTGCCCAGTGCTGGCCTTCACTGCGATATCATCGCCCAGAGGCCTCGGCAGGCAGCCAGCACTGCTGCTGGTTGCAGTGCCCCCGGACCTGTCTCCAGCCCTCCAAGAGCATTGGGGAGTGAAATTCCTAAATAAATTCCCCTTCTGCATAACCTTGCTCAGGTGGGTTCTGCTACTTGCAACCATAAAGCCGGACTTACCCACTGTCTCCCAAGGTCACTCCAAAGCTTAAATGAGATACTGATTGTAAATTGCTCAGCACATAGTGGGATGAATGCATAGCTGTTGAGTGAATGAAAGAATGAATTCATGGAAAGCACGTGGCAGGGCATTTTGCACCTAATAATCACTTACTGACTATGTGTTATTGTGACTGTGACTATTATTTATAAAATAATAACAATTCAGCCTTGAAAATAGCCACCAGCCTATGTGCCTCTGGGCAGCCAAAGAAAATGCATAACCGTGGTGATCGCTGGGGCCGATGCCCCTCTTCCAGGCCAGGCTGTGTAAAATTGCATCTCTCCGTGCCCTTGAGCTGAGGCCAATTAAACGTGTGCGGAAGTGACAGATCTTCTGATTGGGAGTTTCCAGTCCAGGGGGTGACCTGCCATGACTTTGCCGGTGCGGCTGGTGAGGTGTGCGTAGTGGTGGAGTCAGGAGAGCAGGGCTTCCAGGCCACACCCTGTAGAGACACACGGCTTGGGAGAGAAACAAGCGTTTGTTGTCTTCCGCCACCAAGTGTTGTCGTGGCAGCAAACCTCGTCCATCCTGAGGGATGGAGGGACCCCAAGGAAGACAGCACAGCAGGCTGGAGGGCCTCAACCTTTGTCCAGCAAGCCGTTCCTTCTCTCCTGTCCACGTGGGTCTTGAATGGGAATCTGCTTCCGGTTTGCCTCTACTGCGATGTCTGTGTTCTCTCTGCCGATTTGCTGACCCACAACAGAAGGAGCTGGGGTGGGGGCGGCTCTGATGGGAACTGAACGCAGCCAGCGAAAATGCCCTGAACCGGGCTTCTCGTCTGCCTCCTGCAGCCCTTGTAAAGCTCTCAGGATAAACCTTCCTCTGTTTTATCCACATTAAGAGGGGTCTTCTTTGGCCGTCTGTGGGGGCTTGCGTGGGACTCAGGGCGGCATCAAGTAGGACCTGCATCCCTTTAGAGTGTTATTTTTGTTGTGAGCGAAAAACGTTTGTTCATGAGAAATTTGGCTACTGAAAACGGCTGGTGCAGATAAATGAACGGCTCTCTCTGCTGGATGTTTTCGGCCTATTCCAGATGTGTCAACTTGCAGGCAAACAGGGTGTTCTCTCCTACACTGCTGACCATGTGGCCAGCGGGTTGGAGAGTTGACATGGCAATGTCACACGGGTGCCGACAGAGCTCTCTGTGACCGCCACTCATCTCGGACAAGGTTCTGACAGAATGGCAGAATCAGTGAGCCCGTCACAGTGAGTCATTCACTCCGTGCCTCGGTGGCGTCGTGGACCGACTCTTGACTGTCGTGGACAGTGCACGAGGAGAGCGAGTGCATCGACCGTGTGCGTTTGTTGAATGCTTGTGGGGATCTGAAAAAACGGACTTCAACCGCGTTTGGGGAAATGTATGTTTGGGAATTTTCCATACCAACAAACCACATGGCCAGTGGGCAGTAGCCGTCATGCTGCTGCAGCCTGTGGGTCTTTGAAGCCAAAGAAGGGATCAAAAGCAAAAGTCTGTCACAGTGAAGAGTGGATGCTGACCGGTGGGAGACCTTGTCAACCTTGGTCCCTCGGCACCATTTTCTGTGCACCTCTGGCTTCTCCCGTCAACCTGCTCCCCCCGGAGTCTTTCTGGTCTCAGAAAATGACTGCCGTCTCCCTCCTTCCCACAGTTCAGATCTGAAAGCTTGAAGGTGCCCCAGCTACTGTGTTTTGCTCACATCTCACACCCGTGCGTCAGGAAACCCCGGTCAGCTCCATCTTCGAAATCGGTCTGGAACCCCTCTCTTCTCGTCACCCGCACAGCTGCACCTCGGCCCAGTCGTCACGTCCCCTGGACTGTTGCAGTCACCTCCTCACTGACGGTTAACCCCTCCCGACAGTGCATTCTCACGTGGGAGCGAGACGTCCAGGTAGAACATAAGGGAGGTCCTGTCGTCCTCTGCTCACGATCCCACAGTGGCGCCCATTTCCCACAGAGTCCAGGCCGGGTTCCCACAGGCTCTGCACCAGTGGTCCCCAGACAGCTCCCAGGGCACACTTGGTGATGTCTAGAGACGTTTTTGGTTGTCACCATGTGGGGAATGCTACTGGCATGTAGTGGGTCGAGGCCGGGGATGCTGCTCAACACTCTGTGATGCACCAGACAGCCACGCCACAGAGAGGGCTCCACCCCCAATGTCACTAGGGCCAAGGCTGAGAAACCTCGACACACAAGAGCGTGGCTGTCACTACTGTTTGCTGTCTGGCTGGAATAGTGAACAGGGATGGGGCGTTTTTATGTAACCTCACTGAAAGTGGGCAAATCTGTCTGGTCTTTTCTCTGCCATCTCTCCTGCATGTGCGTGGGTCCTGGACAGGTAAGTGCCATCAGTCAGGGCTGCACTGAGCTACAGCGAAGAGAACTCCACCGGGGCTGGCCCAAGTCAGGGCTCTTGTCCACTTGTTTGTTTGTTCCACCTAAGTGGCTGGAGGTCGGTATTTCAAGGCAGTGATGCCAGCCCCAAAATGCCACCATGGATCCAGGTCCTTGGGTCTTCCTGCCTTGCCATCCTTTATAAGTGACTGTCATCATCGTTGTCACTGCCTTGCTTCCACAATTCCTGACACGTGGAAGGGAGATGGGGGAAGAGCAAAAGACCAACCATGTCTTTCTCCTTTTCCATGCGCTTCCAAAGTCCCCACCGGTTACTTCCACAAACAAGACCCTCTGGAAAATATAGATTTCAGTTGGACACATGGCCACCCTAAACAAAACCTCTTAGTAACAATAGTGGGAGGGACCGGGTGGTGTTTGCCACCCTTCTCCCGCACTGAATAGGGTGGCGCAAGTACTTTATGGGTTTGGTTGTGATGAACTAGGTCATTCTTGGGGTCCCCTGACTTACTCAATCACACTGTCATTCTCCTGGTCAGCCTGCTGCCCGAACTGAGCATCGCATGTGAGCATATGGTCAGTGCTTCGTAAGGATTCATCTTTGACCCCACGGAACCCTCCATCACAGAAGCACAGGGTGAGATGGGTCTTCAAGGTCACCTTCCCCTCCTGTGGAACATCCTGGGAGGGTGTTTGCCTGGATTATCTCCAGTACTAGGGACTCACTCCCCGGAGGTGTCTCCAACTTCAAGGGGTCTCTGTTGCTTTATATTCAACTAGAATTTTCCACTTAACTCCACTCATGGCTTCCAACTTTGCTCTCAGAGGAGATGCCATCTTCAGTTCCCCGGTTATAGAAGCCCTGGGGTGGCTCTGGGCCCGGGAGGGTCTGCTCTGTTTCACAGGTGAGGACACCGAGGTGGGACAAAGCCATCTGGGTGGTGACTCAATGTTCTGCTAAGATCGTAGAGGCCAGGTTCAAAACCACACCACGCCCGTTCCCAGACATCAACACCATAGCGGAGCAGGTCTCTGTGCAAGCTCTCAGCACCTACGTTCTCACCGCTTCCCACTGTGGTCTGCTACGGGGTGTGGGGCTACGGAGGTGGAAGACACAGGCCCTACCCCTACAGGGCCCCCAGCCTGGTTGGGGAGGCTAACGGGAGTGGAAGGTGAGCAGGTCACTTGGAGAACAAGGAGGAAGTGAATGTGATCTGGCCTGGGAGCATCATGGACGGTTCCCTGGAGTCGGTGATATCAACATCCTCAACCTCCCTTGATGGATGGGGGGCTCCCCCTGCTTCCAAGCAAGGAGCCAGCTCCCTCAAGTATTCATGCACGGGGTCCTATGCACGCGATGGCCCTGCAGGTGGCGTTGCCCTTGGCCTGAAGAAGGCGACGTGAAATAGTGCCCTCAGGGGGGTGAGATGCTCTAACCCTAGATGTTGGTGGCGGCTGCACAGCTCTGGGAATATACAAACACTGACTTGTACGCTTTAAATGGGGGAATGTTATGGCATGTGAGTTGTATCTCAATAAAGATGTTGTCAACAGAACCTCACCGTGAGATTTTTATCCTCCCACCCACATTGGGTGCTCACCCACAAAACCCAGCCAGTCCAGCTGGGGGGCGCCTGTCTGAGAGCCAGCCACGTCTCACGGCTGCAGGGTGCCCCCTTCCCTGAGCTGTGCTCATCTCTCTTATCAAGAGTGACCGTCACCACCTTGCCCAAGAAGGAGAACCCCTCTGCCTGGCCCCACGTCTGTTAGGTTCACATGGCGTTTTACGGACGCCCCAGTCCGTCCCCAGAGATTCCAATTCCCTTGCTCCCGGGTGCAGCCTGGGAGTGCGAGGGCGCCCGCGTGCTTCCAGGGTGCAGCCCAGGCTGAGAATCCCGGGAGCCGTGCACATAGGAGTTTTACATCATGTGGTTATTTTCTCCAAAGCCAAATCGGTTCCTTAATCCTCACTTCGTCTCTGGCTGTCAAAGCCCAGCCCGATGCTCCCCACCGCAGAGCTCCCTCGCACACAGCGCCTGCTGGCCAGCTCGTTGCGTTTCATCTCCACCAAGCAATCACGGCCATCGCTGTGGCCATTGTTCAACTTGGCCCCGACCCCACCGGGGCTCACAGAGATTGTCCAAATACCGAAGTTCAAACAAACAAAGAGAAAATAACATTCGCTAATCCTCTGTGATAAGCCGCCTTTATCAGCCCCTGTTGCTCTCAGCTGGCATCGGCAGTCAGATGGCTCTTCTACACGCTGTAAATAAACATCACCTGTTTGTCCAGGGTGACACGGGGCAGGGCCTGCTCCTGGCGTTATCTCAGAGGAAGCACTAGGTTGGGCGTGTGGGTATTGGGAGGTGAATCGCCGAGGACAATAACAGCCGCGTTGGACGGGCCCCAGGGCAGCGGGATCAGAGCCCCGGGGAGCTCTGTTGGGACCTGCATGGTTATTGCTTCCTGGAAGGTGGCTCGCTGAGAAAGGGGACTTTCACTTCTTCCCGCCTCGGTGGCCCCCTTGCCAGCGTCTAGACTCAGCGTTCACAATGGCCAGGGCCTTCCGGATTCCAGTCTCTGTCTGTTGCCAGTTTCCGAAACCGCATATCTAAATTGGGATTTCCTGGATTCCCAGAGGCTTAGGGTTGGAAGGGGTCCTGGAGCGCAGTAAAGCCAGCCCCTCCCTCTCTCCTTACAGGAGTGGGGACTGCAGAGCGGGGAGACGGAGGTCAAGGTCACACGACTCGTCGGGCCGTCCCAGGTGAGAATTGTTCTAAACTCAGCTGCCCCTCTGCCCTGCTGGCTCTGAGCGGGAGCCTCACCTCACCTCGGGACACGCGTCTGGGCGCTGACAAGCTGGGCCTGAGAGTGGGGGTGCGTCGCGGGAGGCCTGTGCGGCCTTGGCTGTAACTCTGTGGTTTCCTTGTGCAAAGCTGGCTGCCCCTCCTCTGCATGAGTGCGGAAGGCAGAGCAGTGCTTCCCACGCTCCCAGGTGCACTGGGGTGCCCTGAGGATCTGGGTAGAATGCAGATTCTGGTTCCTCGGGCCTGGGGCGGGGCCTGCGAGGCTCGTTTCTAACCAGTTTCCAGGCCGTGCGATGCTGCTGGGGCGAGGACAGCACTTTGGGCAGGGACCACAGAATTCACTGTCTTGGGGCTAAGAAGTGAAGGTGGGGAGCAGTGTGTTCTCTTCTCCCACCGGCTGCTCACACCCCAGGTATGAGGCTGATGCGGGCTCGGCGAGCTGGAGAGTCGAAAGAGAGATTTCTTAGACTCGCAAGGTCTGGCAGTAGTCCTCCTTTATTCAGAGAATAGCGTGGGGACAGGACCTGTGGGCAGTGAAGGGCTGCAGCATGAGGACAGGACCCGGGGGCAGTGAGGGCTGCAATGTGTTGAGGGCAGGGCTAAATTTATAAGGCATAGGTATGTGAGTTATTTCTTTAGCAGACAAAGGAAAGATCATGTAAAAAGTCGTTAAAATGGTGTCAGTGCAGGTGGGGTCTGTTATCGGGTGGTCCTATAACTTTGGATGGGAGTCAGGTCAGGACGTCCTATGCTCCCGGAGGACAGTATAGATCGGCGTGTAGGCCTGGACGCCTGGGCTTCTCTCCCTGCGGCAGCCTTGACTCTCATCAAGGTGACCACATTCTTGTTGGGCTCCAGCCAGGAGGTGGATGGGGTTACCTGGCCGGCTGTCTACCTGGGGCCTCTCACTGAGTGACACCTGCCGAGACTCACAGCCCTGTGCAGTGCCCGCTCCTTGCATCCGGGCTGGGACTGTGACCACTTCAACTAATAGCAGGTGGCAGGGCGGCTGTGGCCATTCCAGGCTCACGATGTAGGAGGGCCCGGCAGCTTCTGGGGAGCCCTTTGCACCACGGAACCCTGAGCTGTCACGTAAGAAGCCTGGCCACGTGCTGGAGAGGCCACGTGGAGAGGCCACGTGGAGAGGGAGCAGCCCTGAGGGGACATGGAGAGGGGGGCACAACTGTCTGAGTGTCCCAGTTGAGCACAGCCCGTCAGCCTGCCAGTGAGACGCAGCCACACAGACGACGCCCCTCCAAAGAGCAGCAGCACCGCTGGGCTGACCTGCCCAGGTTGCAGAATCGTATGCAAATGAGACGACAGTTGCATCCCAACACTGAGTTTTGGGGTGGTTTGTTACACAGCCACAGATAATTAAAACAGCGACCGTTTAATTCATCATCCAACCAGGCCGTTTGGAGAGTGAAGGGGGCTACTGTGAATAACGACACCAGAACCGCAGCTTCACCAGGACTGCCCAGGAAAATGGACGCGTGGTGGCACTACTGATGAACAGCTCTGTGACCAATCAATGAACGTTTCCTACAGGGGAGGGGGCATCAAGATTCTTCCAGCTGCAACTGATAGAAACGGAACTGCAACTGGTTTAAGGCACCATGACCGTTTGTAGACTCAGAGTTAGGAAGCCCAGGAGCAGTACTGCTTCAGGTACGTTTTGATCCAGGGATGCACACTACAGCCACAGGGCTCAGTCTCTCTTTGTCTCTGCCTTTCTTATTGTTGGTTTTATTCTTTTTCTGGCTCTCCCCTGAAGCAGCCGGACGATACGTTAGCAATGTCAAGCTTATATGAAGTTTAAGTTCCACAAAAGTCCTGGAACCACGTCCCTGGCATAGATTGACCACGTTGGGCCACGTGCTGTGAACCAGTCACTCTGGCAGTAGTAAGGGATACTCTGACGGGCGAGACCTGAGTTGCAAGGACACCTCAGATCCAGGCTGGGGTCAGCCCCATCCTTCCATTGGGGGTGGGGAGGGGGTCACCAAGGAAAACCTGGGCTCTGTTCTAGAACTCAGGCACGGATGCTGCATGGGTACAGAGGGCAGCATTGCAGCTCACGTGATCCCCGAGGTCCCAAGTCAAGCGTGTCTGCATCTCTCTGGGTCGCTGCTTTTCACAAAGGAAACCGCTTACCACAAAGCCTGGTTGGAACCAGCTGCCGCGGACGTGGCCCGAGGCCCGTAGATGATGCTGGCGAGGGTCTCCACGGGCAGCCACGTCCTGGGCGCCTGGCTCCGAAGCCTCTCACAGGTGCTGCTCCTCAGAAGTGAGACTGTCACCACTGGCGTTTTACAGAATCGTAAACGAAGGCCTCGAGGGCGAGTGAGGACCTGCCTGCAAAAGCCCTGCCGGCCCCACCTGGAGCCAAGGCGCCCCGGCCGCACTGTGAGCCCAGGCCCGGGAGAGGGAGTGGCCTCCTCTCAGCTCCTGCCCACGAGCAGGGGGCGCCCCCGGCTCTCTTGGGGGGCAGGGGAGACAAAGATGCAGACTCCGAGTGGAGCGAGCCAGCGTTACGTTTCCATCGGTTTCCTAAGCGTCAGGCACGAGGTAGGACACTGACACCCTGGACGGTGTGTCCCCACCTGCCCATGCTGCTGTTCTGTGAGGAGAAGGACAGGTGGCTTCTGTGGGAGCTTTCTCCCCACTCCCTGTGCTCCGGTCACCTGGCTGCCTGTGCCCACGATGAGCCCGCTCTTTCCTGGACGGAACCTGGGACTTGCCCTCCTCTCCCTTGGCCGGGAAGCCCTACCTGGCCCTTCGGCCGAATGACCCTCACTCATCCCTGTGGTCTCCACTGCTTCGGTTACCCGCTGCTGCGTCGCGTGGTGGCTGAGCTCAGCGGCTTGAGGCAGCTCCTTATCGTTGCCCGTCTCCCTTCTGAAGGTTAGCCGGGCTCCGGTGGGGTGGCTCTCAAGGTCATAGTCAAAGCACAGCTGGAGCCGCATTGCCCGAGGGCTCAGCTCTGCTGGCCACGCCGGGGGCTCCGTCACATGGCCGAATGTCACCGGGGCTCCTGGCTGGTGTTGGCGTGTGGCCGCTCCCGGTGGCCGGCTTCCCCCTCACGGTGCTAGGTTCCGAGAAGGAGCACCCAAGAGAGAGGAAGACAAAGCCCTTTCTAAATCACCTTTGGGTTCAAGAAGAAGTCAAAAGAGAAATTAAAATATATATGGTGGGGCTGGCCCGGTGGCACAGCAGTTAAGTTCGCACGTTCTGCTTCGGCGGCCCGGGGTTCACCAGTTTGGTTCCCGGGTGCGGACATGGCACCGCTTGGCAAGCCAGGCTGTGGTAGGCGTCCCACACACAAAGTAGAGGAAGATGGGCACAGATGTGAGCTCAGGGCCAGTCTTCCTCAGCAAAAAGACAAGGGTTGGCAGATGTTACCTCAGGGCTAATCTTCCTCAAAAAAAAAAAAAAAAAGAATATAAAATATACATGGACCCCAATGAAAATGTAAATACAACTTACCAAAATTGGTGGGAAAACATGGGGTGAACCTAGGCTTATAGGGAAATGCATGGAGTTAAATGCGAATATTAGAAAGGAAGCTGTAACATCAGAAACAAGGCTTCCGCCTTAGGAGAGTGGAGGAGGCCGGGGAACTGAGGCCTAAAGCAAGCAGAAGAAAATCGTAAGAAGAAATTGAGCAGAAATCGATGAAACTGAAAACAAGAAAACAATAGATAAAATCAATAAACCCTCAAGCTGGTTCTTTGAAAAGATCAATACAATGGAGAAAACTGCAGTTAGGCTCGCCCAGAAGAAGAGCGAAAACACGAATGATGGGTCTCCAGAAGGAGAGAGGGGCCTTCCTCCTGACCGCGCGGACGTCATGAGGATGAAAAGGGGTTCAAGAGCAGCTCCACGCTCCCAAATCTGATACCCGAGATGAAGGGGACCGGTGCCCTGAAAAGACAGACACTACCATGAGAGGACGCAGAGCCCAGGTAGGGCTGGTTGGGGCAGTCCCGTTTCCATCATTCTGTTGGTCAAAGCAGTTGCGGGGCCGCCCAGGTTCAAGGAGAAGTGGACTCGGCCACGTGATCGGCAGCGTCAAGGTCCCGTGGGACAGGAGCTTGTGGGATGGGCGCTGCTGCTGTGCTCTGGGAAAAGCACTCTACCGCACTCACATGCCACCTCTTCCAGGAAGGCCTCCTGTTGCCCCCCTCCTTGGTGCACAAAAGGATTTAGTTAATTTTAACCCTGGCTGCACAGCAATATCATCTGGGATGATTTGTCAACTTTCTACACCTGGCCCCCGTGCCCAGAGAGTCTGACTTGATAGGTCTGTGGTGGGGCCGGGGGACTGTTTAGAAGCTTTCCGGGTGATTCCTTTTGCAGCCAGGGCCGAGAACCTCCGTGGTGAACAAATGAATTTACAAGTGATTCATTGGAATGAAATATTCTGGCTAAATAGTACAAGAACAGCAATTTAGAGGCTAAATATTTAGAAACTAAATATTGACGAAGCCGCATAGCAAAGAAAAAAAAACAAAACAGAGGAAAAGATGAGTGGTTAAAAGAAAATCAAACCACAGAAGAAGGAGGGGGGTGCAGCTCAGGGAAGGGCGGTTGCACCGGGAGGCTTTGCTGTCAGGGTGGGTCCCGGAGCGCCTGGCGCAGACCTCTGAACGGGTGGGAAGCAAAGAGGGGGAGCTTTCTCCCCAAAGGAGGGCCCACGGAGGCTCCCCTTTCATTCATAATGATGTCACGTGGGTTTCATCTATGCCCAACAAAATTTTTTTCTGTCCACTAATCCAGTGAACAATTTAAAAATGCTTTGAGATATTTTTCTTCCTGAATCGCCATCTAAAACTTGGGTTCCATTTCTGTCTGTGAAATGCACGCATGTGCACAGAGTCAGGAGGGCAAAGGTAATCAGGAGAGAAGTTTCTAGTATCTCGCCACGGGGCTCTGCACTTAGCCCTGTGCTGCTCACTATTTTTTATTGTGGTAAAAGAACACATAGCATAAAATTTACCGTCTTAACTGTTTTGAATGCACAGGACAGTGGTGTTAACTATATGCACATTGTTGCACAACAGACCTACTCAGTAGTTTGATAAATCCTTGGCTGAAGGCAAACCATTTCGTCAAACTGGGGGCTTCACGAAGCTCAGAGGCAATTCTCACGAGGTGGCCGAGAAAGTGATGATTCAAAAGACACTAGACGATTATGCCCGACGCATCTCTAAAAACCCACAACTTAGGGCCTGGCACTTAAGACATCCTTTCATAAATGTTTATCAAATAAATGAATTTTTACCAAGTTGGAAAGAATGGCCCAAAGGGATGACATTCAACAGAAATGTATGTAAAATCCTTCATTAGATCTAAAATCCAAAAAGTCTAGAATCTCAAGTCCAGCTCACTAAAAAAGAAATGTCTAGGGTTTTTTTGAGGAATATTAGCGCTGAGCTAACATCTGCTGCCAATCCTCCTCTTTTTGCTGAAGAAGACTGGCCCTGAGCTAACATCCGTGCCCATCTTTCTCTACTTTATATGTGGGATGCCTACCACAGCATGGCTTGACAAGCGGTGCCATGTCCACACCAGGGATCCGAACCGGCGAACCCCAGGCCGCCGAAGCAGAACGTGCGAACTCAACCACTGCACTGGCCAGCCCCATGAAATGTCTGTTTTTCAAAAAATTTGAAATACGTCAAGCATATGGATAAGTACAGAGGATTAACCAGTAGCCATAAATTTACCACCCAGATTTAACCAACATTAGTATTTTCCATTGTTTATTTAGATATTATTTTTGTGAATGAAAACATCACAGACACGTTGGAAATCTTCTCTAGGCCTCTCGCTGGTCCCATCGGCCCTTCTTCCTTCTCCAGCCTTGACCACCATCCTGACTTGGATGCTTATCATTCTCTTGCATGTTGTTATACTTTGGCCGCGTGCGGCTTCATCTATAAACAGTAGGAAGTGCCGTTTTGCATGCTTTCAAGCTCTATGTGAATGGTTTCCTGTAGCACATTTCATTCTGCTAATTGCTTTGCTGGCTTCACGCGATGCTTTGAGATCCATCCATGGCGACGACGTAGCTTATCACTCAAGTTCGCTGCTCTGGAGTGTCTGTTGAATGAATATTCCCTGATTTAGTTCTCCGCTTTCCTGTTGATGGACGTCTGTATTGTCCGAGTTTTTGCTGCCACAAATTCAGCAGCAATGGGCACTCCCGTGTGTGGACAGAAGTTGCTCTCAGGTGCCGTCCCGGGTGGAGGAGACGCACCTGCTAGACATCAGGGGAGACTGGCATCGTTCTCCGGAGAGGTGCTGCCAACTTCCGAATCTCACACGGAGTGTCAGCACCCCCATGGTTTCATTTCTCCAAACTGATACGTGAGGAATGGTGCCTGATTTTGGCTTTAATTGGCATTTCCCGATTACTGGTCAATAGGGTTTCCCCTTTTGTGAATTACTTGCTCATATCCTCTATTTCTTTTATCTTATTGTGTCATTTTTCTTTCCTTATGTTTGGTAAGCACTCTTTATATTTGGTTTGAATACTAATTCTTTGTCACACTGCATTGCAAATATATTTTCTAGCACACGGATTATCTCTTCACTTTATTTAGCACATAATAATGTTCAACAGCATCATATTTGACGATATAACCCTTATGGCTTGTGAATTTTTGATCTGATTTTTAAAAAATCCCTTGGCGCCCCCAATATCATAAAGACGGTCTTCTCTATTTTCTTCTAGAGGTTTTTAAACTTTGCTTTATACATTTATAGGTCTTTATCTGGAAAATATTTTCGCAAATGATCTAAAGTAAGAATCGAATTTATTTTTCCTGTGCAATAACCATTTTCCCAGGACTATTCATTACACACCCCAACCTTTTGCCCCTTGATTTATACACCTACCTCTTTCATATGCCAAATTTCTCACTCTCTCCAAACCCACCTCGGCCTGATTCTTGGTGGTTCCAATAATGGCGTAGAATTGTAGGAGATCTTTCAATCATCCTGGCCTCTCGGAGCCTAGACATCTTCTCCTCCAAAGCTCTTACCCATCCCTTCCGTGGTCAAAATTGGGGGTGTGGACCAATAATTGCACTCCCATCTTACTACCGAGCGTCTCATCACCACCCACCATCTCCAGTGTTTCTACCTCCTTCCCTTCCTCCAACAATTCATGTATTCTAGGGGCTTCCGATACATTCTCCCCACTGCTTCTTGGGTGTCCCTTAGACTGGAATCTACAAGAACCCACTCAGCATCCTGGTAGAGGCCTGACAGGCAGCTGGGACTACCCAAGCCAGATTTTGCATTTCCATCCTCCTGAACCTGTTCCTCCCAGCGTTTCCCGCCTCAGTGAAAGCCAGTTCCAATCCACAGGACAAGAACCCGGGTCAGCCTTGCCTCATCCCTTTCACCTCCCACATCCAACTACAGCAAACCCATCAACTCTACCTTTGTGATGTGTCCCAATCTGGCCACCTCTGCCTTCCACCATGAACACCGCGGCCAAGCCATCATCCCCTTGAGCCAGAGAGGACTGACTCTTCAACCGACACTAAGCCAGGAACTGCAGATAGAGACAGACGACAGAGAGCGAGAATAGACTCGGTGTCTTCCTTCATGGAGATGCCAGTCTAAAAAATCCTTCTGTGAACCACAATTTTAAAGGATCACATGATCTCTTGTGGTCCTCAAAAGACCTTCTACTGGAGAGAATCAGAGAAGTCCTCCCAGCGGTTTTCTGGAACCCACTTATTCCAGCTGGTGAGGACCGACAGTGGGCATCTCTTCCCAGCTCTGAGCTCAGTGATGTCACGTTGGTAATTTGAAACCAGCCATGGCGGGAGTCTTTGCACCATGGAGATTGTGCAAACTCAACCAACCAGGGCCATGCCCTCCCGCCTATGCTGGAGTCAGCGTAAACAGAACTGAAAATCAGCTGACCTCAACATACAGCCTTGGAGGGGAAATCTTCTCATAGCCCCAGAAGTGGAGCCTCTGTGTTCACTCCCAGCCTCCTGATGCCTGTGGATCCATGGCCTGGTGATGCCACTGTGGAGAGCAGCAGTGTGTGGGATAAGGAGCATCCACCTGGAGTCCTGGGCTGGGTTGGAACGCCAGCTCTGCCACTATTTGCTGTGTGACCTTGTGCGAATTACTGAACATCTCTGAGCCTCAGATTCCTCTACAGAGAATGATTATAATAATACTACCCACTTCATAGAGTTGTTCTAGTGATAATATGAGGGAAGGCATGTTAAGTTCCTAGCAGAATGCTTGGCACAAAGGAGACGCAATAAATTACAGCTGTAATTATTGCCGCATTCCCATAATTCTCCCCCGTCTGAAGCCAATGACCAAGTCCTAGTAGTCAATATACCCTCGTGTCTTAACACAGTTTCTGATGTGCAAGAAAGGATGACTGAGTGAATGAATGATTTTAATCCTGTCAGGACACTTCAGAGAAACAACCCAAATCTCCAGGAGTTAAACCAGCTCAGGGACAACACTTACCTCTTGTCCTTTAGCCAGTGACGGGTTCACCAGGTAAAGCTCCCTAGCGACGGGAGCTAGCCAGGTTCTCACGGTAACTCCTCCCACTGGAATCTCTTCCACCGAGGGGTGGAGGCCAGCACTGGTTTTACTTGACCTCTGTGGGTCAGTCTCTCCCTGGATAAACTTTGCATTGTGTCTTTTCAATTGGAAAATGATTTTTGTCGGATGACTGATTTGGCTGATTCATTTCTCAGAGACTTGAATAGGCAAGTTTGTCAACCTGAGCGACCCATTAGCCGGCTAGCTCTCGACCCTGGCTGCACGTGAGAAGGACCTGGGGAGGTCCAGAAAATACCAGAGATGCCAACCCAATGTCTCTGGGGTAAAGCCTGGATATGGGTCCCTCAAGGAATCTCCCCAGGTGCTTCTAGAATGAGAGGAGCCAGGATTGAAAACTGCTGCGCGGGACCCCGCAGTCCCGGCGACGAGCCCAAGCCCCCCTTAGCGGATGCCCTCGCCAAATGAGGTGACAGCTGCCGAGCCGTGTGCTGGGGGCGGGGCTTCGGCTCCACCGTTTGACAGCCATTTGTTCCTTTTAGTGAGGAAAGAGATCTGCTGATGGAGTTGTTTGGCATGTCCTAGGCAAAGCCACTGATTGATCGGGTCTCTTTGCATTGGGCCCAGATGCTCCCCGGGCGGGGGCAGCTCCCGCTGAGATGCTGACAAAAGAACAGGCACAGAGCCAGCTGGAAGGAGCCGCTGGGATGCTCACCACGATGCCGGACGACACAAGGAAACTTTACAGAGGCCGGAACATCCATGTGCCCTTTAAAATGTGCACTGCGCTCAACAGCTTGCACACGCTTTTCCAGACTACTTCAACTGGGTCTTTAACCCTGAGGAGAGGGGGCAGCAAGGGGAGAATTCTTATACGCATTTTGCAAATGTCAGAACCGAAGCTCGGGGGGGGGGGGGGGTGTTGTGATTCCAGCAATGTCACAGAGTAAGCAAACAGCAGATCAGGACAAGAACTGAGTTATCTGTTAACTTGGTTCCCACGCACTGGATGTTCGAATCCATCTTTCTAAACAATTTAGAAACCAAGGTGAATTCTGGACCATCCCCACCCGTAACATACTCTGGCACGGCCACACCATGTGCCGCCTTGCCACCACCTCTTGTGTGGTTCCAGTTTCTCTCCTGGAACAGCTCTACAGGGAGATAGCAAAAGAAACAATGCAAAGAAAATGAGACCTAAGCCCCTCTGATATACTCCCTTTGCAGTTTCCATCGAGAGCGTGCGTGAGAGAAACCCTGGTTGTGGCTGAAATGAAGCTTTAAACCAGAGCTTCCCATCCTTTTCACGTATGATGTCAAAAAATAGCACAGACCCCTCAGGATAGCTGTTAGACTTCTCATATCAGTGGATTGAGGGAATCCATCCTGAAAAAAATGCCTTCTGTGAATTTGTAACCCTCTTAATTTTAGAAAATCGGTCACTGCAATAGCATGCAATTTAAAAATAAAAATCTAATTCATACAGGCAAGACAGAGTGTTTTCTCTAAAGATGCTTTTGCTATTATTGTAAGAAAACATTCATATTTTTATAAGACGCACGTTGGAATATGTCAGCGAGAAATGGCGTGACTCTGGGGAGCAGAGCACCGGCTCACACGGTTGACTGTGGTTGGTGGGCATATGGGAGCTCAGTGGACTGTTTACCTGCCCACGTATATGTTTGAAAATTTTCATAATAAAAAATCTAAATAAAGATAATACTTGGTCAACTGTGAATTCACAGATCCCTTAAAATCCTTTTGTCCCTTCCCCGTTCTCACATCTGGACCCACAGATTGGAGGCAGTGGCTTTAGGTGATGGGTGAATGCCTGTCATCCAGCTTCTGGTTTTGTCTTGTATTTAATCTGTCAGGTCAAAGTGGCACAGAGCGATGATTGTACCTGTACTTGCTCATCCCCCCGGCTCCCTCATCCCGTTCTGCACCGATGCTGTCAACCGCCAATCAATAAATATCCATTGATCTCCTCCCCTGCCTCTGGGGTGGGTTTAGTGAACCCGAAGAGACACAGACCTTCCTCCCCAGGAAGCTCACGGTCACGTGGGAGATAGGCGCTGGACAAGTCATAATGGATGACTAACAAATCATTGCAGGAATGCAAGGCGTTGCAAGGAGAGTGGCAGTTGCTGTCATGACAGCGTGGAATAGGGAGCCCGGTCCAGGCGGGGGCAAAGAGGCTTCCCGGAAGAAGCGACATTTCAGTTGAGATCTGAATGGTCAGTGAGAGTTCATCAAGCCAAGAGACTGGCCGTAGGGTCTTTGCTGACATTCCTGGAGCCCCAGGCCTCCAGCTCCCTGGCTGTCCGTGGCCCCAGGCTCCGGGGCGAAGGAACGCCCTGCTTAGCATAAGCAGATCCTGGAGGAGCTGCAGGAGTTGCCTGCCACTTCCCACCCTCCCTTGTCAACAGCTGGCCCTTAACAAGTGACTAATCTTCAGCACGTTTGATATGAAGTGGGACAGCAAAAATAATCACCTGCCAAGGATTCCATCTTCATAAAAGCCGGGGGATGATCGGGTTTCGGAGTGCGTGGGCGGCGGGAGCCCTGGGGAGCTGGCCCTTCAAACAGGACATTGATCTTCACCCGACTGCCCGGGATGGCCCGCGTCAGCCACAGCTCATATTTCCTGGGCCTTTCACGTGGGAGAGAAATGCAACGAGGCCGACAATAATAAAAAGACAGCGGGGAGCAGGGCAAGCGGGATGGAGCCCTGCCCGCTGTAAGGTGTTCCAGAATCGGCCAAATGGTTCATACTTTTGCGTATTTTCTGGGTGCCAGGCACCGCACTCGGCACTCTGTCTGTGCTGTCAGACTGACTCCTTCAGATTCTTGGATTTGGAGATTTCTCATGTTCAGATTTGAACTCTTGATCCCCTAGCCACCTGCAAAGTGTCTGCTCTCCCTGCATTCTCGCCAAGTCGCTTGGGCCAATGTGGCGGCGGTCGCCTCCGTCGCTCGCTCCTCCCTCCCAGGCCACAGCCAGTCCATCGGCAAATCCCACTGGCTTCACTTAAACACACATCCACTCACGCCTGGGCTGTTGCCACGCTGGACCAAACCTGGACCCTCTCCTACCTGGGTTATTGCCTTTGTCTCCTAACTGGCTTCCACCCTCCCTACGCTCTGCTTCCAGCCCCGAAGCCACAATGAACAGAAAACCCGAAGCCAGATGGGGGGCCCCTTCTGTGCTCCCAGCCCTGCACGCTGCCCAGATCACAGACAGAGTCTTACAGCGGTCCACAGGCCCCCGCCTCTCACCTCCTCTCCCTCAATACTTCCTCGGCTCTGTCTACATCCTCTGCCTCCTTTCCTTCTAGATTTTTCTCCATAGTCATGCTGTTAGGTCGTTTAATCACTTATTTAGTATTTGTGTTCCTCTTCTGGCTCATATGTTTTTAATCTCTTTTGCTCTTTGCCGAGTCCCCGGTGCATAATACAGTGTGGGGCCCTTAGTTATGATCTGGGAATGATGACTGGATTGTGGCTCCAGGTCAGAGGACCTGGGTTTGAATCTCAGCTCTGCTACTTCCTGGCTGTGTAATCTCAGCCGAAAGTTTTGTGATCGTTTATGCCGAAGGCTGCCTAGTCCACCAGTATCCTGTAGCCGCGATCCCTCTCGCCCAGCAGACTGCTGGACCACAGCACCATCCCTGGAGCCTGAGAGGGGCCACTGGGATGTGGGCAGAAGTGTTGGGCACCCCTTCTTGCCAAGCCTGAGGCTGGGCTCACAGTGTCATCAGCACGATGCTGGAGACACCGTCCTGGAGCAGTTGAGGTCGACTCCTGAAATGCAGCCCTGGTCTGCAGCAGCCAGATTCAGAGGATGGAGATGCAAAGTCTAAATGCTGAGACTCAAAATGAAGCAAAACCAGCTCGCCCAGAGCCGGCAGCGCCACCACTTACACCTCGAATTCTGCACCAGGAAACTTAAATCTCTCCCCCTCGGAGCCAGGAATTCTGCTCCCAGGTGGTGAGCCCCAGGGAACAGTGGGAGACGCACACAAAGGTTTGTATGTAAGAATGCTCACTATTTATCACCACGTTTTGAAGAGGAGGAGACCCTTGGGAGTAAAGTCAATGTCTAAAATTAGGGGATTGATCGTAAGTGATGATACAGCCAAGTGAGGGAAAGCTAAGCGGGCCTCGAGCGGAAATTTCCTGTCTTTGTAAAGAACCTGAAGACACACGTTCCCTCTGTGAGCGGAGGAAGCAGAGTGTGGGTCTCTGTAGAGTAGGACGTGCTGTTCTGTGAATGCGTAGAAGGATTCCCAAATACTCCAAGCGGCCACCCCTTAGCAGTGACATTACAGGTGAGTCTTATTTTCTACATATTTGTTCTGTATTTTCCAAAAGATAAAGTGCATTACTTTGATAATTAGATACGGGATAGTAAATGTGAAAACCTTGCTCACGTCGTACTCCCTCCAACAAACGTGTCACCACGGTTAAAATGGCAGCAAGTTAAGTCAGTCCCCTTATCTGAGCCTTGAAAAATAGAGATTATGTCACCTTTTCAGATAATCCCATGGATCGACAAGAACCCACTGACAGGCTGAATGAGAGCACTTTAGCCAATGGCTCACTTCTGCGGTGCTGAGAGGAAAATGATAATAAACACATGAATGAACAAATAGATGGACGAATGAATGAATAAACAAACCAGTTATGACAAAGAGCTTTTGGGGGCAGAGGGTTCTCCTTCCACGATCTGCTGTGATCCCCATGTTTGGCTAGTGAGTGAGGGAAGCTGCAGCCTGCTGTCCTAACTGTGGAGATGACAAAGACCCTCGGAGAGGTGAAGCCACTCACCCTGAGTCGCCCAGCTGGTCAGTGGTATCTCCTGGGCTCTGAATCTTGGTCTGCATCTTCCTGTGACATCACACTCCGGGATGGGAGACAGGACACGTAGTTTTGATGTGGGGGGAGAGGGGTTGTTTCCAACAGGTGGGACAGCAGGAGGACGGGGTGTCTGGGTACCCAGAAAGCTGGGGTCTGCGACATTCAAGGCTGCAAGTCCTCCCACAATGGGGGTGCTGCATCCTGGCCATCAGCATAGCCGCTTGGGGCCCAAGCCAACAACAGCAACAGACAGCATCCCCCAAAGATCGCAAGAGGCTGACCAGACTCACCCTCAGTGATTCCGTTGGAGGAGCCAATCACCCTCAGGCTCTGGCCTGATGTGTCCCCTCGGAGCCCTCCTTGTGCCCACCCTGCCAGCACCGCGAGCCCCTCCTCTCGGCCTCCCACCCCTCGGCTTGGCAGCTCCCGTTGGTGTGGCTGTTACCTGCAAGTTGTTCTGCCCCCAGAACCTCTGAGCCTCCGAGAGGATGGCACCAAGCCATGCTTATCCCAACGTCTGCGTCGGGCAACGTCAGCTGATCGCTCTGGTCAGTGTCAGTATCTGTGCCCGGCTTCCACCCTCTGCACTCCAATTTTATCAACCAAAGTGCCAGTCCCCCCATTATGGACTGAACTGTGTCCCCTCCTCATTCGTACGTTGGAGCCCTAACCTACAACGTGACTGTCTTTTGAGATGGGGCTTCTAAGGAGGCAACGAAGGTTAAACGAGGTCCTAAGGGTAGGACCCTATTCTGATAGAATTAGTGTCCTTGTAGGAAGAGGAAGAGATGGCAGAGAGCGCTCACTCGCCCTCTTGCTCTCATTCTCACTCTCTCTCCACGCGTTGAGAAAAGGCATGTGAGGGCATGGCGAGAAGATGGCCATCTACAAGCCAGGGAGAGAGTCCTTGCCTGAGACCAACACTGCCAACACCTTGATCTGGGACTTGCAGTCTCCAGAATGTGAGAAAATGACCGTCTGCTGTCTAGCCCCCAGTCTGCGGCATTTGGGGGCATTTTGTTGTAGGAACCTGAGCGGACGAATATGTCTTCCAAGGCCAGTGAGGGGGCATGTCACGGCCAAGTGGGGCCACCCTGACAAGCTCGGCCCTCCAGGAATTTGAATCTGATGCTGATTGACTCAAAGGCTAGAAATGGTTGTCGTTCCCTCATTGTCACCGTGGCCTCTGAAGACAGGCTGCCCACGAGGGCCCTCGAGCCGTCCGGGTTCCTGACCGTTCTGTGACCTGGTTCTGGAATTCTCCTTTCAAGCCTATGAGCTATTCCAGAACAATCCATGAATTCCTTTTTTTTCTCAAGTAAGAAATGTTTTCACTGCAACCAACAATCCCCAAGTAATGGGACTTTCTTTTTATCCTTCCTGGTTGTGGATTAGTTAACAGCATCGTTTGAACGGCTCTTAATTTAGCAAAATGCTTTCACTCTCAGTGTGCCGGGATGAGCAGAAGCAGCAACACACGGGATTCCCTGAGCATTGCTTTTCGTCTCCTTTTATCTCCCCCCCTTCACTCAGGGAGGCACGAGGAGAGAGAAGGATGGGAATGAGTCATTCTCCAGCTCAGCCCTGGCTTCGACCTCCATGGCAAATATGTGGATTTTGTCCAAAACTAGATGAACACGACGGCCTCACATTTGAGATGAAGCCAGAAATGCCCTTGGAATGAAGCTGTTCTGCCACTGTCACAGGGCCACAGGGAAATTACCATTGTTTTTCTTTTGCCAAGGGATGATCACTAGTCATAAAGGGTTAGGAGGCCAAGGGAAGTTCATTCCTCGTAATGGGATGGCCCGACCCAAGAGCTTTCCACCCAGGAGTTAGTGAAAGGCTCAGGTGTGGCTGAGGGGCGCTCCAACTCATGCCGCTTGGGGCAGTAAGGAGCTCTGATTCCCGGAGGCCCTGTGCACACAGAATCATACTTGTTCTGATGTCAGACGAGCTCATTGTGCAGCAACAGAACAGAAGGAACCCGTTTCTTTCTCAGTTTGGATGCTTTCTTGGGCCATGCATGTGTGTTGCTTTTTAATAAAGGTTTTGTTAAATGCTAATTCCAAAACTTTTGGCCAAATCTAAGGAAAAGAGTTGAACTTGAAAAAAGAAAAAGTGGGTATGGTTTTGACATCCTCTCATTCCAGTTAGGATTATTGAAGCGTTGTTTCCAAGGATGGCGAGAGATGAATGAAGGGATCTGGTGTGCCAAGAGAGTCTCAGCAGTCGCCATCAGCATCACTGACGTCACTATTATCATCGCAGTCATCATGGTCATCAATGATGATGATGATGGTGATCCTCCTTGTCATCATCATCATCACCCTCATTTCCATTGTCACCATCACCAATTATCACCACCACCACCACCACCATCATCATCATCATCATCACCATCAGCATCACCATTATCACTATCAGCAGCAGTAGCATCACCAACACTGTCATCATCATCATCATCATTGCTAGCTTTATTTGACCCCTTATGTGCCAGGCACCATGCTAATCCCTCAACATGCATTTGCTCACTTAATATGCCATTAGCGCCTCCCTTTTATTTTTCTCCCTATATTCTACTAAATTTTTCCTCATGGCACTCACCTCTTCTGGGCATTGCGTTGATATTTATTTGTTTATTAGTTTATTGTTTCCTCCTTCTCTCTCTAGCCCAGAATGTAAATTATGCAAGAGATTTTATTTGTTTTACCGACAATGAGACTCCCACAACCCAGCCCAGTGCTTGTCACATGGTAGGTGACTGATTAAATAGTAGTTGAATGAAAGAATAATATTAACGACAACCCCATGAGTTAGACACTATCCCTACTCTCATAGTAGAGGTGAGGGAAACGAAGCTCAGAGAAGCTAAGGAACTTGCCTGAGGTTGTCAGTACCAGAGTCAGAACTCAGAGGTGGGCAGTCAACACAAACCTCAGGCTCTTTAACTCTAGACTAAGGTGTGAGTTCATCTTTGTCCTAGAACTAACAAGATATAGATGCTTCAAGATGTTCAAACTTCCATGTCTCTGGTTGTTTTTCTGAGGCAAATGGAATGCATCTCCACTCTCCAAAATAGGGAGAAAGAAAAGTTCTCAGAGTGGAAAATCACCCATGTCTGCTTCTCTGCTTGATATAAAAAACCCAAACTCGTGTTCTCCAAAACTCTTACTTAATGACTTGCCAAGGTAAGAGCCATTTGCTCAAACCAAAGCACGGATAAAAGTTGACTGACAAGGCTCTAATTAAACCCCAATTTATAATCTAACAGCCTGAGATCTTTCAGGCCATAAAGGACTTTGATCCTAGAAATTGTGCTGATACGAATTCCCCCACTCCCCCTCGCCCATCTCTATCTGGCCTCCCTAACTTCAGGATGGGCGCTGCAGCTGGGGCTGCAGCCTGTGTTGAAAAGAAATTAGTTCCCTGCAGTGGCTGAATGAGCTGTCTTTAAAAATAACAACAACCCAACACGGGGTCTTGAGATAGCACTCTGACCAGGGGCTCCCTCAGCGGGGGCTTCATTTGCATAGTGATGCATGCCAGATGGTTCTGAGACAAATTCCAGCATCTGTGATGATGGAGGAGCTGCCACTGCTTGGAGTGGGGGAGGGCTGGGGATGGGCCGATGTGGGGGGTGGGGTGCTGCTCCTGTGGGCCTCAAGAGAATTTACCCTCTCTAATGGTTTGTGAGGAGGAGGAATCCAAGTTAAAAACTAATAATAGACGATAATATGGGGGACATCATAATGGATCGTGACTGGAGGAATCGGTTCTGAGCGTGGTGTGGGTTTGGGGGAGCCAATAGATGATACCCAGGGGTATCCTTTCCCTAGTGAGCTAGAGAGGTCCGGATAACCAGTCCCAGATTTGGCATTTCAGAGACCAGGAGATTTTTTAAAATATCAGTGGATTGACGCAGGCTCACCAGTTTTATCGCGTCAATTAAGCATTTGAAAAATAACAAGCAAACAAACAGATGAACATAAACAGCAAATCCCGATTATCTACCCCTGTAACCAGCTTCTTTTAAAAGGAAGATTTTAACACCCAAAAATAGTGGGAAAAACATCATCGCCGATGAAGAATAGGCCTTCTCAAGAAAGAGCAGATGACAATCGTAAGCACCTTTGAACAGACGCACACTGTCCTTATTTTTCTCATTTATCCTTGGTGAATTTGCCATAGATCAGCTGAGCCCAAGGTCTGATATTTGTAGGGTGACTGAAAGTCCCACTTGGGCTGGGACAGTTAAGTTGAGGCGATTCTTAATTAACTAATGTCTAATAACTGGTTTCAGCATCTCCTTTCATTCTCAATGGACTCTCATTCGGACAATCAATTATGTGGTCATCCGGAGAACTCGGGGACTGCTAGTGCCGTCATGAGCAAGGCTTTATTTTACTCCATGACCCTGTGGACATATTTTCAGTGCTCTTTCAAAATGCTTTCATGCCTGTTTTCAGCAGAAGGAAGTGGGAACCTGATGCTCTGAGATTTGCTTTCTCTTTGCCGCCATCCTTCTGTCTTCTCTCTCTCTCTCTTTAAACAACTTCATTGAGATATCATTGACACATACAAATTTATATATTTAAGATATGTAATTTGATGTTTTGATATACATCTGCATTGTAAAGTTTCTTCCTTCTTCCCTTTCTTATGCTGCGTGATGGTCTGAAATGTCTTCGTGTAGATGAGCAAGAAGTGGAAGAGGGATAAAAACATCATGCATATAATTCTGTCAAAATGTATCCTATTGGCACAGAAAATGGAGAAATTGACCTCCTCCCCTCACCTGCTAGTGTGCGGGAAATTCGCTGGATACTCGACACCTCATTTCAGCAAAGGGGGGCATGCTACAGACGGGGAGCCTACCTGTCGGCTTCCTTGACTTATTTTTCCACTCACGTGTTGCATCTTGCTTACAGAATGACCCCACTAAATGGTCAAATACACACCTCACTCTATCACCACTTTCCGCGTTGTCGATGAAGCGTGTGCACATATCTATGTGCTAGTGCAGAGGGGGTGGGGAATTTGACGCAAAGGGGTGCTGTCAAGATGAAAACAAAACAGGCAACATAGAAGACAGTTTCTGTGCTCACTGAGTGAGAGACAGCGTGTCACATCTAGAACGACCACTAACCATCCTGAATGTTACCCCATCTGAACATCCCAAACACTAGATGACAATGGTGATGATGGTGATGATGATGAGATGATGATGGTGATGACCATAGTCATGATAGTGATGATGATGAGACAGCCACCCAGAGTCCACTGGACACCCCAGCACAGGCAGTGCTAACTTGTGTGCACATGTGCTTTACAACCTGTCTTGGAAAGTGGGGGCAGTAGACTTGGCTTGGTGCCCATTCCTCCAAGTAACCCACTTAACTCTAAGAACGTTAGAGTTAGTGGGAGCCTTCAAGATCTTCTGGCCTGAGCCACTCTTTTTACAGATGAGAAAATACTGCAAGTTTGGAGAAGGAAAGTTCCACGTATTTATTTTCTTGCCCAAGACTGTAGGTATTTAGTCCTTTCTTTTTTAACCTATAGGGAGGGTAGTCATTGGTTTTGGCCAAACGAACGAGTTCCCCAGTGATGTATTCTTTACCCTCCTCCGACCTGCTCTGCTCCGCACAGGGCAGGGGCTCAGGACACCTGTGTCGAGCCGGGCTAACCCTGTCCTTTCCCAGAGCATTACATGGGCCAGGCTTCTTGCCTCCCAGGTGGTCAAGGACCCACTTCCACTGGCACCATCATGGCGGCTGGGGGAGCTGCCGGGGTGGGGGGGGATGTGGAGTCGGCCCCTCCCCAGGGGCAACATCTGGGCTTCCAGACTTGAGTTCTCATTTCTGAGTGACCAGATTGTCGAACAAAAACAAATACCTGCTTTGTGTGTCTTTCTTTCCTTTTGAGGGGTTTGGGAGGACTCGATGTTGGAGGCGCAGTCAGAGATGCTGCCAAAACAGTCCGAAGCCCTCTGCAGGAAACGAGAGCCGATCGCCGGCGTCCAAAGCAGCAGCCAAGATTTACGAAGCTTAAATACCTAACCTGCCTTGATTTAGAGGCCTTTTCGGCTGACATTTAATATGCGCCTTGCCTGGTGGGCAGGTTGCTTGCAGTGTTTGGGGAAGGCTAAGTGGGATTGGAGCAGCGATGACCTCATCCAGCGCTTGGCGTTCTTCGGATCTGGTGCCATTATTGAACCCAGAGAGCTCGGTTTGTATGACTCCAAGGCCAGCCCCACACTCTCTGTGGGACTTGGAAAGCCCAGTGTTTATGCCGGGCTGGAAGGAGGTGTTTTAACTGGGGGAATTCAGGCCCACCCAGGGAGATCCATGCAGACCACGTAGCAACCATCAGTCTTATTGTGAAAGAAAGAGACCAGGGTAGAGTTAAGCCAACTAGAGGGCAGATCTAGGCCTATGGGGTGGGTGTTCCGGGGAATTATGTTCCGTTATGTCGATACAGCTTGAGATGATGACAGCTGTCCAAAATGGGATGCCCTGATTAAAGAATTGGTCTGTCCCCAAGGGAATTGTTCCGAGAGCTTAGATGACCACTCGGCTGGGCACGTTGTTGAAGGGCTTCAAACACTGGGGAGAGATGGGGCGTTCTAAATTAAATCTAAGGTCCAAGAGTCAATCAGTCCCCAAGAAAGAGGACACAGTCACCAGCTTCTGCTCAAGGGTCTCTGGGATATAGTAACACCTCACTTAGCTGGGGTTTCAAATTTCGGGCACTCTTAACTAGCTGAAAATAAAACAAGAATTAGCAAGAAAATACAAAATGATGTTGAGAATTCTGAAATGATGCTACAGAGTTCAGGCATTTTATAACTGGGAGAGTGCCTACGGTTCTCATTCACGACCTAATGACTCCTACTTTAGACACAATTCTAACAGACTTGGTTGTCTGATTCCTCAGCTGCAACCAGTAGAGAAAAGTTCATTTAGGAAATTGGGGAAGAATATTATAATATTTAATACCAAAATAACAAGTAGAGAAAAGTACTCAGAAGTATGGCACTTTGAGGCCATTTAATGAAAGGGTAAACACTTGCACAGGCTTCGGAGTGCCTGAAGAAGGGCCAGGTGACAGGTCATCAATAAGAGGTTAAATTATGTTCAGTGGCCACTGTTAATTAGACAGAATGATACACAACATATTTTACAGAGATTTGTAATAAAAGCCTGAAAGGTAGTCAATAACCTGGAAATTTGCAATCCATACGGCAGACAAATGATGGAGACTCATTTTATAACATAAAGTCTACAGATCAGCATGAAAAATATAAGCAGCTGAAAGAGGGAAACAGGCAAAGGACTGGATGTAAACAGACATTTCACAAAAACACTGTACAAATGGCCAATTTACATGTAAAATGTGCCCGACATTATTAGTAATCAAAGACAGACACACATTTAAAAATGAGACCTTGTTTTGGTCTGCCAGATTGCCAAGGATTTAAAAGAACCAAAATATTCCAAGTTGTTTGGAATGTTGGAAAGTAGGTCTTCTCAAACACGGTTGGTATGCATTTTGAAAAATCCAGCTTGGCACTTTCTATCAAATTGTAACTTATCCATTTATCAAATTTATCTAGAAATTCCACTCCTGGAAACTGACCCCCCCCCAAAAAAGAGTTCAAAGGTCTATATTCAAGGATAGTCACTGAACATAGAATTGTCAAAAATTAGAAACAGCCCAAAGTCCACTGACATTATGAAATATTCTCATAGTGAAATACTATGAAAACATTTAAGAATGAGACATTTTTTGTAAATTGACGTGATAATAGACTGTGAATAATATACTGTGAGTGAAATATAGTTAAGGAAAAACGGAAGTTGTAAAATTGTATGTGAAAGGATCATACTTTTTGATATAAAAATGATATTATTGTTATTTGAGCCGTGTTTATACCAAACTGTCTGAAGCTACCCTCAGTTCTTGGAAGACAATGTTCTCTCCAGAAATGAGGCCAGGGAAGGGGGTCTTTTAACTTTTTGTAAAAAAAAAAAGTTTCATTTAACACCGCAGTTGAGCGAACAACGCTCGGCAGTGTCTCCCCTCTGTGTCTGGCTGGCCTCCTCCTCGCTGCTGTTTCCAGCTTATGCAATTCGTTGTTTTCTCTGTACCAGGCTCTCTGCCGGGTCTCCACAAAGATTCTCTACTTTAATCTTCACTACCACCCTCTGAGGTTGTGCTTCCTTCTCCGAGGCTCAGAGCTATTAACCAACCTGCCCTGGGTCACCAGTTAGTGAGTGACTTAACCAGGTTTCAAACCCGGCTCGGTCTGTCCTCAGGATCTGACTCTCAGCAATCCATTCCTTCACTCATCCAATATTTATCGAGGGTTCTTTTGAGTCAAAGTATGCTATACCTTTTTGTTTGAAGACGTGACTAAGGATAGAGAGTGTGTCTGTGGAATCATGTCTAGAATGCACAGGAGTTGGTCCCTATGTGAATAATGCACAGGAATGAAGGACGAAAGCTCTGTTTCTCAAACGTCAGACACAGAACCTCCAAGCCGGAGCTGTTACATCTTTGTGGGCTCCATTCCATCGTGCAGGAGAAGTCCGAGGATTGAAAACAATTAGGATATGGAAACCCAAGCTGGAGGGGCCTGCGAGGACTCTGGGATCAAGAAGAGGGAAGCAAGATGAGCGGAAAAGCGGTAAGGAGACTGATTTCGGCCGTTCTCACTCAAGCCTCGATGCCCCGGTGGGGGTGGGGGAGGTCAGCACTGCAGGCCAGAACAAAGCCGAGGGAGGCGGAGGAAAGAGGCACTGGCAGTGATGCAGACGAGGGCTGGGGGTGGGGAGCTGGAGAGGCGTAGAGAGAGCAGAGACTGGTTTAGGGGGTCAGAGTGGACAGGACTAGGGGGCAGGCGGGGGACGGGGGTGGCAGGGGTGACTCAGGTCTCTACTTGTGGAGCTGGAGAACAAGAGAATTCCATGCTCTCCACCAGGGAGGAGCCTGCTGATTAATGGCACCCAGAGACCGTGGGGACGGAGTCACAGGGGCAGCCCCATGCTGGAGCTCGCTGAGCCACCCATTGGCTCTTCACCCCAGGCCCGGAGAGCTGTTGTGGCCACCAGGCTCACCCAGAGCTTTGAGAAGGTCTAGTATCCAAGTGTCACCTCCAAGCAATTTTGACTGGATCCATCTGCGGAGGGGGCAGGCTTCTCTTTCCTTTTTTTAAAAAAAGGTCTCCAGGTAATTCTAAGGGGCATCTCCCCATTTCCAAGTCTTAGGAGCACAGATTCCTTTGTCTGGTCTTCTTAAGTGGGGCACTTGTGGGGAACCCCCATGTGATGGTGAGGGTCGTGCCTGGGCTTTAGGAGACGAGATGCTCATCCAAACACAGCCACTTGCTTGCCGTGTGATCTTGGCCGAGTTGCTGCACTCGCCGGCCTCCAGTTCCTTCTCAGGGGGACTTGGTCTCAATCCATCACCCCTGACCCCCACCTTGCTGTCTGCACCAACAGCAGGAGAGGTTTGCAGAATGACTGAATAAATGAATGAATGAATGAATGAATGAATGCGAGTCTTATTTCAAATAACCCAACTTAATCCTGTACTGGCAACATCCCCACTCGCTTTAATCCTTTACGGCAGTAAGAGTTGGAAACCCAGACTTCTTAGAAACTCTGTAACCCAGTTCCTCACATCTCACGGGGGGACGGAGGTTGAGGATGAGAAGGTGCCGCTGCCATGTTTTTGAAACTTTATTTCATTTTCAGAAACCTCAAAATTTACAACCCTGAAAGCCACCGTGTGCATCATTGACTTGGAACATCACCGACCTGCCTTTTTAAACTCATCCTTGACCCGCTGTTTCAACTAGTGTGAAAACAGCGGGCTTCTCAAAGGTCGCCTGCTTTTGGCAATTTTGCAAGAAGGGACCTGGGGCTTGACCAAGTCACAAACTGTCTGATTTGAACTTTTTCCCACTAATTAAATTCAAGCCATTAATCAGATGAGAGTCTGTTTTCTTCTTGCCTTTGACCTCAAGTCACTCTGCCCTTCGCATCTGTCACGTGGGAAATTTTACCCTTCTGGGAGAAGGCTGCTTGAGCTTTTGAAGTTGGCAGAGAACAGATAAGGCAAATGAGGCCGGTGAGATTTGCTTTATGCAAAGTAACCACGGAGGCCCCCTGGAAAGCCGTCCTGCGTGGGTATCTCATCCCCACAGCCAGAGATGGGGTGTTATTGTTCTAGCTTCATCTGTTGGCTTACCCAACACAGTTTTCGTGTATGTGCCCCAGGATGACTGTAATTCAGCTTTAAAAGCCTGTTACTCTGCAGTTGGCATCTCTATCTTTTTTACCCTGATTGGTTTAGGGGCAGTTACCGCCTGCCCCCGCAAAAAAAATCCCAGACAGACTTCAGGAGCTATTTGTTACTCACTTAAAGATCAAGTGCTGCAAGGTAAACTGGAGACGATAACTGAAAAATAGACCCAACCACTCGCAGTGTGTCCTCTCTTTGGCTGAAAGGTGACCCTGGCCTGAGGGTTCGAGGCGAGGTGGAGGTTAAACGGTGTCCCACCAAAAAGAAAAAAAAAATCTAGAAAAAAGTCAGCCTCTGGGATTTGAACCCAGAGACTGAGGAGGAGTTCAGGGCGCAGGCTGCTGCCTGGCGTTGCTGTGCCATGATCGACGGTGTCTGGTTTCCAGAACGTCACGGCTGTCAAGCTCGGGGCTTATGTGGATTAACAACCGAGTGCTGAAGCCAGTCCTGTTCCTTCGGTTGGCTGTTCGCTCATGTGAATTGTGTCACACGCACTTACACGTCAGGAAGCTGCTGGAGCTGTCCCCAGTGGGAAACGCCTCCATCCCGGAGCCCAGGGACCGCTCTGTTGAGCTCTGCCTCCTTGTCGACAGCATCAGACTCGGTCGTCATTCTGCATCTTTTAAATTCATGTGGGTTTCAGGTTACGAGCTTCTCTAGAGGGAGATTCCATTCGCTTATTAAACCAGGCAACCGCTCGTTTTCTCCTAACGAGAGCTTCGTGCTGACAAACCCAGCCCTTTCAAAAGTGGAGGCATCCGCCACAAACATTCCTCGCACAACACGCTGTTGGAGGTGCTGAAATGTGGTCCCTGACCTCAAAGGGTCATCGCTAATTTACTCTTTTTTTTTTTTTTTTGTCCCAAGTATCCAATGAGCAGAAACAAGGTTGAGACATTTTGAGAGAGGGATGCTCGTTGGATAAGAAGGTTTCATGGAAGTGCTTAGGCTGCAAGGACCACCGATCTCAGCGGGAGCTTTCTAACTACACAGAGATTCTGACGCACCATTCGAGCATCATCTCTGGATCCGCTTCACCAGGTGAATCTGAGGCTCGTGTTTGAGATCGAAGCCATCAACCTCATAAAGTTACAAAGACCACAGTGTCTGGAACACGAGGGGCATCCGATGAATACTTGTGAGTGAGTGAATAAAGCTCCTATGGAGAAGGGACCAAGGACTGGGCCTCCAGAGTCTGCACTGGACGGTCCAGCTAACAGTCGAGGTGGAGCCCCATCCACACAGTCAAAACGTCCTTCTCACAAGTGGTAAAGAAAACCTCCCCCCCATGGCTTTATCCTCCCCTCGCATTTAGAGACGGGCAGGAAGGGCCTCCTGGCACAAGGCGCAGACTAGGCAAAGGTGCAGGGGTTGGACACTCTCTGGCCCAGCGAGAAGGTAATGGATAGACCACAGATCTATATTTTACCCAGCACCAAAGGCCACCCTTTTATGGGAGAAGAGAGGATTTAGTCAATGCATAGGGAGATGTCCTGTCATTCCCTGTAATGAGAGCCTGGAGCTCAGCTGCGTCTGCCCTTTTGGGCAAAGTGTGGGTTCTCAGTTTGCCACAGTCCCCACTGCTCCTTCTTGCCTGCCCCTCATCCACTTCACTAGGCCACATTACGCGCCTGGTCTCTGTAAGTAGTTGGGTTTGCAATGCTTCAGGCAGTTGGGGAAAGTGTGTCCTCTGCAACATATTCATAAATAATGCTGAGTAAAGTCACCGATAGTTGAAATTCCTGGCGGAGAGACTGGATCAGGTCACCGATGAGGGAAGCCGATAGCCAGTCACAGGTTAACGAGCCTTTGGCTCTAGAGAGGATATATAAATAGACCCCAGAGGGCATCTGAACTTTCCCCCACCTATCTGATCTGTCTCTAATTGTTACCAATTGGTATTCCCTTACGCCCATGTTTTCTTTGTAATGGAGACGTGTTTCTCACGTTCCCATTTAGGGTGACCCTAGTATTCCAGCTGCCCGTGCCCAGGGGTCACTGACTTCCTGGGACAAGAATTTTTGGGTTTTTTTGGTGTTTAAAACATCCTATTTTCTTTCTTCCCCCAACCAGCTCCATTTATCTTAAATCGCCAGGCGCACTGACACCCCTGAAAGCTACTCTTATAGCATTTATATCACTAAGCAAGGTCATAAGATTTTACCAAAGTCACGAGTCACTTCTTCTTTTATTTGTTTGTGGATTTCTAAGAAATGACACGTTCGCAGGAGGAGGCTTGTGGCGACTGGATTCTGTCCTCGCTGGCCTTTTAACCTGCATCGTAGATAATTGTCCACAGAATTGCGAGCTGGTGATTGGTTTAAACCCCACACCGTGCCCTCTGACCTCTGACATGGGGAGCACATTGCGGGTGAGGGTGAGTTCACCCCCCGGGCGGCCCTGGAGTCTGAGCTGGATTAAGCGTCTGAAGCATGACGTCTTCCAGAGAACGCAGTCCCGCTCCGAGCAGGTGCTGGACCGCGGCCTCCTCAGTGTCTCCCTGGTCCTGATCTGCTCGGGGAAGTTCGGTCACTTAAACAGCGAGCAGCCATGGAGAAGGTAAAGAAGGGTGACCTCCCATCCCCTCAGAGCTCCTCCTCCCCACACCTCCCAGCCACGAGCACGGGTGTGCTGTGGACGCAGGGAGAAGCCCATGAGTGGCTGCGAGAGTCTGTGGGGGAGAGTAAAGGGGGACTGATGCCAGTGCGGGATCTCCTTCAGGGTGACGGAAATGCTCTAGAGGTAGATCGAGGTGATGGTTGCACTTCCCTGTGAATGTACTTAATGCCACTGAATTGTACGCCTTTAAACGGTCAAAAGGCAAATCTTATGCTACGTGTATTTTACCACAATAACAAAAGAGGCAATGGGAAGGAAACAGAGACTCTTCAGTGAGAGGATTTTTAAAATGAAAAGCTGACTGTTAACGACCTCAGAGAGAAGAGAAAATATTGTGTTCACAACACGAGAACAGACCTCTTCCGCTTTCCTCACGGGGCATCATTATGCGTGCCCATCATGTACGCATGTGTGGGTACTCACACCCACACTCGCGCCAGTGCCCTGTGAGCCCATGTCTGGTAACCGCGCCCAGCTTGTCCTTGCAGCACAGACATCCCGCTGAGACCTGGAGCCCGTCGGTTTCCTCACCCGCGAGTGGAGGCCAACGTCTCCCCTGAGGATTCAGTGAAAACATTCATCCGGGCCCAGTGATGCCAACGTCAGGCTCCCAAACTTTGCGCTACATGAAAGGAAAGTGAGCCGTTGTGTTGGAGGGCATCCCAGCTTCCCAAGGCCCCTTCAGGAAGCCGGACAAGATCACTCCCGAGGGACTCTCTGAGCCTCCTCGACAGCCTTCCTATCACTAGTTACCCGGGTATGTCGATTTCCCCCAAACGCTGAGCTTTCAGACTGCAGCTCCGGCCAGGGCTGGGTCCGACGCAGCTGCCCACAGAGCAGACCCGCGTACAGGTGCCTTGGATGTCCACGTCACGACTGCCTCGGGGTCTGGGATTCAGGTGGAGGGAACACAGGACGTGCCTGCACGCCAGCCATTTCAAGGACATCCAACCAAGCCCCGTGTATTAGGTGTGAGGGCTGTCACAACAAAGCCCCCAAACCGGGTGTCTTAACACAAGAGAAACTTCCTGTGTCGCTGTCCTGCAGGCCTGAACGCGAGGGGTTGGCAGGGCCGTGCTGTCCCTGAAACCTGCAGGACAGTCCTCCACGCCTCTTTGTGTCCCCATCTTCCCAGGCCATCTTCTGCTGAGGACACTGGCCACGTTCTCCAGCATGACCTCATCCTAACCAATTGCATCTGGTAAGGACTCGATTTCCAAGTAGGGTCACATTCTGAGGCACCAGGCAGTGGGACATCCACAGACCTTTTACTGGGGAACACAGTTCATCCCATGGCACCCCTGAGTCCCTCCACACCCCAGCACGTCTGAGAACCTCTTGATTCTTTCTGGAAATCCTCAACAAACTGCTCGCTTCTGAGCATCCGTGACTCTCCGGAGGGACCCTCCAAAGCCCTGGCTTTCACGGTTTAAAGGAAGCCTAACGTTACAGCGTGGTTTTAATTAAGGGTTGATGGGCCATGTCATGACATCATCAATAAAACGAGCATAATAAAAAGAAATAACTTAATATGAGGCATGGGAGGGCAGCCCAGGGTTGGTCATGAAATTGCATTATGTAGCAATAAAACGCCGTTTTAGAGGACACCGGCACAGAGCAGGCTGCCCAGGGTTGTCCTTTGTTTGCTGTGAGGTTCCCCTCATGGTCCTCGGCTCTGCGCGGCGCCTTCAGCCCAGACGCTGCCCGCGAGGGTGGATTCGATTTGCTCCCCGGCTGGGTGAGCTGAGCAGGTTAATTCCAAACCGCGGGGTCTGAGTCAAGTTCTTTTCTGGAAATCGCGCCCTGAAATTACCGGCATCCTCCTGCAGTGGGGGCCATGGGGTGACCATGTCTTCTTGGAGCCATGTGTCACTGTGCAGCCTGGGCAACCAGCCTGAGACTCTGGAACAGAAGCCAGAAGGGGATTCCAGGGTTTAGAATTAAGCTCAGCCTTAAATATGGGGTTGGGGACGTCCTTGGCTGGATTCGTCCATGGCTGTCATTTCCTTAAAGATCAGGGAGGAATAGAAACCTGGTAATCTTTGCATGTTCCCATACACAAGGTTTAGAAAGTTTTCTTTTTCGGGAACTAGAAAGATTTGGACTATTATGTTACCTTCTGGGGGCTGGCATCTGGGGACACGTTGGTTAATGGGAACGTGTGCGGAGATCACAGAGAAGGCAGGCGAGCCTGGGGCTGCTGTTCAGGGCTGTGCCCAGTTGTGTATATCACCAAGGACCCGGGCCAAGGGGCTGAAGCCAGCTTGGGACCTGCTAGTCATGCCATGAACCATTAGGACTGCTTCCAGCAGAGGGGGTGACGTTTTGAACTTGCCCATCCAGAGGGAACGTCTTTACCTAATTCTCATAAAGATGCCTGATAGGCAGGCATAGCTCTGGTTGAGAGATTTTGAAGATGCAGGACAAGAGGAGGGTGGACACACTACTTTCAAATCAAACTCATTCATTAGTGCAACAGATATTTTGTTGAGCACCTGTTATGCGCTGGGTGCTCTGCTATCTTCGGGGAGCAGGACGGTTGGAACGAGAAGGGCCTCAGAGGACATGATTTGAACCAGTGGGTAGAAGGTACGTGGAGGCTGATTGTGGCTCATTAGATAGAAAATATTGTACTGACCACAGCACCTCTTGGAGAAATAGTTTGGAATTATCCAGAAAGTTGAAGCTGTGTGCATCCTACGGCCCGGGAATTCCATTCCTAGGAATATCTCCTGGAGAGACCCATGTCCAGGTGCCCCAGGACGTCTGCACGTGACAGCTCACGGCAGGATTATCTATAAGTGCCTCACGCCGGAACTCACACAAATGTCTGTCAACAATAACACGCGTCGACAAGGGTGGTGCCGTCCTACAGGAATGCCGGTGAACAGGCTGTCGGTGAACACCCAAACACAGTGGAGAGTGGGAGAAGCAGGTCTCAAAACCTGTGTGTGCCACGATTACACGTGTAGGGTTCAGAAGCAGACAGGCCTCCTTACACCGCCCGAGGCTGAGTGCACCAGGACCGAGCACAGGGAGGAGAGAGCACGCACGGCGCTTGTGGAGGCCCCACTCGGCTCTGGAGGAGGGCGCAGCGTGGGAAGAGGCTGAGGGCTGGGGGCTGGGCGCCGGCGTGTTCAATTTCCAGGCCACACTGCAACGACGTGGGTTCACTTTGTAGTTATTTGTTATGTGTGCGTATAGGCTTTATGCCCCTTTTCTGTATTTACATTATTTTCACAACAAAAAATGTATAAAACCTTATAAGAATTATTCCAAAGCTTGCCTCTGGGGTCAGCCTAGACCAATCCTAAAAGCACTGGTACACATGCTTCTTGAGGAACCGGCTGCAAGTTCTGCTCCGTGCTCTTCGGTCAAGCAGGTCTCTTGACTTTTCCAAGAGTGTTTTTCATCTGTAAATGGGAATAACAGACCCACCAGGCAAGGTTGCTAAAAGACCCCACGTGCAGCCTGGTGTGTGATCCTGGCGCAGGCCGGTGCCCAGAGAGCACACTTCAACCCACACTGAATGCCTGCCATGTGACAGGAGTTAGTGTGCCTTCAAAAGAGTGCTTAGGCTGAGAGAGAGAGTCAGAGAGAGACAGCGGCAGACAGACAGACAGACAGGAGGAGAGTCCCGCCCGTGGGGAGCACAGCCTTGGCCGGTGGAGTTCAGCTCCTGATCTCCTCCCCACCCCCCGTCCACCTGTTCCCTGAACCTCAGCCCTGCTTAGCCAGCCCCCACTGCCGTGTGAGCCAGTGCCCGCCCTCTCGCAGTGAATCCCCTTACAATGCACACGTTTATATCGATCCCCTTGCTTATTAATGAGATCATCTGGGACCAATCACTTGGCCTTTCAGAATGGAATCATCGCTTCAGGGAGAATTAGATGAGAAGAAATATATAAAGGCCCTTGGCCATGCCCTAAAAAAGTTCTCGGTAAACGTTAGTCTTCTCGTCATCATTATGGTCCCTTACAGCAATGCTGAAGGATGCTGTCATTCTTATGAGGAAGAGAGACGGAGCTTCAGACAGAGGAACTGTGCTGATGCCCCCTGCCCCACTGCAGCCTACACACACACACACACACACACACACAGAAAAGGAATGGAAGGATGCTGGGAAACCACAGGGAGAGGCAGGAGAGTGGGAAGCCAGGCATTATTTTTGACGAATCTAGTGTTAACCTGACGGTGAGAGAACAAGCTTCAGATGTCAAGTCGCTGGCAGGGAACACGCTGGTGTACTCACCTTCCTTCGAGGACAGATTTGGCATGACAGGACTCCCTCCCACACGCTCCTCTTGCAAAGTGACCCGGCCACTTCTCCACCAAGAGCCGGGCCCCAATTTCCCTCCTCCTGGGCCTGGAGACCTGCCTGACCTATAGAAGGCTGCAGGGGTGAGCTGGGGCTCATAGGGACAGGTCCCGAGAGACCTGGCAGCTTCCTCCTGGGTCTCTCGGGATGCTTACCCTTGGCAGGTTCCCTCGTGTGAACCCAAATGTGATGCAGTGAGATGCCAGGCACGTGGAGGGGCCGTGTGCAGGCTCCAGTACACAGCCCTGCCGAGGTTCCAGGTGACACCTAGCACCAGCCGCCAGCATACACCACATGTGTGTGCCATCTTGGATGCTCATTTGACACCTGACAGCAGCCGGAGGAGAGTCCCTAGCAAGAACCACCCAATTGAGCCCTATCTGAATTTCTGGCCCCACAGCATACGCTGTCCCCAGAGGTGGAAGTGATGCTGGCCAGAGCCCAGAGAGGGTGGTCCGGGCAACATTGAAGAGTGCGGGCTCAGGGTCGACATCCTGGCCCCGCTGCTCCTTGTTTGAGGACCCTACCCAAGCTTTTACTGCATCTGCTTCCAGTTTCCTTGTCTGTAAAATGGGGTCATAACAGTGGCCATGTCTCGCGGGACTGCCCTGAGGATGAGCAAGGAAGTGCAGACTGAGCCTTCACCAGCTGGGAGCCTCTGGCAAGCGGTGGATCCAGGACAGACACAGGGCTGGTGATGTGGCAGGACCGACTGAAGCTGCCTTCTCAGCTTTTCACACGAGGGAGAGCCTCTGGCCAGCGTGGGCAGGGCGGGCAGAGCTGTGGCTCCGAGCTTCCTTCTCCTCCGCGGCCTGGAAGGGGAAAGTGTGATGCCACTGTAATCCGGGGGAGTCTGCGGCTTCCAGGCGTGGGCTTTGTCACTCCTGTCTCCAGGGGGAGGGACGGGGGGCAGGGTACCAAGGCAGGAAGGAGGAGCCGATTGGGGGTTAGGGGATCGGAGAGGAGGCAGAGCTGCTGCAGGCCCCCTCCCCCTCCGGGTCTGCAAGAGGGAACTCAGACAGTCTACGATACTTCCTTGGGTCCAGACGTCCCATGCAGACCACTCCCTGGACCAACTTGCAGCTCCTGCTGTGGAATAAATGCCCTCCTCCCTGGAAGCCGGTCCTCGTCTGTCCGTGAGCACGTGGACTGGCCCCCAGAGCCCGAGCTGATGCTCCTAAGAGATGGCGAGCGGCAGGCGCCCGGACCCAGCCCCCGACTCGCGGGGCTCCTGTTCTCACCGGGTGGTAAGGAGTGAACAGCACTGAGCTCCTGGAGCCCCAGCCAGCCACATCCCAGGGCTCACAGTTCTTAGCTGTCGGTGTCATGGTTTAAACCCCCAAATGTCTTCTCCCACTGACCCTCCGTCGCACCTGAAATCCACTCTTATTTTGAGTGTTGGGGTCTTGAAGCCTCCAATTAGAAATGAAGGGTCCCACGGTGGAGCCATAGCCACTATCTTTCCAACACCATTCAACTAACAGCTGGCATTTATATAGTGGCCACAGTGTGCTGGGCACCCTCCTGTGTGCTTTGTGTACACCGGCTCTTCTTATCTTCGAAAAACCTCTATGGGATGGGTCCTGCCGTATCCCCAATTTCACAGATGAGGAAACTGAGGTACAGGGCAATCAGGGAATCTGCTCACGAGCACAGCTGGGATTGGAGCCGAGGTCTTTTGGCTCCAGAGTCTGGGCCTTGAACCTTGATGCTGTCCTCCTGGGCTGGCAGAACAGATCCAATATGGTAGCCATGGTAGATGCCAGCTACCATGTGGCCATTTAAATTTGAATAAATTAAAATAAAACCAATTAATATTCAGTTCCTCAGTTGTACTAGCTTCTTTCAAACATTCCACAGCCACCTGTGACCAGGAGCACAGATACGGAACTTTCCATCATCACAGAAGTTTCTACCGCTATTCATGCCAGACAGGGGGCGAGGTGGCAGGACGGTGGGCTCTGTGCCCAGGAAAGGTGGCTGTGAGTCTGTGGATAGGCAGCGTGCCTGCAAACGGGCAGATGTATGTGGGCCAACCTCAGCGTCTTCCAGGGGCGTCCCCAGAGGGAGTTGTGCCCTCCTGTTGGGAATTAAAGTTAAGCTGCACAGCGGGCCTCTTCTGGGCTTATTTCTAAGGAACAACTCATCAAAGGACAATGTGTAACTGCCAAGAAAGAGCTCTGCTCGAATGCATGTGCAGCGAATCTTGGGGAAAACTGGAAAAACAGACACTGTGGAATTTTATGTTAATCACTGACAATTCAGTGAACACGTACTGAGGACCTACTGTGTGCCTTTCTGCACCCCGGAAGACAGTGAGAACAAGACAGACAGAAACTCTCGGGCTCACAGACCTGTATCCTACTGGCCAGGGAGAGAGAAAATATAAACATGTAACGAAATAAAAATAAAGACGAATAAGTAGGACAATAAATTTCAGACTGTGTTAAGTGACATGAAGACTGGAGCAAGATGATGGGGCATCTCTGGGGAGAGGCCAGTTTAGGCCTGGGGGCCGGGGTGGCTTCTGACATTGGAGCGACGGGTAAAGGGTGAAAATGAGCCACTTCGGTGAGTCACCACGGAAAGAGCGAGTGGGTGACCTGGCCGGCATATTCGGAAAGCCCCAGCTGGAAAGGAGCTAGCGGTGGAGGAAAAGAAAAAAAGGCCTCAAGGCCATGGTGGGGGCAGTTTAGGATCTGGCTGTGTGGGTGGGCAGGACCAGCCCCTTGAGGGTGTGCGGGCCATGGTAGGGAAATTCGCATCCATTCCAGGTGCAAAGCTGTGTTGCATTAACACCGCTAGCAAGAGATATACGAGAGATGCCCGCAGTGTTCATTCTCCCTGCAGGTTCCCAGTCCAAACGGCTCGCTGATAAGTGCTTTAGACAGACACACCAAAAATGCTGCTGAAAGGACGCTCGCCACCTTCTCGGCGGAATTCCTTCTCTTCCCTTCCTAGACATGGTCGGAACTTACTGCACTCAGGAGGAGGCTGTGCCCCTCCTCACACTCAGCCAGTTGGGCCCTCTCCTGAATTTGTCCTTAGCTACCAGCTGCTTCTCTTGTGGGATGCAGGGAGGTCCCGTGGGTCCTGAGTCCTCCATTGGTCTTGGTCCTGGGGCTGCACACCAGGTTCCAAAGCTGAGAGGGTGAAAAGGACCATGGTAGAGACGTCTGTTTCAACACAAGCAGGAGCAGAGCCGGGGAGCATGGGGACGCGGAGATGGTTGGCCACGCGCCAGGTGTCTGGCCGACGCGCATTTGGGTACATGCTCCACATGAGCCCCAGCGCACCTGCTTTTCTGCAGGTGGACTCGCTCTGGAAGGACCAGTGAAAAGGCATGCCTGTGTCTGTCTCCTCAAAGGCAGACTGGGTAGCTGGGGGCAGTGCTGGCAGGGGGGATTATTTTTCTGTAAACCCTTGTGTACCGTGTAAATTTTGTTCTGGGTGCATGTGTTAACTGTCTGAAACATGTATAAACAGAAAACAAATAGTTTTAAGTAGAGGTCGATGAGCATCTCTCATGAGGTCCTCCTCTATGAGAACACGGCACTACATGAGGCTACATTGTATCGTGGTGAGATGATATAATCTTACAGTTATAGAATCTCGGATCTAAAAGAGAATGTTAAAGATCTGGCCCAACCCCCACATCATAGACAGATAAACCAAGACCCCGAGAAGAGGGGAGATGCGCCCACAGTCACACAGCTTGTTTGGGACACAAATGGGACCAACATCCAGGTCTTTTGTCACCAGCCTCCTGCTCCCGGGAGATGCTCTGTTGGACTAGATGGTCTCCCTGGAACTTTCCATTTCTAAGTTTCTATAATCCTGTAATGAAAAAGGAAAAATAGCCCATGGGATGGCGTCATTTTCAAAAAGAAACATAGAGATCTATAATCTGACCCGGGTCTCCGTGCAAGAAGCCTGAGGACCACGTGCTCTGCCCGGCAAGGCACTGGGGTTGGGGCCACATGGATGGTTTATGGTGAACTGGGGGCTTGGGAGAGTTCAGCGAACCCCAAACATGGCCAAAGATGTGGATTTCACGGAAAATGACTGCCTGGGATTGGATGAGCAATAATTAATAGAACGAATGCACAGCATTTTCGTAATTTATTCTTGTTGAACCTTGCTTACAGAGCAGTTACCTTGTGTCAAGAACTATTCTAAGCACTTCACAAGAATCAATTTTTTTAATATGAGCACTATATCACGGTAACTTCACGGTGAATTTTGGAGTCGTACAGACGTCGATTTAAATACTGGTTCTGCCATTCTTGTTAATTGTGTGATCGAGGCCACGTTACTTGAGCTCTCTGAGCCTCAGCTTATTCATCTGCAAAATGAGGATATTACCGACTATCTCAGACTTCTAAGAAATGAGGTAATGTCTTAGTTTGAACCACAGGAAGTTACTGACTTTCAACATGTTTTGATTTACAAAACTGGCAGTTTCTTATGGTTCATGTATATAAAGAGCTGAGCCCAATGCCAGCGCTCGGAAAGCACTCAATAAATAATTGCTATTTTTTCTCAACTTCTTGAGCCTCAGAGGAGCCCTTCCTGCCTAGAAGACGGCACTTTCTATTCATTGTCCTTAAGTGCTTCAACTGGTCCCCTCGCCCGAAATGATTCTTCAATAGGACTCGCTGAATTAACTGGAAGACTTTCTCTGAGATCCAGCCTTTGAAAAGCAAGAAAATGTTGATGATGCTTCTTTAAGCTTCCATAAGCCCTCGTTTCCAGTGGCTTCAGCACCAGCGGATTACGGCTGCGTACGGTCGGTTGAAGTAACACATCTGGGAGCAGAGAGCTCCCAAGGCGGAGCTCCTGGTGATGCAAATTCCTCAGCCATATGTCGCCCTTGCGAGGTGGGGGGTCCCATCGCAGCTCTTTGACAAATGCACTGCTCCTGAGCCAGAAAACCACAGGAGGTGAGATTCACATGGGCTAATTAGATCAGAAGATACCCTCACCCGGAAAGAGACCCTTTCTAGTCCCTTTCCTGCCCAAACACTGCAGCAACCAACATGGAAATGCCATTCTGCCTCGGGGGTCCGGCCCCTCACATCGCAGTGCCTTTCTCCGGGCGGCAGAACAGATGTGTGAGCGAGCCACTGACTCCTACCCCAGAGAGGTGGCCTTCACGCCCGAGTCCCACTGCTCACTTCAGGGGAAAAAAGTCAAAAAGCATTAACATCTGGGGACTCTGGAGGAAACCAAAAGGATGGCCACAGGAGCCTAGTAACCACTGCCCAGGAATGAAATCAGAAACCTTCCATCCCGCAGAAGACAGCTGCGGTCCCGCCACACCCTGAACCCGCAGCTCCGTTGTCGACACCGGGCATGTTTTCACGTGTGTTTAGAGTAACAGCACAGATCTAAATCATCATCACCATACTATATAAGTGTCCCCTCGATGTGTCAGCCGTATTGAGATGGTATGAAGAAAGCTTAATGGGTAGAATTTCTAGGTCTTATGTTTGAGAATCCAGTCTGCCTGCACAGTCGCGCTGGGCGATCGCATTACTTTCTGATGTGGTAATGGTCAAACGCTGGGGTGGTGACCTGGTCAACACACAACAGTCACAGAGAAGGCTGAAATGCCTGCACACTCAGCCCCGCCACTCCCCCAGTGCCACCACCCCCTTGCTGGCTACAGGATTGCAGATCCTCAACCACAGGGTGCCCCGGCCATGTAGCAATCTGTAGATGCTTTATAAACAAGCGCTATTATTGTGAAAGAATGTTACCGGGAATCCAGATCCTTGGTTACGTTGTAAAGATGCAGCATAAAACGGATGCTCAACAGGTTATGTAACAAAACAGTTCACGTCTACCTTCTACCTTCTGGAAATCAGTGTCTTATGCAGCATCCCCGCTTATGAGTAATCAGTACAACCTTAAGACGGTTGAAGAGGAACCTAGTTCAAGGCTCCTTCAAGATTTTATTCAAAAGCTCGACTTGGAAAATACAAGATGAGCCTGCAATGTCTTGTGGGGCCAGAAAGTACTAAAAAAAAAAAAAATTAACAGGCTGTGTCAGAAGGACTCAGGACTCAATCCAAAAGATCTTCCAATGGTCAAACTGGGGCAGTGTGAACAACAAAATCGATAACGAAAGCTTTGGATTATTACCCAAAGGATAAAATAAATATCTGTGAGCCCAAACTGATATAAATAATGTTTGAATAAATAAATAAATGGAGGAGAAGGGACACATCTTCCTTGCAGAAGAATTCCAAGTAATAAAAGCACCAGGAATGAGGAAAATAAGAAATTACCGTTAGTACAAGTGGCTGTGACAAAATCCACCTATGAGTGCCAGAATTCGTGGGCAGAACTTTAAGGAGAAGCCGAATGGTCGCATAGCCTCAAAAGATTTATCAATTACTGTTAGGGTTGTAGCTTATGTCCACACATTCTTTGACACTCCGCCCTCCAGGACACACAGCTTAAATATGGACTGGAGTTGATGACTCTTCCAACCAAACAGAGTATGGGACAGAAGCAACGGGACCTTCCCAGGGGAGGAAGCTGGCAGACGTCCCCCTAGCTAAGTGATCCAGTCACCATCCCTGGTGATACGCCATGCTGATAGCATGCGCCCTGTTAGGATGGGGCAAGAAGGACACATTGCAGGCCAGCCCCATGGTGCAGTGGTTGGGCTTGAATGCTCCGCTTCGGTGGCCTGGCATTTGCAGGTTCGGATCCCGGGCACGGACCTATGCACCACTTATCAAGCCATGCTGTGGCAGGCGTCCCACATATAAAGTAGAGGAAGATGGGCACAGATGTCAGCTCAAGGCCAGTCTTCCTCAGCAAAAATAAGAGGAGGATTGGCAGCAGATGTTAGCTCAGGGTTAATCTTCCTTAAAAAAAAAAAAGAAAAGGACACATCACTTCTGTGATAGTCTTCCCCCAGTCCATACCATAACATCAGTCTAATCGTGAGCCATTAGACAAATCCAATTTGAGGGACATTCTACAAAACACCTGACCAGGACTTTTCAGACTGTCACGGTGGTGAAGGAGAAGGAAGGTCTGAGACCCTGTCACAGATGGGGAGCCCGAGGAGGCGAGACAACTGGAAGTGATGTGGTCCCCTGGATGGCGGGCGTCCTGGAGCAGAAAGAGGACCCTCGTGGAAAAGCTGGGGAAATCCACATGCAGTCTTTGTCCTAGTTGGTAGTGTTGTGGCAGTGTCGATTTCCCAGTCTTGATAAACGCCCGTGCGTCGTGGATGATGTCACCCTTGGTGGGTGAAGTGTATTCAGAAACTCTCTGTGCTAATGATGCAACTCTTTGAAACTCTAAAATTATTTCAAATGGGAGGTTTTAAAAATGCACCTGGTTCCTAGGTTTCCTTTCCCCTCTGTTGACCATCACTGTGCGGAGATGAGATCAGACGCTTTAACAGAAAGGGAGGAAGAGCAACTAGGACCCTCACGCGCGGCTGGCGGGGCGTCAGCTGGAACAACTGCTTTGAAACATGGTTTGGTAAGATGCACTAATCCTGAATATGCAGGCAGCCACCTTATGATACGCTAATGCCCCTCTAGGTGTGTCCCCAACACAAGTGTGTGTATGCGTGTGTGTGTACCAAAAGACAAACTCAAAATTGTCCGGAGCAAATTCACTCATCATAACCCCAAACTGGAAACTACCCAAATGTCCAACAGCATGAGAAGAGGAGCAAGTTGTGAACACTCACACGCTGGAATAGCCACCAGCAGCGGCTCTCGGCGGGCGTCCGGGGACCCCGGGAGCTGGCGAGACTTCCAGGGGATCTGAGAGATCAAAGCAATTTTCATAATATCACCAAGACGATATTTGCTTTCTTACTCTCATCACGTGAGTATCTGGAGGAGAATTCCAGAAGCTACGCGACGTGATATCGCAGCCAAGAGAAGGAAGCAGCAGACATGGGCATCCAGCTCTCTTCTGCTGAGACTCAAGGAGATGTGTAAAAAGGGAAACGAACGCCACTTTGCTCACTACACGGTTTGCAAATACAGTTTTTTAAAATTAAAAACATGCTATTCATAATAACATGGAATGAGTTTATTATTATTCCAAATGAACAAAGAAGTAAACGTTTCTAAGTTTCTCAGTTTTGTTTTATAGTTCAGTAAATATTCATAGACTTAATGAAACAAAATATCCAAACAGAAGCTCTTGAGTCCCCAGTGATACTTAAGAAAGGGAAGCTGTGCTCAGAGCAAAAACTTTGAGACTCGCTGCTGTTTAACAATAAAAAAGCCAAGCTGCTGCTCGCAGGGCTGGACGAGCCTCAGACGCAACATCGAGCAAGAGATGCTGGGCGCGGCGAGGGTGCGCCATCCGAGCGTTTCCACACGGTTCGCAAACAGCGAGAGCCGTCGCTCTGAGAGTCAGCACGGCGGCCTCCTTTGTGGGGGCAGGGCCCGGGGCCAGGGGCACGCGACGGCTCTGGGGTCCGCTCAGGGTCTAGCTTTCGAGCTTCATGATGGTTCCACAGGCGTGTTCACGTCCCCAAATTCATCCAGCTTAAGATTTGTGCACTTTCCCCTCCGTCTAAGTTTCCCCAAAGTGGATACAGGGCGCTCCTGTCTTAATCCTTAAAATAACTGCACCGCTGGACAGTTCGCCCCGCCGTCAGGCTTCGGAACCAGCTGACCCGAGTCCCAAGTCCAGCCTTTTCACAGACCAACCTCTGAACCTTAGCCCCCTCGCTTGTGAAATGGAAATGCTAGCCCTGCCTGGTGGGGTCTTGGAAGAGTTAAATGCAATGAGATCCGCGACCCACTCAACACTGGCCTGAGCACATAGTTAGCGCTCCCCAAATGCTACGATTATTACTGATACCTTCTGTGGATTTTAAAATTCAGTTTTCTCCTGTGGTTCCCACAAAGTGGGTGGCTTTGCCACCTCGTCCCATGTAAAAGCAGCATGCCCTCACATTTCCCGTATGTGCCCTGGCTTGTCCTGGGCATGCACACGCCAGCGTGTGCTCAATCTTCCAGTGAGGTGAGGAGCCAGGACTTATCGTGCCATCTCAGTTCCGTGAGGAGGAGGCTGAGACACAGACCGCGAAGTCACTGCTGGAGTCCCTCGGCTGGAGAGTGGGCCCACGGGAGCTGACCACAAGAATGAAGCCATGGCCTCCCACCAGCCATACCCTCTCTCCTTCCTCTCCATCAGGAGGAGGGTATCTCAAAGATGGGGTCCCTTAACCCAGTGCAGGGACCAGGCAGACTGCCCACCTCCCCTCCCCCTAGTCAGGCCAGCCCCCAGTGCCAGTGTGTCGGGATCATTCAGTCACTGCCTGGAGCAAATTATACGTGATTCCAAGACCTGCCACTAATTTGCGAGTGATGAACTGGCTTGGTCTCCTGGAGGAACCGTGGCCCTCACTTAACGTTCTTGCCCATTGAGTTCAGAAAATGCGCTACTGGATCTTTTCTCTTCCTTTCAAAAAGACGCCCCAAACACTTTGTGGGCCCGCCGGACCCCCTCTCAGGATGCAGCTCCAAGTCACGCGGGTCAGAGACACCTCTTCCTTCCAGGAGAGTCAAGTCAGCTCATTAGCACATGGCGGTCTCTCCCCCCTCCGCTGGGTTCGGGGGCGCTCGTCACAAGCCAGGGGCCATATTTCAAATAGTAATTAATTGGCGACAAATAGTAATTAATGGCCCACATTCCTACTTCGGTGAAGTGCATAATTCCGTGCTCCTCGAGCTGGGGATGGGCCACGCTCTTGTTTTCTTTTAATCTGGTTTGAAAGATGAGCGCTGTCCCAGGCGGCAAGGACCAGGCCCGGTCCCCGCGAGTGAGTTCATCAGTGTGGCATGTGTGGCTTCATTGCGCTCAGAGGTATGAAACGCCAACCATCCGGGCTCCGCGGGGCCTCGGGGGCGTGCGTGAGGAGCCTAATTAGCCGTGGTCCCAATTTATTAAAAATCATAAATATTCTTCTTGGAGGCAGGGTGGGAGTCGGAGAATGAAGGAGGCAGCTTCTGGCTGACGTGCGTGTGTGCGTGTGTGTGTGTGTGTGTGTGTGTGTGTGTGTGTGTATTCAGCAAGTACCATGCGGCAGGTAGCCCTCACTTGAATGCAGAGGTACCCGTGTGGTCCATGTTTAAGAGCATGTCCCAGTGCCTTGAGAAAGAGAGACGGTCACCTTGCTGCCCTGGGGACAAAAGTGTCATAAACATCACTGTCCATCCTCATTATTCACTTGTCCCAAGATTTGCTAGATTTCTACTGGATCTTCGACCTTGGACTCAACTCTGGAAATAAAGATAGACCAGACACAGCCCTTGCCATCAAGGAGGTCACAGTCTACTCGGGGAGACCAACAGGGAAACAGACATGTGGAGGCATAATAATCTCACAACAACAATAACAATAATAACCAGCACATTGGGCCACAGCAGGGCATTGCAACAACATAAACATCTGTGACACAGTAATGTGTGCACTGCTTTCCTAGTGCATTCAATAAGGAGACGTCGGAGCCACTGTAATTTCCGATGAGACGAGACAAAGTTTCAAGATATTACAACTGAAACGCGATGTGAATGTATCTGAATTCTGCAGGCAAGAAGGCCCATTGGTACTGCTAATGCCACTGCGACTGTCACCTGCATTCACGACGGACGCAAAGCTCTATTTCAGTTAGAGACTAGTGGAAATAGCGGTAGGCTGCTTTTCCCACCCCAGTTCATGAACCCCCCGAGTTCCATGCAGCGCGGGCTGGGGATTCTGCTGTGGGAGGCGAAAGCCGCAGAGCCGGGGAAGCCTGGGTCCCTGACTCAGGCTGCGGAGGGGAGAGGCGCCTGCCCGCCTAGGAAAGGGCCTTCCCACGGGACTCCTGCCTCTGCTCTGCGTCCCAGGCTGCAAGTGGATGGTGGAAAACTCATTCTTAAAGTCTTCGCTGAACAGAACGAGTTCCCGATGTACAGCTCTGCTCCGTCGCTTGTCCCAGTGCCTCACTGCATTCCAAATGGGTTAGTGTGTCACATATTCCGTCTCAAGGGAGAAATAAAAGCATTGTATTAATATTTCCCAAGGCATGCAATTACTTGAAAAAGCCCCAAACAGTCCAGACTAATAAGCATGTTTCTCCAGGAACAGTCTGGAAATCTAATTTTTGACGGTGTCATTGAAATTGCTTTGAATACAATAGGGAAGGAAGGAAGGGAAAACTATTAATTTTTATGGAGGGCTGTATGTGTTAAATGCCGTACAAGATGCTTTCCGTACACTATCGCATTTAGCTAGAAGGCTAAAGACGCCAGGCCCTGGCACTGCCTGACCTCGGCAAGTATTTCAGTGGATCAGTTAGGGTGCAAGTAGCAGATAGCCAAACTGGTTTAAACGATCAAGGAAATTTATTGGCCCATGTCACTGGAAAGTCCAGGATAAGGTGGGCTTCAGATTCAGCTTGTTCCAGCAGTTAACAATGTCACCAGGGCTGTGTTTCTCCTTCTCTGTGGCAGCTTCGCCTTCAGAGTGACTTTCCCTGTGGTAGTCAGGGAGCCACCAACGTCCCCGGGGTCCCATGCTCCCTCGTTTACCTACAGGAGAAGAAAGAGGACGTCATCCCCCCTTCATCCAGCCAACGTCCTGAGATTTGCTCTGATTGGACTGATTTCCATCCACTTATTCTTGAATCCATAAGAGCATCAAAGAAGATGGAGTATGTGATTGCCCCAAACCACCCCAGAGTCTGCTCAAACCACGTGACTAAGAGGTTCAGGCTCCTCTGGGAAGGAAGGAGGGGAGTTAACAGATGCTGAGAAGCAGTGAACTACAGCCACTGCGCAAAGATGAGCAATAACAGCCTTAACAGCAACGCAAGCTTTCCCGAGCGAATCGCCATGGGCCCAGCACCGTGCTGCATTATCGTCTCATTCCATGAGCTTCCTGCAGGCGTTGCCTGATTTTGGTCTCGAAACCCATGAAATGGAGACACTCACTCTGCCTATTTTGTAGATAAGCAAACTGAGACCCAGGAGGTTCAGGACGTTGTCTAGGCCTCTGAGTCTCCTGAGTACCGGCTCTGACTGCAGGGCGCTCCGCTCTTCACCACCCTGTATGCTTCTTTGGGAGGCCCTGCCCTCTCCAGCCTCAGTTTCCCCATCTGTAAAATGAGTCGGGGTGACTTTATCACCTCTAAGGGACTTTACCATTCTGAGGTTCTAGGCTGTTTGGATTTCCCCCTTCCTGGGGGTCCGGAATCCTCATTTCTGGGCCCAGCTCACCCTTGGTGTCACCTTCCTTTAGCCTTCACGCTCCTCTGGGTCCCCGGCTCCCTGCCGATGACACGAGGAGGTCGGGAGGCAGAGGGAATGGCCCCATCTGTGGCTGCGGCTAGTGGGCGCACATGCACGTATCTCAGGCACGCCTGAGTGGTGGTACCCACACTCTTTCCCAGGTCTCCCTTGTACACTGCACAGCTCCGCATCTCAGGAGAGAAGGCTCCCAGGCTGATGCCCAGACGCGGGGAAGGAAGGCCGAGGGCAAGGGCTGCATTTTGATGGCGCTTTTTCAGATTTGAGATCAAGTGACTCGGTCCCCAGATGGCCAGTGGGAGGTCCAGGCTGTTCCTTCCTGAGAGCATCTGGGGCTTCCAGCTTCGCTGAGAACCTTTGCTGCAACCAAGACATCGTGTGTCACCATAGCTGGATCAATCCAACCACACCAACGGATGAACGGAAAAGCACGCGCAAAGCCAGGGGACTCCGCTTTCACAGCGGTTACACCTGTCGAGGACCGGGGCAGACATCGGCTGAGGGGACTTCTTCATGGCTCAGTCACTGGAAGAACTAGAAAACTGATTGTGTCCACTGAATTGTCACCAAAACAGCTTTTTAAAATAGATGTTGTTGTTAAATGTTCACTCACTGACAACCTGGAGGTTCGTCCAGACATGTCTGCAAAGCAGTCGTTGATCCGGAGAGCTTGGTGTGCTGGGAAGTATCAACGACCAGCTCTCTGGGGAAGCTGGTGGTGCTTGCTCATTACCGTGGCGTGGATGCTCTTGCTACAGCTGCTTTCAAGCTGCCTATGTCAGCCCCCTGAGCGTGGAGTTGGGGACACATGCACAGTGTGCTCTGGAGAGCCGGTGGGGGTTGACTCCAGCCTGCAGCGGGAGGGAGGATTTATAATTTTCATGCAGACTGGGACATCTTGGAGAGTAACAGGGGGACGAGGTTGATGACTACGCACTGGGCAACAGGCATAAACTGGGACCTTCCGGGGCAAACCGGGGCCCTGGTGACCCTTGTTAGTGATCATAAAGGCCTCACAGACCATCTGTCCAGCTCTCTCATTTTTCAGATGAGGAAACCGAGACTCTGAAAGGGGAGATAACTTGTGCACGGTGTTGAATCACATTACATAATGTCACTATTGTAATACCTTGATCAAGGGCACCTCAAATGGCAAAGATGAAAAAGAAAATAACACCTGCTGGCTGCATTAGGGAGAAGAGGCGCAGAGTCTGCAGGAGGCCACAGGAGACCGAGGTAATCCACTCTGCGGCTGGGAGTCTGGCAATGGCTTAATTATCTTGGGGGAAAAATGTGAGCTGGCTACACCCAGTGATCCATGAAATTGCTGTTACCCAGGAGAGCCGTTCATCATCTGGTCCCCCGAGGGTGGGAGGGACAGCATCTAAGGCTGCACATTTGGACACACACACAGCCTCCCACAGTGACACAGCGGGAGGGACACTGACCTGGGGACACTGGGTTCTCACTTCATCTCTGCCTTAACTAACTGGGGGTCCTCAGGCCCGTGGCTTCCCCTCTCTGCATTTCAGGTCCTTTAGTCAAAGTAAGAGTGTTGTTATGGAAGATGTGTTTTCGTTTTGCCCACAAAGTGATTTTTTAAAAAAATTTTTTAGAAATACACTCAGGACATGTGCTCACCAATTTTAAAACTTCCCCACTCCCCACCACTCCCTATTGTCTAATGGCTTGCTTCACTCAATTTGAATTCCAGGACTGGTACATTTCCTAAAGTGGGGTTGCCAGATTGAGCAAATTCAGTATAAGTATGTTCCATGTAATATTTGGGACATACATCCCATGTAGTATTTGGGACATACTTAGACTAAAAAAAGTATTTACTTTTAATCTGAAATTCAAATTTCACTGGGCGTCTTGTATTTTATCTAGAAATTCTACCGAAGGGTTTGAGCTTCAGACCCCTCAACTAGAGGGTCTCCAAGGCATAGTCCAGGTCTAAAAGTGCGTCAATACTTATATCCATTAACTCATTCTGTAAACATTTGCTGTTTGCTGACTGCATATACATGTTTGCCCTCTGGAAAATACGGCTGGAGCCCTTGTAAGCCCAGAAACTACGTGGCTCAGTTTCAAAAAACTGTGGCAATCAAAGACACACAGTATAGCAATAAAAAATAATTTCAGAATAGCACCAACCCTTGACTGACATCTCTCCAGAGCACAAAGGGATGCCCCGTCCCTAATGGTGCACTCAGAAAGACCCGGACACGGTGTCTGAGCCTTTCGTGCCATAATTCCCTCCCAAACCCTCGCAGCTCCAAGCCCCTCGTTCCGTTATTATGCTCTAGACCTGGCTGCTCGCTCACTGGAGACTTGCCTTTGGGCACAGGAAGGAGGGAGAAACGGGGTTGGCAATTTCAGAATATCATGCAGTGGTCCTGAGGGACAGAGGAAACACGTGAGCACGTCTGTGTTTGTGCAATTTGTGTCCTGTTATCTGAGCATTTGGAAAACCATGTTCCTGCCTGCAAGGGAACCGAGCATATACACAGGGCACAAGATACACCCAGTAAAACAGGCAGGAAATACAATCACAGCGCAGCAGCCTGCCACCATTTAAACACTGGGGCTGTAGATACCGAGGGAATAGAAACAGAGGGAGAAGTCAAGGCAGGCTGGAGGGAGGCGGGGTGATTTTCTTGAATGGCTGGTAGCAGGTACATCAGGGCACTGCCCTCCCCGTCGCCTCTTCCAACTCCTGGCATCTGCGTCTCACTGGGGTCGGGTGGTTCAATGGCCCGGAGTCTTTCCTGTCTGCTCACTAGGCCAGAAGTGCCAGGGAATTAACAGCCCCTGGAGGAGCCCCCAGTCAAGGTTAATGTGAGTTTGGATATAAATACCCCAGCTCCCTCTCCTCGGGCGGGTGGTTCTCAGGTCTGTGTCCACACTGCTTCCCAGATTAACTTGCTTGCTAATGACACCCCAGCCCCTCCCCGGCTGCCTCCTTCCTTTCTCCTGGTCACATCCCGGCTCGCACACTCTCCTACGGGTGTCGCCAAATAAACCAGTCGTGAGAGAAGCCTCATCTCAGGACTGCTTCTGGGGACCCCAAACAAGACAGAATGAACACTGGGAAGGACTGGCCAAACCCACCCCTGAGGTCAGAAGCGGGCACCAGCCCAGGCAGGGAGAGGTCCTGGAGGTCCGCTTGAAGAACGCATTTCCTGCCGGCAGAGCCCCAGGTTAACCCCCGCCCTGTCGAGTGCTCAGCAGCTGGGTTGGATCGGGGCACGAGCCAATGGGCTCAGGAAGGCACACGACATTTTCCCGCCAGTTTCTCTTCCTGCTTCTGCCTCGTCCCACTTCAGGCTCTTTCTATTCTACAAGGAGAAGCTGGGATCCCAGCAACGCAGCCCTCTGACATTGCTTGGGAATGGGTCCTATCTGGAGCATGACAATTACAGCAATAATAACAACACTTCCTTAACGAGTGCTCACTCTGTTCCCCGGCGCTGGGGGAAGCACTTTACATGCACCCATCCCATTTCATCTGCACAGCCACGTGATGCTTTACAGCAAAGAATGTAAACTTCTGAGACACAGAGAGGTCAACTGACTTTCCCAAGGACACACAGCAGAGAACGGAGGAGCCAGAACTCACACCCAGGCAGCCTGGATCCAGAGCCCATACCCTCGAGACACCAGCCCCAGATGGACCACCATGACTATGTAAGGGATAGCTGATCCAGAGTAAAACAGAGACAACCAGAACGAGTCCACTGGAACTAGCCTTTCCCGGACATCCCCCTCGGACGCAGCTAGCCAAAGAGCAGACATCAGCCTGCAAACTCTTCATGTGATGGAGGAATTAACCTCAAGTTACCCAGAGGTTCCAAACAGGGGAACAACACAGGCTTCAAACCTCCTTGGTCTGGAAACACATCCTGAGAGATTTTTTGCAAGTTTCCCATTATTTCCTAGTTTATCCTGGATGAAAGAAAAACCCGTGAAGGAGGAAGGTGGTAAGCTTCCAGCGCCGCCCTCCGCCCCCCGCCGCCCCACCCGGTGCCTGCTAGAATCCACAGGGCAGGAACGGCAGCGAGAGCCAGCCGTCACTAACCCTGCTGGAATCTCGAATGGAACGGATTCAAGCTGCTTCTCATTTTATTCAAATCTTTCCACCCACTGCTGGTAGAGAACACGACGTGTTACATTCTTAAACCATTCGACCCTATAATCTACTGATGATACATATGTGCTCCGAGCCCGCCCCACACCCCGGCCAGGCCTCATCATTTTTCCCAATCGCCAAATATATCTCCCGGCCGGCTACTGGCTCTGAGGGAGACTTCTGGGGCCAGCTCAAGGCGAGACGCGAATTCGGGAATCGGGGAAGCATTCTGCTCCCACAGCGTGGCCTTCTTGTTAACCTGCGGCTCGCTTCTGTTCAACTGACCCCAGAATTGCCTGCGTCACCAGGACGCGCCTGAGGGCTGTCATTACAGGCCTGAGAGGGGGCTTCTCGCTACCACACACATGGACACAGAATCCTGAACGGGCTACTGAGAGGCATGGGAAAAACTGAAGGAGGACGGAGTCGTGCGGCCACCCTGGCTTCACCATTCGGCTGGAGGAGTCAGAATCACCGCGTGGACGTCAGAAGAATCAAGACCTGGTTTGCCTCTGTTTCCCTGAGATCACGGCCACAGGTCCTTCTGAAGGACCCTCCTGACTTGGCATGGTTTGTGCTGGCCTCGTTTGGAGTTCCAGTTTTGATGGCAACTTAAACATCTGGAGAGTCATCACGCCTCTTGCGGGGAGAACCCTGAAATGTTCTCCTCTTGTTGGAGGCAGAAGAAACACCTTCAGGAGGAGGGTGCACAGGGAGCCCAGATGCAGGAAGTGACGGGGCGCTCAGCCTCTCTCGTCTCAGCCCCCAAAAAGGAGGCGATAATAGAGAATAAGGGAGTGTGGAGCCTGGGGCCAGCCCTAAAGTGGGAGTCACAACAACACGATGGTCCCCTTATCACTGTGTGACCCCAGGCCAATTGTTTTCCCTCTCTGGGCCTGGGTTTGCTTGTCAATAATAATAATAACAGTAATAACAGCAGCAATAGGAATTGCTGCATTTTGAATCTCTGATTGCACGTGTCTCCCCACTCGGCTGTACCCTTATCTGAACATCCCAACGATAACTCTTTGCAGTAGGCATTAGCGTCAATCCCTTTATCCAGACGGGGAAACTCAGATTTTCTTGTGTGTAAAAATAATCCGCAGCGTTTGTTTTTGAAAATGCAGGTTCCCTTCTTATTCTGACGTAATAGGCCTTTATGACCCCTACGGAACCAGGCCAGGAGACTCCCTGAGACACGCCACCTAACAGAATCACGAGGCCGGTCCATCCCGCCCGCCGGGACTCTCCCCACGTGCCCCGGGAAGCATCCCCTCCTCCTCAGGGCCAGAGATGCTTCAGACTTGGGCTAAGACAATGTGGTCGCCATATGCACTGCACCCAACATGCTGGATGCTGGGTAAATGTTATTACAACGATTCCACTTAGGATAACAATGATGAAAATCTGTATTAAACGACGTTAAACTGCTGATGCCGCCCCTTTCCCCACTCCGAGAGAAGAAAGGGATGAGAATTTGTCACTTGAACCAGCAGCTGTGGTTCATCTGGACTTCATCTTTTCTGCTATCGTCTTTATCAGCAGGATTTTTTTTTTTAATGAGTAAGTTTCGAACTACCAGGTGTTTTGAATTTTTGTCTTGTTCACTTGCTTACATGAGGAAATTCAAATAGAGAACAATGCATTAATAAAAACCCAGTGGGAGGAAAGGGCAGCCCCCCAGGGGCCCTGTGCCCGCCCTCGCTGCTCCCCCAGTTCTGGCTGCAGTTCCCGGCTCAGCCACTAGGAGTCAATCTTGGGGGCATATCTATTCCCCAGGCAGATGCCAGCTCCTTTCTGAGCCCGGAGTCCTCTGAGCTCAAGCAGCCTGGGAGGCTTCTCCCATCCCTGTTAATTCCCACTGAGGGACACTCAGTGTTAGTGACCCCAAGCCGATCCCTAATGCATTAAGGGCGCAGACGCACAGGCCCTTCCTGGTGACTCCTGCAGAAGCTGCTCTCCGTGTCAGTCTGAGAAAGAAAGAAGAGATGCCGTTTGTAGGTGGGACACCTGAAAAGGCCCTGAGGCGAACTCTCCACCCTCAAGGGCCTCCTTCTGGTGCCTTGTAATCTCAGCGAAGCACGGTGTTCAACGCAGGATGCCAAGCGAGGCTGTGAGCCCCAAATCCGCCCCTTGAAGCGGTTCCTGGTCTTCTCGCACCCCCCCCCCCACCCCAAGGCTCAGAGAGCTGACAGCTTACCCCGGGGAATTGCAAGGACCCTAATACACGTTAGAGCGATCCCCTTTTTCTATGCCAGGGCCACCTCTGGCAGGCGCCCGCCAACATTTATGCCACTACCTAGTGCGCGTGTCAAAGGTACAGCAAGCACTATGGGACAGTCTGGTCTCTCTGCAGCCTGGAAGAAAGAGTGAGGAACTGGACCTTTTCTGGGGAAAACCCTGTCCGCTTCCCCAGGGCTCTGGGCTCTGCAGGGGGGCCTCTCAAGGGTCATGCTTATCTCTGCAAAAATCTGGGCAAGGACGAGAGGATGAAGCTAAATCCAGCTTTTGTCGTCTCTTATTGGCAGCTCTGGGGAAGAGGGTTTGTGCAGGAGGTTGAAATTACCTAAAATGAGGCGGGGGGATTACGGAGGATTCCCCTGCTTCGGGTAATCCTGAGAAATGAGGGGCGACTTCGGCGCAGGGGTGCATGCCACGCCTCCTCTCTGGGGCAGAATTAGTCCTAAGAAGCTACTTCCTGATAAGAGCTAATCCACAGCTAAATGGGAGAGTACCAGAAGTAATTAACATTCCTTGACTCAGTTTCCCTTTGGCTGCACAGCACTTACTCAGTGAGCAGAAATCCCCATTTGCTGGAATGAGCCCGTCAGCCCGTCTTCCAGTTGGGCGTTGTCTCCGCGGGGCTCGCTGGCTCGTGGGGGCTGGGCGCACGGCTCCCCATCTCCTTGCCCTAAAACACTTAATCCTGAGCCACAAAGAAACATAGCAGACCAGCAGAATGCACGGTTACAGGATTTTCTGTGGCAGTCTCCAAAACAAGAACGGAATAAGGAGCCATCGATGCAGATTAAGATTCTGTGGATGTTGAAAGGAAGACAGGGGTTTTTTCCCCCCATCTTTTGTTTTTTCTTTTTTTAATGACACTCATCACCCCTCATGACTCCCGAAAGAAACCCCACATTTCTTATCTTATCAGGAAAATTCTAAAATGAGAAGGCAAAAGAAAATCCCAGGTGCAAACCCTCCAGAACACCCCAAATAATGACGAATGAAAAATAAAACCAAAGCAGAGGAGGAAGTGGTCTGCGTGCGGGGCCGAAAGTGAGGCGGGACCTTGGCTCACCTACGGCTCTGCATCTTCCCTAGGCACCTGTTTGTCTGGGCAAAGAGAACTGGGGATGGGGAGGGGACTATTCTGGAAAGGGGATTCTGAGTTGATGTGAAAAATAAAGAGGGTGGGGTGCCTTTTATTATTGTCGATTATTATCCGTTTATTCTGGATGAAGCCCCTCCTGTGAGCCGATGGGTTCTGTTACAGCGCCTGATTGCAGGTGACCTTCCACAACCGAGTTATCCCGAGGTTTAGCGGGATAGACGGCCCAGCTCAGTTGCAGTGGGGCCGCCACAGTCGTCACAAACACACCTGAGTGGGGGTGACCAGCCTCTTCCGCGAGCCGGCTTCCCTCTCCCTTCTCTAACCGGACAGGAACACAGCGTCTGCCGCTGTCCCGCACTCCCCCCCGGGAATTTACAAATTGCAGTATTTTTCCCAGCCTGGTGTCGTCTGACTCACCCCGCGGACCTGCCACCCTCTCCTCTAGTAGCTGGTACCAGTGCAAAACTTCTTGATCTCCAGCTCGATTTTTCCTTTGCACCATTCCCTCCGTTCGTCTTAATTCTACTGCCTGGCACCTCGGAATACGTTCCCACTTTCCTTGGAAGAAGAAGCTCTCCCCTGTTGGTCCACACAGGGCACTGATTACATCTTAATTCCAGAGCAGAAGTGTCCGTAAACAGAGGGCATTTCAGTTTAGCAGCGGCTGCTGTGAGTCAGAGTTAGGGAGACACGTGGAAGAGACTGACATCCGTTAACGCGGGATGGTAAGGAGGGCAGTCATGATAGCCAACATCAGACCCCAGTTCAGGGGCTCGGGAGCTCATACGCGCATGCTCTTCTTTGTCTTACCACCACCTCATGAGGTCTGTATGACTAGTATCCACATATCTCAGATGTGGAAACTGTGGCTCAGAGAGGTTAAGTAACGGGTCCAGGATAGCACAGCTCAAGTGAGGAGCTAGCTGCCTGACAGCAGACCCTACCCACTGCTTTTTGTAAATGACCGGGAAAGGACTGGCCGGCTGCTTCCCTGGGTCAACACGGACTGAAGACGAGTGTCTGTGTGCAGGGCCAGCATGAGACCGCAGGCGCAGCGCCAACGGGCTCGGGAAGGTGTCCAAGCACACCTTGGGGGACGGCAGGTTCCTTCCACGCCCTGCACAGGGTCCCGGGACCTGCTTTAAACCCGTCGCCAGGCCCTCACCCTGGACGCGCCTGCAAGTTTCCTTTGAAACCTGGAACGCTTTTTAACAAAGTCAAGCCTGTTTCCTCCCCAGTTCTCATTTTTCTTCCACGCTTGTAACATAAAAAACCCTTTCAGAACACACCGTCGGACACAAACCCACCAGCCGCTCCAAGAGGATTTGAGATAAGGGTGAAAAACCCCATTCACAGAGGCGAGGGCGTTTTGCCATTTTCCACACCCCCAGCCCAGGCTCTGAAAACCTGTTCCCAAGTGGGATGTGGGCATCGTGCTGATGGGGGGCACGGGGCACCACAGTCTCAGCAGAGAGAGGAGGGAGGAGGAAGAGCTCCGGGACGTGACAGCAGACAGCTGCGTCTAACATGGGTGTGAAGGATGGTTCAGGATCCTGAGGGGCCTGCCACACGCCAGTCCCAGCACTAAGGGCTTCACGGACGTGACCTCGACTCTCGTGATCTCAACCACATACTAGTCCGTTAATGCTGCGACGATGCCACATGACAAACAGCCCCAAGATCTCAGAGACTTTCAATAACAGGTATGTGGCTTTTTCTCTCACAGGTCCGTAAGTCAGGTGGCTCTGCTTTGGGCCAGATTTAGAGCCACTCCACACGTTTCCCATCCCAAGACCTGCAGCTACCCGGATGCTTCTGTGTGGATGGCAGAAGTGCTAGGAGGTGAGTAGGAGTCCTGGTGCTTCTCTGCATCTTGGTTTAGAACTCACGCTCTGTCACCTCTGTGCACGTTCCACTGCCCAAAGCGAGTCACAAGGCCCAACTCCTCACCAACGAGGTGGAGAAGTGCACCCCACCCACAGGGTACCCCAGCGAGGCACGGCGGAAGGATGCTGTGAGCAGACAGCAGAACCAGCATTATACCCATTGCACAGAGAAGGATCTGGAGGCCGACAGTGGTGGGGTCCCCCCTGAGCAGTGGAGGGCCAGCCAGATGGCTCCAGAGCCCGGTGCCACAGGGGACACTCTGAAGTGGAGGGAGAATTATTCCAACATTCCAGGCAGAGGCCCTTCAGCGCCTGGTGGTCTCTCCTAGAGCAGACAGGTCTCTTTGTCCCTGGAGACAGCCGGGTACAGATCGCTAGCTGGAGCCAGAGGGGCTTGGGTCCAAATCCTGGTTTTGCGTGACTTCGCCTCTCTGAGCCTCAGTTTCCTTATCTGTAAAATGGGAGCGGAAACTGTACCCGTGTTACGGTGTGATAACAGAGTTTCCACGGAGATTCGAGGAGGCAGTATTTATGAAGAGCTCAGGAGCACCACAGGAAGTGCTCCGAGAATGTCTGTGAAATCTCCTCAAATCAAGTAAAACTGAGTAGCCGAAGGCTGGACGGTGGAAAATGCATATAACACGCGGCAGCGCTGGCTACGAGCGTTAGACAGAGACTGGATGACTCCGCACGTTTCAAGGTAACATCCTTGTGGGGACCTTTAAAGAGGATGAGACCCAATTCTGTGCACCGCCTCCACCTGGTCAGAGGAGGAGTCCAGCAGAGTGGTTGAGAGCACTGGTTTTGGAGTCGGGAGGAGCCAGTCCCAGCCCGGACCCTGGTCCTCAGAGCCGTGTGGCTTTGGGCAAAGGGCTCCCACCCTCCCAGCCTCAGTTTCCTCTTCTGTAAACTGACGGTCGTAAGTTCTGTGTCAGGATGGCTGGGGGCCCTGAGCAGCAGACTGGGTGCGGAAATAGCTGCAGGATCCAGCTGTGTCCTATTAAGCCAGACATTAAAGAGACACAGAAATGTAAAACCCCATTCTGCTCGCTGAATTTTGTTCTGAGAGTTCTTTTTCATAAAAATGTTTTCACAGTAATGCAAAATGGCTTATTAGTATTATATTTAAATGAATATTTAAAAAATGACTTAGTTTTTTTTTCCCAATATGATAAACAGGATCAGCAAAGCTCTTGAAGGTTCCGCATCGTTTCTGAGGGTGTCACGTGCCCCTGGGATGGCAGGTTGAGGACAGCTCGTTCCAGGCAGTGATTCTGCAACCTGGCTGTGCGCTAGGGTTGCCTGGGCGTTTCTCATTTAATTGCTCCTTTGTTGGGCTCGGGCACTGGGCGTTTAAAAGCCTCAGGAGATTCTACGATGCAGCCAGAGCTGAGGGGCCAGAGCCAGGGGCCTTGTGATGCCAGGTTGGAAATGCTGAGTCCCGGGCCCCCACCAGCATCTGCATTTTAACAAGACGCCGGCAAACTGTCTGCAGAGCGAAGGGCCAGGAGCCCTGATTTCGGTGATTCTGGGTCCCTCACATGTAAGAAACACCGCCCTCCCATCGCACGCGTTCCGCCCCAAGTGCTCCGCTCTCCGCGTCCGCGGCTGCTGTGCTCCGCTTTGCTTTCGGCAGCCTCCACGTGTTGCTCTGAGAGAACACCGGGTCAGACCCTTCAAAATAAACAAATAGAAACGGTTCTGTAGTTACAGATTGCATACATTGCCCACAACTAGTAACCTTCTCTCCCTGTACATTCTCTTAACTTAAACACAGCCAAAACATATTAATTTTCAAGCTGAAGGAGGGGGAGAAAGGGCCCACGGCTTGTTTTCAGGGGCCTCTCCTGCAGAGAGTGAATTCCTGCCCCTTCAGTCCTCAGGAAAAATGCTTCTTTCAACTAGTGGTGGGTACCTTTGTTTTAAAGACGTATCTTCTAACAGTAAGATTTTCCCAAGAACTTTTCATCCATCAGGGGAGACAGCTGTGGGTCACTGAAAAGAGCTGTCCTGCGTGAAAAAACACGAGGTTCACATTCCAGCTCATCCCCTGCAGATCTGTGTGACCCTGGGCAGGTCGCATCACCTCTCTGAGCCTGTGTCGTCGACTACAAAATAGTACTAATCCCAAGGATCTCAAAAGGGTGTGGTGGAAATGAGATGAGATAACAAATGTAAAACTTTCAGAAGCAGAGTGGAAGATGCGTTATTCTGACCATAAAATAGGATTGCAAAGGTCATGCACGTTGCGTATACAGAATTTGGAAAAATTTGTAAAAACCAGAGAAGTGCAAAGGATGGAACAAAAACTGCCAGAAATCTCATTCCAGTGTTAAAATAGTTTGTCAGATCCATGGGAGGGAGAGAGGTGTTTGCCACATTACTGCGTAAGGCGGTCCTGGCTTCGCACGGCTCCATCTCACTGACAGGCATGCCTGTGGGCTTCCACACGAGTTGTTACCACAGCACCGTGCAAAGGAAGACGGGCTCTGCTCTCCTGAATCTTTGAATTAGTTCATTGTTATAAACAAAATTTTGAAAATTAATTTTATAGTGTGTTAATTTTTTAAAACAGAGTAGGCATCCTCAGTTCTTATTCTCTTGGACATCTCTGAGCGCGTTCACGGAAGTGCTCTGTTTGTCCAGCAACTCTTTCATAGGACTTAAAGCTTCAAAGATGAGCTGCTGGTGGCATCCAAGGGAGAGCCTCTTCGTCTGCCCATTGTCCCTCCAGGGCGTGAGTCTAAGAGTTCCCTCCCGACCACCGCGTGGCGGGAGTAGCACGCGTGGGGTGCCCCCTGTTGTCCGGGTGCCCCTTTCCTTCCTAGGGGGGCTGATAGCAGCCATCCATTGGCTGGTCCTCAGGGCCACCAGGCTCCGCCGTCCTCGAGTTCGTGAGGGATGGACGATGGAGAGTTTGCAGCTTGTCCGGTTGCAGAACCAGCGCACGTTGACGGTTCAGGGGTCAAGCGGGCAGACTGGGCTGTGGCCGGGTGTTCAGACTCCAAAGGGCTGGACTGTCCAGGGACACCGGCTCCCTGGAACAGATTCCCTTCGGGATTTGGGGTTTCTAACCGGGGGCCTTCAGACTGACAGAGTCCAGCTCAGCCACCCCCGCCCTCCATCGCCTGGACCGTGACCCCTCGAGGGAAGGCCCGCTTCTCCCTCTCTCTCCGGCGCCTGCACGGCAATGCGCACACGAGTGCGCCCAGCAGCTCCCGCGTCCCTCCTGGAGGAAGCTGCCCCTAGTGAGTAAGATTCCTGTAGGCTGGCATCGCGGTGCATGTTCCTTCCCTCTGTCTTTAGACATTGCGCCAGCCTCATGCTTCCTACTGGTCCAGAGGAAAGATTTAGGAATAAAACACGGAGACTTCGACAGCCCTGGACTCACCATTTTTAAGGAAAAATGGTACAAGCAATTATTTTTCAAACTGGAAAGTGTTATCCAAACAGAGAGAGGCGAACGCAGAACTGGCAGCTGTTCCTCCTGCCGCTCACTCCCCACAGCCCAGAGCGCACGGGCCGGGGCCAGGCTTTACCCACTGGCCCTTGCACCTCTCGACTAGCTGGAAACTCGGCCCTAAAGGACCGTGAACGGCTCTGAGAGCTGACCCCACGGGAGTCCCTGCGATGAACTTCTTGGTTTAGCGTCGGTGGGACAGATACCAGGGGACGACTCTGAATCCAGCAGAGTCACCAGACCCACCCTGTGAATCTGCAGGCCTGGAGGGGCCGGGATGACATTATCAGTCGGGAGGGGCCAGGCCACGCTGAAGTAACAGACAAGTCACAAAGCCCGAGGGTCCCTTTTTTTAAAAAATAATAATAATAAAGGCTTCTGTCTTGTTTACGTGGCATGGCCATTGTAGGCTGGCAGAGGCCTCTCTCAGTGACTCAGGCTCATGAAGTGGCCGCCATCTGGATCATTCCAGCCGCCCTGGGAGGGAAAGGAGTCTCCGAGGGTCTCACTGGAGCAATTGAGTGCCCCAGCCCAGGAGTGACCCGTTTCTCAATGGCTCATGATTCACTGGCCTGAACTCGTCACCCACGGAGGCAGGCGGTGTGGTCCTACTGACAGCCTGGGCGGGAAACTACCGGAAAAAGCCAGCAAACACCGGCATGTGGATGTGACTCCCACAGGCAGTGACTCGGTTCCTGACTGATTGCTCCTGGCCCAGGGGGAGCTGGGTTAAGAAGCATTCTGCAGTCTGCAGGGGAACACGTGGAGACCCATAAACATAAACATGCCTGGGTGGGTGCCGGCCTGGGGTGGTGCATGCCGAGGACCTGCCACCCTGGTCAAGACCGACATCCTCATTTTGCTGATGAGAAAACGGGGGCCCCAGAGGGAAGATGGCAGCACGGGTAACAAAGCCAGTCCGTGGCAGAGCGAGACTAGAGTCCAGGCTTCTGTCTCCCCAGGCAGTCTCCTTTCATCTTGTACCCTTCCTTCACTTCCTGGACTCAGCCAAGAAGTCAGAAAAGTCAGGGTTTTAACTTTCCTCCCTCTGTTACACAGTGAGGCTCTTTGTACCTGCTTAAAAAATAAAAAAAAAAAGTGCCCACTTGTGACCCACTGCCCTCTCCGCTCGAATCTGGAGCCGTCGACACACGGAGGTCACTTCGAATGCCTGGTGTAGAGATGTGGAAATGAATGAAAAGAAAAAAAACAGAGGAAGAAAGTCTGGCGGCATCACTGTTGTTTGCTCACACGGACTGAGGCAGGCCTGCCCGTATTCTTCAGCGGAGGGTCATGTGGGCCGGCCGCATGTTGGCGTTTGGGTTTGTAATTCCCACCAAATGAGTCAGCAGAGAGACGAACACAGAGTTTTTTAGCAGACGTCTTTGAGCTGGTGCCCACCACCAATAAAAAAAAAAAAAGCCTCCTGTTTATAGCATGGCCGTGTAGTAAAGGCAGAGCTCTCTCCCCAGGGCCGTCAGCGTCCCCGGGGCCCCGTTCCGTAGGGAGGGACCCGGCCAGCTGTTCCAGCACGGGAACACTCGCTTACTTCTTTTCTGGAGGGCAAAGCAGACAGGATTTCGCAGTGCTGAAATACCCACGAAGACATTTGGAAAATGTGACTTAAATTCTACCCTGGAGGCCTGAGGGAGCATACGTGTACACACACACACACACATGTGTGTGTGTATGCATGTGTGCACAACTACATTTGATGAGTGGGTGGCTAGAAAAATCTTTGCAGCCACCTCCAGCAGGAGCAGCTTCAGCTATAGACAGAGTCAGCCACAACCCATCTGCTGGTTCAAGCACTGAAACAACTGGGGCTTAAAAGCCACTTCCAGCCCAGAAAAGGAATCCATCCATAGCTTTTTTATACTAACATGTAAATGACTGACATTGGTCTTTTGGAACAATTTTTGGTAGGATAGCAATGCTCGAAGTGCACAAGATCACAGACGCGGGGGGCGTTAAAAGGGGAAATGGGGGTGCGTTAAAACGAGGGAGAGGAAGAAGCATAAACAGGAGAAGACGGAGGACTGAAGATGGACTCCTCCTGCCGGGCGTCAGCTGAGAACCGACTTGGAGCTCATCAGGACTGTGGTCTGAACTGGAACCTGTCGATGTCTCCTCTCCTAACTGTGCCCACTCGGCTGGAAATCTTCCAGTCTGGGGTCCCTTGGGTCCACGGCTTCTCGGTTTGCTCCTGGGTTTCTCGCTCCCTCAGACAATCCCCAAAGGGCAACTTCAGCAGCTCCATTTAGACCTTCCTTTGCAACAGAAAACCTGCGCTACTGAAACCAAACGTCGTTCTCCGCCGTGTTGCGTTGAGATGAAAGCAGCCTGCAGGGCGATGTTGGTGGACGAGAGTGGACAGCGCAGGGTGAATGAGGAACCCCAGGACGGGGAGCTGGGGTCGGCCTCCCTTCTCCTCTCACAGTCCTGGAAAGCTGGAGAGGAATCCACGGGAGGGGCTTGGCCGCAATCACGGTCAGGGTGGCTTAAGTCTTTGTGCCTTTTCCCCGAGGTACAGCATTTCACAAGACCAAAAATGTCCTCTGATTTTCAGGCATGGAAAAATAAATTGGGGGTTGGGTTTGGCTAATGTAACTCAGATGCGGCCCCTCTGGTGACACGCCGCGAGTCCGCATCGCTCTATCTGATCTGGAAGAAAGTAGACATCTAGAGGGGCTCTGATATGCATCGCTGCTCATGCGTGTGTGTGTGTGTGAGCACACTGGCCCCGAGCTGATGCCAAGCACATGTTTTTGAGGGCAGTTGGCAGAGCTCTGTGGGGACAGCCCCAGGAGGTGACCAACCTGTGAGACTGGACCCAGGTGGGGTGCAGGTGAGCTGAGCCTCATTCTGGCCTTCTGCTGGCCCGAGGGATGCCCCTGAAGCCCGGCTCTTGTAGCTGCATGCCCTGGAGAAAGCTCTCGACGGATCCTGTCCACCACGGGATACAGCCCAAGCAGGCATTCGCCCAGGGCCTCCGGGTCCAGGATGCCCCACATCTCATGGTGGAACCTACTGAGGCCTGCAGGCTCCTCAGCAGCTCTCACAGTCCCTTCCCTGCACTGAGGCCTCAGTTTCACACAGGACATACACACCTCCTCTGTGCCTCAGTTTCCTCATCTGCAATAAGCAGGAAACTGCATGCTCCCCTTGCAGTAGTTGCAGGGGGCACACAAGAGGATGCAGCGAGCAGTGAGCCCAGGCTGAGGCTCAGGTCCTGGTGCCTGCTCTGAGCTCTCCCCTGGTTTGCAGAACCCCTGCCCAGATGCCTGGCCCAACCCTGGATAAGAGAGGGATAAGACAGGCCATGCTGTTTTCTTAACAATGTGTGAGCGTTCTGATCGCTCGTATCTTTGTCAGCACTTGGAATTGTCAGTCTTTCTAACTTTAGCCATCCTCCTTCTGGTGGTATTTCATTATTTTGTTGTGGGTGTGATTTGCATTAAATGAGTGAATATTTATGGTTAAATAGAAGAAGATGCAAAGTCTAACCTTTAAACAGAGGGTAAACAGAGAGAGAAAAAGAAACAGAAATCTAAAACACTCAGCATGAAGCTTCACAGCGAGAGAAGGGCTATACGAATGTTGAGTTGTGACGACGTTTCCTCCGTGATGAGGTGGGAACCAGGAGAAACCACAGCTGAGGGGTAAGGAAAACCAGCGGTAAGCACGACACCCCTCATCCAAGTCCTCTGTGAATCCTTTCTCCCGCTCAGTTCCCCGACATCCTGGTCCCGTGTTTACAGGCTTACTCATCAATTCGAGACACATCCTGGTCACAGAAAGGGTCCCTCATCTTCCAAAGAACCCGCTACCACTGACGGTCAGAGAAAGGAGCCAGTTGGCCTCAAAGCGCATTCTGAGGAATCTTCTACCCATCGGTGGTCTCGGCTCTCCTCCTTCCTTCTGTCATTTGCCCGGATTCCGAGAGGTATTGGCGGGGACCACCTCCCACACAAACGACTGACGTGTGAATCCTTGTGCCAACAGGACCCATTGACTGGAAGAGAACAGAATATTTGAAATTGAGCCATTCTGAAAAAAACTCCAGAACACAGGATCATACTCAGAGAAGGTACCTGATAAATGCAAATGGGCCAAGGAAAGTCTTGGCGTCTCATCGACACCAGCTACGCAGCCTCCTATGGGGAGGCCACCAACTCTCAATGACGGTGACACCTTTTATGGCCAAGTGTCCTGGTGTCGTTTGGCCTAGGCAAACCCTCTGACCCTCCGGAAGGAAGTGGTGGCCTCCTCCACTACGTGTTACTTGAAAGGAACTCAAACTCCCGTCTGAATGGAGAGCCCACCCAGTCTGTCCTGGTCACCCACAGTCTCCGCATCGCGTCTGAGGGCTGACGACCGTCACTGCCATGCTCACTCTCTAAAAATAGGAGCCCCCGCCCCTCGGAGTGGGGAAACCACAGGAAGCAGTTCAAAACCACTTCCAGCGGCCCTTCTGCTGCCTCCAGTGCGCTATGAATAGAAACCGGGCTGCTGGTGGATTAATGGACTGTTTGCCCGAGTCATAAATCAAAACGGACTGGCCCTGCATTTGAACAGTCCTGCTATTTACGCCATCTGTCTCCTGAACGTGAGCTGCAGGAGGAGAGTGCGTCCTGGGGGCTCGGGGTGGCCACGACCCGATTCGGGGAACCCTGGCTCTGCCAGCAGCAGAGCATCATTGACCGGCTCTCCCAGTCCGCGGAACCCCGAGCCAGAGCAACAGTCAGAAGTTCCACGAGTCACAGGAAGTGAGTTCTGCCTCTTTAGGCCCTGGGACAGTGGGTGTTCCGCCTGCAGCCCCGCAGCCCCGCTGCAGCTCCGAAGAGATTTCTTCCAGTCCTGGTTTGACCTAAGGCCTCCCGCCCCCTTCGTTTATTGTATTCTTCAGCCGATTCTCCAAGAGGAGAACCTGGACGCAAACTGCACGCAGTGTGTTGTTTTCTGTTGTGTGTCTGTGTTGCCACAAAGCTGACGACCTGTATCTCGTCTCACACTCTGTAGAGTTCACGGCAGCCTTATAAGAAAACACTGAATTTGTCAGTTCGCCCTGTTTTTTATTACAGGCACCGCGGTAATGTCAACCAGCTGGGACAGCCTCCAGCAGCCGGCCCCCTTCGGGGGGCTGGGTGGGCCGTGCCTGCCTGAGACCTGAGCTGGAGCCCCAGGATCGCGTGCAAAGGCCCTAGGGACAGAGACAGCAAGCTGGTCACCACCTGCTGCTGCTTTCCCTGGGACACGATGCCGAGGGAGGGAATGTCCAACAGTCAAGTTAAAGCCCAACGCCTTGCCACGGCCGGCACCCCACAATCTTGAGGGCCTCCATCTCGCCCCAGATCAGCCTGTGGCCTCCCTACTCTGTGCCGGCGACCGGACACAGTCCATCCTCAGCACCCTTGGCTCGCGGTCACTGCCACCCTGGGTGCTGTCCCCACGACCTCCCAACTCACCCCTCACCTGTGTCCACATTGGCTCCAGTGCCCTCTTTGAGGTCGGGCACCCCTGGACCACCGCTTCTAAAACTTCAGACCACCCCCTCCCACACGCCTCCCTGCTTTATCCCTCACACATCGTCACTGTCGGGTTGTGTGGTGCCCTGTCTCTTTCCCCAGTTAGGGGCCGAGCTGCACAATACCAGGGGTCTGCCTGCTTCCCCAACAAGAAATTAGGGTAGTATTTGGTGTTTGTTGTGGCTGAGCTGTGCCCCCCTCCCCAAAAGCCTATGGTGAAGCCCTAAACCCCAGGACCTTGGAATGTGCCTGAATTTGGAGATGGGGCCTTTAAAGAGGTGATTAAGTTAACTGAGGGCACTAAAGTGGGCCCTGATCCACTAGAACTGATGTCCTCATAAGGAGAGGTGATCAGGACACAGACAGGGACTGAGGGACGACCATGTGGGGACACAGAGAAGACAGCCGTCGACACACCAAGGGGAGAGGCCTCAGGAGAAACCCACCTGCCGACACCTCGATCTGGAACTTCCAGCCTCCAGAAGTGGGAGGAGATAAATCTCTGACGTTTAAGCCACCCCGTCTGTGGTACTTTGCTACGGTGGCCCGAGCAGACCAGTACCACAGTCAAGAAATGCTTGCTGGGTGAGTGAACGAGTGCTGGAACTTACTAGACACGTCACACGTGCGGGACAGTTCCTGTCTACGTCTTCCTGGACCAGGGAGCCCTTCAGAATTGGAGAAGTTCTCTAAATCCATCTTGCGACTTCTTTTCCTCGCCTGAAATGTCTTAGCCATTCTACCCATTTTTTGAGGACGAATGATCCCAGAGATGCTGTATCCATAAGCCAGCAAGTGGTTTTTGTTCACCTGTTCTGAGCGGGGGTGACAGTGCAGAGTGTAGACTCGTGTTCCTCCTCATCGTGCCTTTTAACTGATCCATCTTCCTCTGGTGGTCACTGCCACCTCCTCAAGAGAAAGGCCGGCATGACGTTCTCCGTTTAGCTCAGTTTATATCCTTGCTTTTCTTCACTTTGCCCGAGCGGCAAGCGCAACCGGACCAGAGAGCCGCTCTGGGGCGCTCACTTCTTAATTCATCTCTGTGGTCCTTCCCATCACGGGTCATTAAATAACGAAGCCAGCACGTAACTGGCTGCTGACCCTAGTCCAGGCCTGAGACGCTTCCACGAAAATGACAGCACAGGTCCCTTCTCTCCAGGAGCTAACATTCTGGGGTGCAGCTGGGAGGTGAGAGGGAAGCAAATGAAACCACTACTATAAATAAGCATAAAAAGCAATAGGGCAATTAAATCGATCGAGACAAATGAAGCAAAGATGACTCAGGGCCTTTCCCTGTCCTGGGGAGGGGCTGCGTCTAAAGTCTGTGAGAACGGAAGTTTGGGAACGTGTGTCCCGGAGGATGTCCTGGACCCCAGGAGGTTAGGGACCCTTCGGCCTGGACAGAGAAAGGGGAAGATGAAACGAGGTGGAAGTGTTTACTGCAAGTTGCAGGCCGGGGCAGCATCCCCACGTCGCTTCTCCTGCCTGCTGCAGCCCTTCACGCTCCAGGGCCTCCTTCCACCCCAGGCCTTTCCAGTTCGGACATCGGGGGCCCTTCCACTCTTTCGTCAAGGAGCCACTCCTCTGTTGGAGGACCCTCCTCTTTAGTGCATTAGGACCTGAGTTTATAGAAATCGGGGGAGATCCCCCGGTTCCAATGCACAAGAGCTTGGCCGTGAGGCCACGTTGACTCACGACGCTGAGAGGAAAGGGAGGCTAGAGAGCAGACCCTCGCAGGCCCATTCCAGGAGACTGGCCCCGCAGAAGGCGCTCGAATGACAGGGCCCCGTGGGGCTCTTCCCGCTCCACCCTCGGCCTGTGCCGGGGCACAGCTGGGCCTCTGTTGACTGGCATGAATGCTTGTCTGTATCTGGACCGAGAGTTAAGTCATATGTGGAGTCTTAGCCTGAGTTTTCCACAGGGCAGTGGGCACGAGGGGACAAATTTAGCCTCCAGTAAAAGAGCAAAGTCTTCTGAGGCCAGACGTTCAGCCAGCATTTACCCACAGACCGTATGGAGCTGGAAGTGAACACCGCATGGTCTCAAAGTGCAGCCTTCCATCCTGGCCGCGAGGCTTCCCAGTCTGAACTACCCCTAATGATATCCTTCCAGATGTCAGACTAAGCCCGTTTTATTCGTACCATATGTCACAGATGCTGGTATGCAGCACGGTTTGGGAAGGCTCAGTCTGCCCGTTGATTCAGGGTACTTTTAGGGGCTCTTATCAAACCGGGATGGCTAACCGTTCCCCACCCACCTTGTCTGGGCGTCCGCAGCGAGGCTACAGGGAGAGTGACAGGGTTGGGAGTGGCTGTTTCTCACCCAGATGTTTCCAGCCTCGAAGAGACTGGAGCCAGAATCCAGAGTGGCGTTCTGAGGTCAGCAGAAGTAAGAAAAGCTTTCTTGCTATTTCTCTAAGATGCTCGAGGCTCGATTTCACAGGCTGCTGGGTGGAGGCTGGCTGACTGGGCTCTGGCTCCTTACAGGGCAGACAGTCCAGCGACTAGAGCCCAGCTTCCTCCCCACATCTCGGTGTGAAGGGGCCTGGGACGATCTTAATGCATCATGCAGTAGGACAATGATGGCGGGGCCACTGCTGGGTACGGTCGGCGGCCCACAGACTGTACGGGACACTGCAGCGTTGGCTGGGGCCACATAATGGAAGGCAACCCTGGAACGGGCATCAGGCTGGGGCAGCAGCGGGGGAGGGAGCTGGCGGTCCCTCGGGATGGCAGGACCCAAGTGCTGGGTCTTAATTAGTCTCCCCAGGAGGGTCAAGGTCACAACAAAGGTGTAGGGCTGAGAAGAAGCGGGGAGATGTCTGGGCTGACATCAGGTTGGGATCCCCTTTGTAATACAACCTTTGTTGTGTGTCTGATGACTCAACCTAACACACACATTTCCGTTTACCTGATCTGAGAGCTCAGAGACTCTCTTCTCGCCGTGTTTATGGCTCCTCCTCCTTCCACTTTTAGCAGATTTCCCTTCTTATAAAAAACGTAAGGCGTGTTATTTGGGGTGTGAATATTTACGACAACTACCATCAGGGCTTCTTGGCGGGACATTCTCTTCCGGCGCCCCTCCGACTGTAGAATGTGAGCCCTCTAGAGACTTTGGCTCTCATTTCCATTTCGTCTAAATGTGACATTGTCATTCGTCTGTAGGGCCCTAGGGGACTTCATCAAGTAGGAGAGCAGGGCCCAGCACGCAGCAGCACTCGGACACCTGGTTGAATAAATGAATAAACTATGAAGTAATAAAGGGAATCATTTTGAGCTCTGTGCCTCAGGGTTAGGCCAGATCCCCAATTATTTAAATGTAATTCTGTTTCCTGAGTCAGTGTTTTCTGCCTGTTTATAGACTTATTTCCCACAATTAATTAATTTAGATTCATCTTTAGGGAGCTGCAATACATAGTCTGCTGTGTTCTTTTCTCCAAGAAAGGCACATGACTGGGATATGTGTAAGTATTGGCTTGATTGCTTTTTATAAACATCATTCATGCTTGCTTATTAAAAAAAAGTTAGTGTGGGGCTGGCCTGGTGGCATAGTGGTTAAGTTTGCACACTCCACTTCGGCAGCCTGGGATTTGCATGTTTGGATCCCAGACACACACCTGTGCACTGCTCATTAAGCCATGCTGTGGTGGCATCCCACATAAAATAGAGGAAGATTGCCACAGATGTTAGCTCAGTGACAACCTTCCCCAAGTAAAAACAGGAAGATTGGCAACAGATGTTAGCTCAGGGCCAATCTTCCTCGCCAAAGGAAAAAAAACAAAAGCACAGAAATTTCTAAGAAAGCAACCAATTGCCCAAAACATATTAACTCCTCCAAAATAGTATTAACATGGTTGTCTCTTCAAATGTCTTCCAGTGTACATATACAAAGAGCCAAAGAGAGAGAGAGAATTTAATGCACACGAGTAACACCATCTATGCCATTTTAGAATTAAAATATATTAATATTACTTTAATTGGAAAAAATGCAAAGTAACAGCGAGGGAATTGCTGAAATAATTCTCTACCACAAAAGAGGATAATTTCTAAAAGTCACTCTCAAGCAAAGAAAACTGACCAGGAAGGCTGTGGGAGGGAGCGGGTGCCCTCAGGGGGCGCTGTGTGCCCTCCCCCATGGGGGAGGGAGGCGCAGGACCTGCCTTCCTGGTGGCCCACTGATGGCCCCCAGCCTGTGCACTGTGACAGGGTCACCCGAGGTCAAATGTATTCTGAACCCATAGCCCCTGGGGTGCCCAGTTCCATGTTTACCGTCCATACTATGAAAATTCTATTCTGCAGCAACTGCCCCGAATGTGCAAAATTCCACACTCGGGGGGGGGAGGGGTCCCATGCTTCTCTCCCATCATGACCAGTCTCTCCATTTGGGACCCTTCTGCAAGCCGTTCTCCAAGCCCCCAGCGGGACTGCTGGGGTCAGTCTGGGCTTTCTTGTTTGGTTTTTGAAAACACCGCCTTGTTGTCTTCAGACTGGAAGGACGCCTTCCCTGGGCTCCAGCGTCTTCGTTCGGTTTCCTTCCCTCAGGACACTGGGGAGGTGCTCGTCGCCTCCCACCATGGAACCTGGAGGAAGTTCAGATCAGCCCGACTTCTCCCCTTACGGCTGTTTGTGGGCTCTCCTCCCTGGCTGCCCCGTGGTCACTGTGTAATTCTAAACGTCCAGGAGCCCCGTAGGACCGGTTGTGTAATCCATCATTTTGGGACGTGTGGAGCGCCCGGCCATTGGCACCTGCAGCTTGTCATTCGGGGGCGTCCCCGCGTCTCTCTGGATGTTCCTCATCCCTTCATCGGCGTCCCTGTGTTGGCCTGTCTGCCTGTCCTCTGGACCTGCCGCCTTCCCTCTGCTCACCCGAAGCTCTTCTCTTTGTCTTTTTCCTTTCCACTCACTGCAGTCGTCTCAAGGCTTCCCCCATCTGGTTTGTCGTCCACGGCTGCTCCGTGCCTCCTGCCTTGAAGCAGCACTGGGAGCTCTGAAATACTGCTTTCCTCATTTTTCAGCCGAAGTAACTTCCAAGGCTGCGAGGCCAGAGCTGAGCTTCCACCCTGGTTTGTCTGGTTGCAGCGCCGGCTTCTTAGGATCCACTGCCCACCGCTCAGCTTTTTAAACTTGGACTCTGAAAGAATGTGTAAATTTTTACCTTGCAACTTTAATAATAGATATAAATGTTCCTCAACGCTATAGATTTGTCTAATGTTGGGGAATCAATATTTCATCCCAAAACATCAGTCTAGCCCCGAGCTTTTACATTTTCTGCGCGCCCCCCCCCCCAGCCCTTCATGGTTCATTTCTTGTTCTCACCTCCATAACCAGAGACGAGCTGACCCCATCTGCCCTCTCCAGGACTGGTCCAGCTGGACGGGATGTGACCAACGACTGCTGCTCTCGGATTCTGAAGATCCGAAGCGAGGGAAGTCTGCTGCGGAACCATCTCACAGATACAGGAGAGTTTTCTCATCACAGAAAAATGCCCTTACAGAGTAAATGTCTAGCTAGTACGCACAGTCCTTTGGCCCCATGAAGAGCCTGTATTATTAGAAAAGACAGTGCAATCTCTACCCAGCATGGTGGATTTCTCTGGGGTCTTCCACCTGAGTCTCTGCTCCATGAACTGACCTTCCTCTTACCTACTGGGTTAGAACGCAAATGGACAACTTGGCTCTCTGGACGTGCCGCGCTGCCCTGAGGATTTCTCATGGGAACACAGAGCCATTGTCAAAAAAGCCTGAAGCCATGAGGGGTAAACTCAGTCCCAGTCACATTGCCTCTTTGCTGAGCCTCCAACATGCTGATCCCTATCCTGCCCCAGGGCCTTTGCTCTTGCTGCTGCTCCCACTTTAATCAGTCTTCCCCTCAATCAGCGAGGCTCACCCCCTCACTTCTTTCAGATTACTTCCAAAACATTATCTTATCAGAGACGGCTTCTCTGACCACTCCATTTAATATAGCACACACACACGCCTGCACACTGACACTCACATGTGCACACAACCACACGTGTGTGCACACTCACAGCACATTCACATGTGTGCAAGCACACACTCACACACATGCACACACTCCTCTCCCACCTTTACCCTCCTTCATTTTCATCGTGACAATCGTCGCTACCTGCAAATAGAACAGAAACTCCAGCAGCCCCAGGGCTGCGTGTGGCAGCACCATGCCCACCTTCAGTTTTGCGTGCCCTTTAGCACTTGGCAAAATGCACTAACCCCTCATGGGAAGGATAAGTGCGTGCGTGACCCCATAGGGAGGCGACCTCGGTGGGGCCTGGGATCCAAGCATGTGTGGGCTCCGAGTCAGGCACAGGGAGTGGGTTCAAATCCCGCTCCCTCACTTGCTGGCTGCATGACTTGGGGGCATTGTGCTCCTTCTCAGAGCCCCCTCAGTGCAAACGGGGACCCTCCGCGAACCTGCCGCGTTGGTGTGAGAACAGGAGCGAGACGGTGCCATGTGGGGCCCAGCACAGAGCGGGGCGCCCTCACCGCACTGACCGCGTTCTCTCTGCCCCATCCATCTTCTCTGCAAAGGGAAGAGCACGAAGCTTTGGTGCCACCGAGTTCTCGTGCCTCATAGCGTCGCAGGGAGTCTTACTTCCTGTCAGGAGTGATAGAAGAAGAGTTAACATCGACCTTTTTTCCTGCTTCGCAGCCTCAAGAAAGTGCTTCCTGTCCCTGCCCCCATCCAGGAAGGGGACTGCATCCTTCAACCCCCAGCACTCCTCGTCCCTGCACCGTGGGGCCAGCACCAACAGGGAGGTTGACCCTTCCAACGCCCCAGGGTGGAGAGGGCTGTGCTCTCTCCCGGACTGCGGGAGCCTCACTCCAGACGGCAAGACGCAGGCGCCGTGGACTCAGGAGCAGGGTGGCCAGACCAAACGGGAGTAATTTTTAGTATAGGTGTTTCCCATGTAGTATTTGAATATCAGATAAACAACAACGAATTTTTTAGTATATAATTATGTCTCGTGCGATGTTTGAATTTCAGGTAAAAATGAGTAATTTTTAGTAGAATTGTGTCTCTTGCAATATTTGAATTTCAGATAAAAAATTGAATAATTTTAGTATAAAATCCGTCCCTTGCAACTAAAAGAATTTTTCATTGTTGTTGTGGGTTGGGTAGCATCCTCCAAAAAATTTACATCCACCTGGAACCTCAGAATGTGACTTTAATCGGAAACAGGGTCTTTGCAGATGCAATTAGCTAAGGTGAGGTCATATTGGATGAAGGTGGGCCCTAAATCCAAACACTGGTGCCCTTATGAGAACAAAATGTGAGGACACAGAACGCACAGGGGACGCAGCGTGAAGATGGACGCAGAGTCTGAAGCGACGCGTGTACAAGTCAAGGACCGAGGGAGCCGCCAGGAGCTGGAGGAGCAGGAAGCACCCTCCCCTGGAGCATTCAGTGGGAGCACGGCCCTGCCACACCTGGATTTTGGACTTGTGGCCTCCGGAACCTGGAGAGGACAAATGTCACTTGTCTTTGGCCCCCAGTTTGTGATGATTTGTTACGGCAGCACAGGAGTCTGTGCAGTTGTTTATCTGAAATTCCCAGTTAATGGGGCATCCTGTATTTTTATTTGCTAAACGTGGCAAGTCTACTCAGGAATCACTCCAGAGGGTGAGTTAGAACGGCCTGGTTAGTACCCTAGATCCGCTGGTGTGCCCTCACCTGCTGGTGACTTGGGCAGAACATCCGCAAAGTGCCCAGAAGGGTGGCCGGCACCTGGCAGGTCTCCTGTCTCCATCCGCTCCTCCACCTGCACCACCACTAACTCCTCAATTAGACTATGGTGGAATTGTCTGTCCTGCACTAGACCAACCACTGGGCTTGTGCGGTTGGCCAACTGCAACCGTGGTAGAAGGCGCAACAGAACCCGCCCTCAAATCCTGCGGATTGCAGAAGACCGCCTAAGACGCTTAACTGACTTTAGAGGATGGACCGCCCCTGTATACCTCACCCTACACCCCTAGAAAGGGAAAACCACCCAAATTAAATTTCTCACAAACTCTAACATGTGCTGGGAGGAGGGGGAGGGGACAATTGCAATTGGATTTATCTGATTGAGGAAAAACAGACAACTCAAGAGAATTTCTCGGACACCCGGTGTCTCAGAACGAATCCACACCCACTCCAGCTCTTAGAGTTCACGCAGGGCGAATTCTGCCTTCCAGCGAAGCAGCTTCCGCACTCCCCCTCGAAGAGCAAAATGCAGCTTTCCTCTCGCCGGGTCGTCGGACTAGGGGCTGCTGCTGCTCCTGTCCAGAGTCATTCTCCGCCATTTCCAAGGTCCTGCCGTGGAGACCGGGATGTCGCCTCCCCAGGTTCCCGGAGCTGTCAGGAGGCATAAGAAGCGCGGGACACTGAGCTCACCCAGCACCTGGATAAATGCGTGTATCTGTTGTTTGTCGCCGAGTGCTTCCTCCCATCTAATTGCCTGATGATTGTGGGACCACCCACCGTCCTAAATTACCCTCCACTTGCTAAGCCTCGGAGCCCTCCTGTGATAGGATCGGCATTCAAACGGAGGAATGTGTTGTCGGGAACTGAATTCCTGGGTCCCTCATCTGTCCTAGACATGCGTGAGGGCCCCGGCAGGCTGGTGAGCTATTCTGCCACATCAACTCCTGTTGCACAGCTCAGAGCAGACCAGCAGAGCCACTGCCACACCGTGACACAGTCAGCGCCAGGCGCTCTGCCCCAGGAGTCTCACTCATGTTTCCTATGGCAAAGCAGCCATTGGGGCCCCAGAATAAAGTTGCCAAGGGGTCCACTGCAGCATTGCTATGACAGCCCCAGACGGGCAGAAGCCTAATCAATGTCCCGCGCTTGGAAATGGTTAACAGCTGCCCTACATCCCAACAGCACACTCTCCCAGCCTCAGGGAGAGCTTGACATGCTCCTAAGGAAAGATGCTGATGGTGGTTTTGGAAACAAGCTGCAGACTGATACGGAGCTGTGATGGTTAGTCATATGTGTCAATGTGATGGGTCTCGGGATGCCCAAGAGTGGGTGTGTCTGGGAGGGGTCTCCTGGTGAGATCAGCATTTGAATCGGTGAACTGACTGAAGCGGACGGCCGTCCCCACGTGGTGGGCAGCATCTGACCCGTTGAGGGCCCAGACAGAACAGGAAGATGGAAGGAAGGTGAGTTCATTCTCTGCTGAGCTGGGACATCCATCTTCTTCTGCCTTCGGACATCGGCGTTCCTGGTTGTTGGATTTTCAAATTCAAATCGGGACTCCCACCATTGGTCCCTCTGATCTGCTGATCACGGGCACAGCTCCAAGGCCGGAGACGTGCCTTTTGTATCCTAGTCTTTGCTTGTTGGATGTATCACCTTATTTCTAATGTGGGGTCAATGGCCTTTAATGAGACGTCAGAGACATGAACATAAACAGCTCCCAGGGACCGAACCCTCACAGGTGCTCTCATACTAGCCCCTTTGCAAAGGGGCCTCCACGCATGGCCGAGGTCCCGTCCAGAGTTAATGAGCAGAGGGATTCCATCCCCACCTGCCTGGCTCAGGGCCTCGTCTGAGTTCTCTCCTGCCTCACGTGCACGCCCCACATTATGGTCTGCAGGCCCTCGCACGGTTGTCAACAATGAAAAGGAAGGTGTTCTAAAGACGGATAGATCCCGAGAGGCCGGAGTCTGCACAGCATCACCCAGCTCCCAAACAGCAGAAGAGCCAGGTTTGAACCCAGATCCTGAAATCTCCTCCAGCAGAAACAGTGAGTCCTGTACTGAACACGTGTTGGGGGCCACGTGCCCTTCCGGTGCTGTGCTGGTGCTAAGAGCCGTCAGAGAGGTGGCCTGAACTTGCATCTGGACTCACCTTGGGAAGAAGCTCAGATTCATTAATTTTGTCTTTTTTAAATTAATCATTCTCCCCATTTACTGATCTAATCTCCGGAGAAAGTGGGAGAGGGCTTCTCCGGAGGCGCCCCGTCCGGTCTGGACCAAGCCGAGCGAGCCAGGCTTTCTGCAGGCAGCTCCGCGTGACAGCTCCGCTCACGCCCAGCCCTTCCAGGCTTCATCATTCAACTGCAGTGAACGCCACTTCCAGGAGCTTTCGGGTCTAATGCTCCCCAAAACACCTCTTCCCATGTTATTTATTATTTTTAAAGGGAAACATCTGCAGAAAATAAAAAGCTGCTTGGAAGTAGCAATGCCTTGGAGAAAGAAGCGGCCTTCAGCGCCGGAGGCAGCCTCTGGGCGTTCCTTGCAGGGGTCTGCCTTTCCGTCTTGAGAGCTGTCCGAACGCCTCACCCTCGCCCTCCGACAGAACGCAGGCTCCCGGATGCCAGGGCTCGCCAGCCTGCAGTGGGACGTTCACCTGGTTCGTTATGCGATGGAGTCGACGCCGTGCGGATGGCTCCTCCCTAAGATGCCTGTGGCTTTTGCAGACTTTTGTTTTCTCTTCCAATCCTTTGTCAAGTTCATCAACTGGATTTCTTCAACCTTCCAAGCAGACTCTTTCACAGGAGCCCAGCAGGTGCTGTGCACGCCCCAGAGACGGGCCACACTCCTCGGCCCCGCTCCGGCCCTGTCCCCTGGGCAGCCGGTCTTATTTTTCACCAGAGCTAACTGAGACCTGCAGGCTCGCAGAGGCGGGGGCCTGGAGAAACAAGAGGCTTTTGAAGCACAAGGTGAACGAGCCTGGCTGTGGTTTACATTCTTTACCTTAATTTTAACAAGTATTTCAACCCCCTTGAAAATTGCTTCTCTAGAAGAATAAACAGAGCCCACATTGAGTCATGAGCTGGCCCGCGACGCCGGGCGGGCATGGGGGCGCTCCAGCTCTGCTTTGGGAGACGTCACAGTAGCTGGGCTGAAGCATTTGGAGGGGGAGGGGGGCCCAGCAGCTCAAGTGGCCCTCATTTTGGGAGATGCGGTGGCATTGGGGTGGCCGTGGAAGGTTTTGGGTTACACATAAGCAAGTGAAATCGTATATAAATAATAGAGGCAGAGAGTTCCAGAGGAAAAGGGAGCCAGCATTGGCGTGGCCGGTCTGTTACTCATCATGCCAGCGCTGGTACCTTTTCAGGCTCGTTCCAAGCTCCAAAGTTAGTAGAGGGCCTGCCGGCAAGAGAAGCATGCAAGATCTTGGTCCTTAGAAATACGTGAGCCACCATGGAGAAACCATTCATTCCCTGACTATTAAGCACCGGCCATATTTCAAGCTCTGTTCCAGACAGTGGGGATCAGTGCAGAACAGAAATTCTAAGGAATTGTGCCCAGGAGAGCCCTGCCTTCCAAAGCGGGGGCAGGACCAGCAGCATCGCCATCCCCTGGGGGTGTGCTGGAAATGCAGAGTCTCAGGCCCACCCCGGATGGGCTGAGTCAGACCCTGAATCTGAGGCACATCACTCTAGAAAAATGAAAGGAAGATGCAGGAAGGAAAACCCAAGTGGCCTTGACTCTCATCTTGAGACATCCAGACCTGTTTTTAGGGTTGGCTTATTCACTTATTTATTTCTTAACCGTGAGAAACTGGGCAGGAGGAGGGGGTGACTCTGCCACCCTAAATGTTTGTCTGCTAAAGCTCATGGATTGATCTCTCTTTTCTACTAGACTCAGACTTCCATGATGGCAGGAACTCTATCAGGAGTGCTCACCCCTGTAGCTTCAGCACTCAGCACAGCACCTAAAACTTAGTGGGTCTAATGGATACTTGTCGGCCGAAGGTGGTGACCCAGGTCCCCAGTCAGAACAGAAAAATAGTTTCTCAGAGCACAGGTAACCCCAGGAGTCTCCCGCAATCAATGTGCCTGATCTGAACCTGTGACCTAGCGGAATATTCCACGACCACATCCGCCCCCTCCCCTGCCGGTAAAAGCCAATTTGTAAAATTACCCAACAGCCAGGCAGACAGGCTCGGGGACTGCTGGCGGTTCCTGTACGCAGACCCAGCGTGAAATACCTGTTTCTCAAGGATCCGGGAAGGGCCGTCTCCCCTGTCAGCTGTGCCTTCCTTCTCTCCCCAGAGCTTTCTAAACAAGCCGTTGGCCTGGGGCCAGTAAAGCAAGGCGTTCCTGCCCAGATATGAGCTGTCCTCGGGGAACGAGGCTCGCTGATGCCCAGTGTGCATCCTGACCCTTGGGAAAAGGATCTTTGGCAGAGGCACTACACTCAGCAAGAGAAGCATGTTGAAGAGTCTGCAATTTCTAGTCTTTGTATGTGACAAGCAGCGTCTCGTTCACCCTCACAAGTAGACTTGGCCTCCCCATTATAAATAGGAAGGGATACCGGTACCCACATTATGGGGCTACACGGAGGACTGAGGGAGAACCTGGACACAAGACAGTGACCACAGCGCCTGTTTATTACGTGCACACCTTCATCATCTCTGCTACCACTTCATTCACACACACACCCCTGTCAAGTGGGAACCATTGCAAGCCCCATGTCCAGAAGAGGCTCGGAGAAGGAAAGAAACTTGCCCAGGGTCACACAGCTTTTAAACTGATGGAACCAAACCCTAACCTCCCAGGCAGTCTGACACTCTATGACCAGACCCTTAATCTCTGGCACATAATTTAACAGTAGTACAAGCTTCGTGAGGATCTGATGAAAGAACAGATGGTGAGTGTCACCTGGCTTTTTCAGACGTTAGCATTTGTAGTATCGATCGGAGAACAGAGGCCTCAAAGCTTTGACTCTCAGGACCTCTTTACACTCTTAAAACTTTCCGAAGAGTTTTAGGATCCCAAAGAGTTTTGCGTATGTGGCTTATATCTATCGATATTTACAGAATTTGATAATAAAATTGATAAAATTTAAAAAATATTTTTATCCATTAAGTCATATAAACGAGAACAAGAGTAAACCCATGACGTGTTGGCACAAATAACGTATTTTAGAAAAAATAATCATATTTTGCAAAATGAAAAAAGTAGTGAGAAGATTCACATTGTTTCACAGTTTTACAAATCTGTTTACTGTCTGGCTTAATAGGAAACAGCTGGATTCTCTTATCTGTTTCTGCATTCAGCCTCGTGCCGTGCGTCATGTTGGTGAAGCACATGAAGAAAACCTGGCCACAAATAGATATGTCGTTGGAAAGAAAGGGGGAGGTTAATAGTCTTTTTGGATAATCATGGGTATTATTCTTTGATAATACACCAAAACTCAACAAGACACCTCTTTGTTCCTGAAAGATGTGTTGCCATGTGGAATCTGAAACAAAAGCAATGACATTTTTGTACTCTGCTGTGTTAAAATCCATTAGTCTATCTTATACTTTGAATGGGTCATCTGCCCAGGCACGATTTTGTAGCATCCCATGTGGTCATTTGGAAAACATGGGTTCATTGGTTATGCATTCTCCCAAATATTGACCCATTCCATTACATGGTCTGAAAAATTACTACTGATCTCATCAGAAAAATCTTTAGGAATCAGGAAGTGGTCTAGTTCACTGTGACAGATACAAGTTTTCCAAAATTCTAATTTTGCCTTAAAAGTTTTCATTTTTCCTGGCAATGACAGCCTCACTTTGTCCATGCTCAAAAAAATGTCTAAGTATGCCAGTATGAATGCCCATAGTTTGTCTGTCAATCATGCTTGCAATAAGTGTTCCTTGAAAAAAGTGGACGGTTCAGCTCATACCTGGATCACTCGAGCGCTTTTCCTGGAGATATTGAGAGACTGGATGTGGTTGTCCAGATACCGTATTTTCTGTTTCATCACGTGGAATATTAAAAAGCTAGGTACTCACGCGTTGAGATTCAGCCTTAACAATTTCATGGCTTCATCAAGGACGTTCTTAAATGAAACCCTCTTCCAACTGCCACTGTGGGACGGTGAGAAACACGAGCCCTGGGAAGCGCATCGGGTACCACTGCCTTGATGCACACTCCGGCTCCTGCGGTTTCACCCTCATTGATGCTGCACAGTCGGGGTAAACACCAACACTGTGAAAAAGACAAATAACGTCTGAGGATTATGAAAAGAGTGTGACCTCACGGGTCCCCTGAAGGGGTCCTGGAAACCCTGAGGATCCAAGGACCAGAGTTTAAAACTGCTGAACTGGGTTATCAGATCCAGAATGCGGTTTATATCTGTTCTTGTCGGCTCTGTGCTTAATAAAGAATGTGGGGAAGGAAGGAAGGTGGGGGGAGGAAGGGAGGGAGGGAGGGAGGCAGGGAGGGAGGGAGGGGCCTAGTTAGTGAGACAATAGACTGCACTCAAATTTAAGTCCCAGACCAGCCCCAAGACCTCAGAAACCATCCGTCTGGGGCAGTGTGGGAGGGGAAGTCACTGTGGCCTCTGAATAAGCTCTGGCCTCTGCAGACTTTTCCACGCCTGCAGAAACAGCCCAGGCCTCTGGGTCTCTTTTCCCTTAAACTTCAATCCTTTGATGTGGGATCTCAAAACTGTACAGAATATGTAATATCCTCACCTTGAATTTAGATGTCAACATGCCTGTGGTTTGACAGTCGACTCCTGCATCAGTCATGGTCTCGCTAGGGAAGAGCCTTGCCCAGAGGTAACTGAAGAGGGTGTCACGGGGGGGATTTACAGAGCGAGGGCAGGGACTGGGGAACCGAAAAAGGATGGGGAAGCATCCAGAGACTAAGAAGAGCGGGAGTCATCAGCACCTGGGAGAGGAGGGGGAGGGGAGGGGCAGGCGAGAGCTGGCAGAGCCACGGCCAAGCAGGGAGGGAGCAGAGAGGAAACACCCAGCCAGCGGGTCTCTGCCCCCGCCCTCCAATCTGCTTCTGGTCTCTCCCATTGGCTAATCCCAACAGGAAGCAGGAAGCAGGGCATCCTCCAGGCGCACAGAGCCTCGTGAAGAGTGGATCCGGAGGGGTAAGTGGAGAAGACCCAGCAGACCTTCCGAGTAACAGTATCAAATGCAGCACATGGCCACATCCATCTGCAAAAGGGCTCGCGGTGACAAGCCTCCCGTCTCTCAGCCCAGCGTGACACCCAGCCTGAATACGGCAGTGGAGTCTGCAGGCCCCTCTCTGTTAGCACTTTCCCCCAGCTCTTCCCACCCCAGCCAGCCCCGTGGCCCTCCTTCTGAGGCCTCACGAACATCCAGGCTGCAGTCTGTTGGCTTCTCCTTACGGTACCCTGACTCACCATTATTAGTCCCTTATTAGGTACCAAGCATGGGAAGGAGCTGCTGTTGCCACTTCCCTTTTGTTCATGAGGAAATCAGGAATCAGAGTGGCAAAGCAACCAGACTTAGTAACACAGCAGTGCACGGCAGTGCCTAGAGAATGAAACCCATGCTGTAACAAGCTACTTGCCAATGCCTTTTCCAGCACGGTGAGGCCAAGGACACTGCCCTGAGTCTACAGAGCCCCAGGGTCCAGGCCCAATCTTGGGCAGCCTCGCAACTCACTTTATTCCCCTTCCTGTGCCTCGGTTTCCTCCTCTGTGAAACTGAGAGTTCCTCTAGGCGATGCTAAGACGTCTCCCAGCCCTAACGACGCCCAAGCCCCGTGGGGTTGTGGACATTACAGCCTTGGCCTTCTAGATTCGAACATGGCCCCAGAACCACATCCGTGCTGGAAGATTTTGTGGACAAACAATTCACTTCTTCTCCCCGGCCCCGTGCACTTGTCGGGCTCAGCAGATGTGGAATTCTGACACTGCACTTAGAAAACTTCCTCCATCTGGATTTCTGCAACCCACAGGGCATCATTTGCCAAACATGTGTTTTACAAAACACGGGCCCACTTCCCTGGGACTCATGGAGCTGATCAAACCCACCTTTCTCCCATCACATGAATCCTGCCCATGCATGCTTTCTGGCTGGGAGGACATGCAAGACCGCGCTGGGTGAAGGGATGCCGTTGGCTTCCAGGCACCATGTGGGCTCTGCGTGTGCCAGCAGGGATGGCAGAGAATGTACAAGGCCACGCTCTCCTGAAAATATAGAAGTGGAACATGTGGTGTTAATAGAACACACAACAGGGGTCAGTGGGATAATGGAAAATAATTCATTTCTAATGTCAGGCCAACTAATGCTGTTGGGAGGAACGTGGAGAAGTGTGCCCATGTGTCACCGCTCACTTTTCTGCATAACATTCAAGAGAATTAGGGACAGCTGACGTTGGTGTGGCTAACGAATTTAGGAAGGCTTTTGAGCGACCAGAGTAAGGACAGGTATGAACACTGCTGCACTCAAGGGGTTGAAGTGCTGACTTCCTCTGAAACACAACTTTAAAAAACAATTATTTATTTCTCTAAAATTGCGGTAAAATATACATGACATAAAATTTACCCTTTTAACCATTTTTAAGTGTATAGTTCTGTGACATTAAGTACCTTCACATTGTTGTGCAAGTGTCACTGCCCAGAACGTCCCTAGAAACTTTTCATCTTCCCCAATGGAAACGCTGTCCCCATGAAACATCAGTCCCCGTTCTGCCCTCCCTGAGTCCCTGGCACCCACCGTCCTACTTTCTGTTTCTATGAATTTGATTCCTCCAGGAGCCTCGTATAAATGGAACCCTACAGTATTTGTCGTGTGTGACCGGCTTATTTCACTGAGCATAATGTCCTCACGGGTCATCCATGATGTAGCATGCGTCAGTCCTTCATTCCTTTTTAAGGCTGAATAATACTCCATTGTGGGGGTGGACCCCATTTTACTCGTCCGTTCATCCATCGATGGACCTTTTGGCTATTGTGAATAATGCTGTATAGACATCTCTGCTATGAATAACTTTTACAATAGGTACTCCTAGTCTGGTAGAATAATTGATAGACTACTAAACTCACGTAGCACAACTGTCCTCGAGCTAAAGGGAGGGCTCAAGGTGTAATGGAACACTCATGATCTTTGACGCCAAAATATACCTGGTTTCAAATGCTTCACTGGCCAGCTGCAACTTTGGGCAAGTTTAACCCTCGTGAGTCTCACTTTGTTCATCTGTAAAATGGCATTTTGCAGGGGACACCACTGGTTGCTGTCCCAGCATCCACTTTCCTGGTTCCTAAGAGAATCCTGATTTTTTTTTTCAACTTTCTACTCCTCCTAGGTCATGTGCAGGTGCTGAGGTCTCCCACTGATGGGGAATGGGGCTCAATTAGTTAGGTGGGCACAGCAAGCCACACCCCCTTGCCCATGATTGGCTCGGCAACCCAGGCTTCAGCCAATCGGCTCCTGGTGGCCCCTTGGCAACTGTTGCTAGGGTTGGGGCAGACTCCTCCCCCAGCAGCCCCATCTGGCAAAGGACTGATGGTAGGTAGCAGTGGGACTCCGTCCACCTGGGAACCAACAGGAAAGCTGGTTGTTCCAGTTGCTGCTGGCAGCCGTCCTGCCACCACGGGGAGCCTGCACCACGGGGACAGAGCAGATGGAGCTGGAGTCCTGGTTACACCCTGCCCAGCACATATATGCACAGACACACACTCTCACAGACACACACTCACTATATCTATGGACTTAGAATCAGAACGTTAAAATAAAACAGATCACTCTAAATCGTGGTGATCCTACCTTATCATTATTGACAGGTGATGAGCTAAAGCCACAGTAAACTGAATTCACTTGCCCAAGGTCAACCAGGAGGGCTGCATAAAAAGACCACCACTAAGGGTGACCCTGTGGCTGAGTGGTTAAGTCCGTGTGCTCTGCTTCAGCGGCTCAGGGTTTCACGAGTTTGGATCCTGGGTGTGCACCTAACACGGCTCATCAGCCCATGCGAGGCGACATCCCACATTGCACAACCAGAAGGACCCACCACGAGAATATATAACTATGCACTGGGGGGCTTTGGGGAGAAGAAAAAAGGAGGAAGATTGGCAACCGATGTTAACTCAGGGCCAATCTTCGAAAATAAATAAGTAAATAAAAATAAAAGTTTTTTTTTTTTTAAAAAAAAAGACCACCATTCAAGCACCTTAGCTCAGCTGTGCCCTGTATTGTGCTCACCTACGTGGGCTCACATGCTCCCCACAACACGCACACGCACACACACGCACACACACACACAGTGAGGTTCAGAAGTTGAATCACAAAATAATAACAGACCTCCATGATCATTCATAGCTGTGAAGCACGTGGTCTGTTGGCTCATCACTGGAGTATGGCTGGAGACAGAGACTGATCACAGAAAGAGAAGCGCATAGGAAACAGTTTTTGTCAGTATTACTACTGCTGCTGAAATAAGACAGCGTTCAAAGTAGACGAAAAATGAAAAATAACGCAGAGATGGACCAGCAGGGGTAGGAGCCAGATGAAGATGGGACACGTCTTCTTAGCCCATGGATTCATTCACTTTCAGCAAAGCAAGAGCTTTCGCAGGACGACTGGGGAAATCTGAATGAGACCTCTAGACCAGCTACAGAATTGCGTGGGGCGGGCGGAGGGGTGGGGGAGATGCAGCAAATAAGGTAAATATTCATATTTGGGGACTCTAAGTGAAGGGTATCTTGAGAACTTCCGTGGTCCTCTTTTGTACATCTGAAATCACATAAAAAAAAAAATGGTGTGCTTTCTAAGGGACACCTGTGGAGAAAACAGACGACTGATTCAAGAAAAGAAATGACGGTGGGAAGGTCTGATGGAGCCCGATAGGGAATGAGCCGGCCCCTAGGAGCCCGAAAGTCCAGGAGAGGCTACGCCGACGATGCCGTCCCTCCAATTATTGTGGTGAGTTCTCCCGACCTGCTTTCAGTGTCACGGTTCAAATTGTCAAAGGCCCCTCTCCGGCTATGTCACCATTGCTGTTGGCAGTAGGCCAGAACCACTGACACGCTTTGCACATGCTGACAGATTGGAGAACATATAAATATGGAGCGCCCACCATGTCCGATGACATGACACACGCAGAGAGGTAGTGTACACACTTAGGATACAATGGGGTCCCTTAGTTTTAAATCAAGATTTCTTGCATTATACACGGTAGTCACGAGTGAAATATTTCTCAAGCATAGCCACCCCCTTTCAACATAGAACACAGTGTATAATACAATGGTAGAGTATTTCCTGTATGATAAACTACAGGATCTTGGAGATAATAGGGCAGCAAGCACACCGCCACTTGTATTGGGCGTCTCCTGGGTGCCAGGATCTGTGCTAAGTGCAGTTGTCGCGTCTGCAGAGAAGGAAGCCCCGAGTCGCGGGAAGCTGTTGCTCCCCCATTTCCTCTGTGATGCACGGCAGAGCCGGGAGTGGAAGTCTCCTTGAACCCAGAGGCTGATATCTCAATGTGACGTGATGTCACAGCCCAAGCATGTCACCCTGCTCGACACACACCACGAGTTCACGTCTACATTGCATTTGGCACTGAGTGCAATCCAATCAGAGGCAACTGGAGACCCCCTTGTTGCACTTTCCCAGGGTCCACCGACAGGCGCGTGACTGGACTTTCCAGCCCTGCCACTTGCAGAGTCATCTTCATGGTATCAAGCCACCGCAAATCGGAACCACCACTTCTTTCAGCCTCATCCAGTTTGCCCAAAGCCATGTAAGCAAGCTGGCAGAACTGCACCTCTGCCTTTCTCCACACAGCTGCTCGGGGTACATGGTGATGGACACATCACAGCCACTTGAGCACAGCGTTCTTAGATGGGAGCCGGCAACTCAGATCCACCTGTTGACCGAGTTCCAAAATGATTGTCAATTTTGCATGGTTATTGGTGTTGTCGTTTCTGCATTTCACTTCGCTTTGAGAGGTTTGAACAATAAGAATAATTGCTCAGGGATGCTTGGAGCCCAAGAGAGAACACACGGCTGCTTTTGAACTCAAACAAATGCCCTTTGACAGAGGAACACAGCTTGCTGAGCCCAGAACTCCACTCTCCGCACAGAGCAGGTGCCTTCCTTCTCTGCCTGCAGTGACTTTCTACCTCCCTGTCCTTGTCCCCTGGCCAAGATGGCCCCTCCTCCCGGGCCGGGTCAAGAGCATTTCCTCCCGTCCCCCTCCCTCCTGGGCGGAGATAGTGCTGTCCGTGGTGACACAGTGTGCAAGAGGTGTCCATCAAGCCTGACGCTCCTGACTTGTCGTATCACTTCCCTGCCTCATGGCTTCTGGGCTGAGCTTCGTGCTTGCGGGCCACGGCACCACGCGGGTCTGCAGGGGTGTTTAAGACAGGCGTGGTTCATTTTCTGATCATCCATGGATTTTATATTTCTGCCAAAAATTATAAACAGGCAATATTACATATGCACATTTGGCAACTAAATGTCATCTGGCTCCGATGGACAAAATGTGGATGTGGAGTGTGTTGTGTTGAGATAATTGTGGGGCCATCCCTGGGGTCTGCAGGGAAGAGTGCGGGAATTGATTAGCAATGTCTGCCCTGGTAGAAGGAAGGGCAGTCAGCAGTCATGAGTTCCCATTCTTTATTTGGTGAGGAAGATTGGCCCTGAGCTAACATCTGTTGCTACTATTCTTCTTTTTGCTTAAAGAAGATTGTCGCTGAGCTAACATCTATGCCAATCTTCCTCTATTTTGTACATGGGATGCCCTCTTAGCATGGCTTGATGGGTTGTGCATAGGTCCACACCCAGGATCCGAACCCATGAACCCTGGGCCGCTAAAGCGGAACATGAGAACTTAACCACTATGCCACTGGACCGGCCCCATGAGTTCCTATTCTTGATACCCGATGCCCTGCAGCAAGGGTGGACAATCCACCTTTAAAGTCTAAACTGGCTTTCTCCCCATACCCCCACCCCACCTCCTCAGTTCCTTGGGGTGATTTCAAGCAGTGCCTCAAAGCCCAGGACAAACTGCCCACAAATCCCCAGGGAGCTGGACGGGTTCTGGGTCAGTGTGCCCTGGTGGGCCTGAGATTCTGCATTTCAATCCAGCTCCCAGGTGATGTCTGAGGACCACGAAGTGGGTAGTGAGGATTTAATGTAAATGAATAAAGAGGACCGAATTAAGAGCCCAGCACATTCTAAAGTAAAAGTGAGTCCATCACCCCTCTACTGTCTAAAAGCTCGGAGCAGCTCAGGGACCCCATGACTGTCCTCCGTCAGTCCCACCTTTCAGGCCAGAGCCGATAGTCTATCTGAGAAAACTCTTGCTCGCTCCAGGCCTCTGCTCACGCGATGCTCTGACCCACCTGCAGCCCTGATTCAAGGGGCTGTGGCCTCCGCTCAGCCCTCCAGACTGCCCTCCTGTCTTTCTCTCCTTCCTCGAGTCCCGGGGGCCGACCACACGGATGATATCAGTGGCCCTGGCTCTCTGGCTCTGGCCGGAGTCACCAGTGGGGACACCAGCAGGAGACTGGAGCTGGCGGGGGGGGGGGCGCACAGTCTCGTCCCTGAAGGACATGCTCGTCTTTTGTAGGAAGTGGAGGGCCCGGCACGGGGGACAGCCCAGGGAGGGAGAGCTACCGCTACTATAAGTCTCTGTTATTTTTATTTTATTTCATGCGCTATCTTTATTAAACCTATTAAATTCCAGCTCAGGCGCCTCCTTCAGGAAGCCTTCCCAGATTATTTGAACCTTCAATAATATCCTCCTCCTTTCAGCTCACTCAGCAAATAACTTAGCCCCTTATTTTGAGCCATCTTCTCTCTTTTGTCCAATTGCTTCTAAGCATCGGTCTGGTCTCCACAAATCGACAAGAAACTTCAATTTGCTCTCCAGGTGTGAACATGCCCCGTCTCCCATTGCCCCCGGCATGGCTGTCCCTGTGGACACGGGTGAACTGTTCCTCTGATGGGGCGACCCACAAAATGCATCTGAAACTCAACAGATGCAGATCAATGATTTGAGAATAACCTATTTTTTATTTGTGGTCTCCATTTTCTGGAATAAATGAGTATTTAGGGAAATGTCTTGAAAAAAACGTATTTTTAAATCAACTTTTTAAGACGGCTTTATTGAGATATAATTTACATGCCATACAATTCACCCACTTAAAGTGCACAGTCAGTGATTTTAGTGTATTCACAGGGTTGGGCAACCAACAACACAGTCAATTCTAGAACATTTGTTTCAACTCAAAAGGAAACCCCGTAGCTATTAGCAGGCGCCACCTCCCCCATCCCGCTCTTTGGTTTCGAGCATACATTTAAAACACGAAGCAGAAAAAGGGCATTACAAATGGAAATCGCTCAAGACATGTTTCTGTTCGCATCGCCTGGGATTCTGATGACTTTTTTACTGGCTGTGTTTCAGGAGAATTGAATTCAGATGGCATGAAAACTCACCTGATTTTGCAGAACCAGTTCCAGTTCACCTGCCTCCTTGCACACCTGAGTTCAGCAGCCTCGTCCTTCCACTAGAGGGCGTGGCGTCATAGATGCCGGCTGATCCACCTGGGCTGTCGCAGGTGTTCCCCACCGCACCCCCTTTGAGCGGAAGAGCCGGTTGCTGCCAGTCTGGGACGAGCTTTGGATGGAGCCCTGCCTCCCGTGTTGTAATCGAGCCTGGGAAGGAAGCTTTCATTTCTGAGCCAACTGCAGACTAGATTGATTCCAAAGGTGAGGCATGAACACAAAGAAAATACTGTACGTCGATGCTGCCGCTGCTGACGATAATAATACTGACATTTATTGAGTATTTACAGTGTGCCTGGCACGGCACTAAGAACATTACACGCGTATCTTATTTAATCCTCGCAACAGCCTTCTGAGATGAAACTTATTGTTTTGCCCTGTTTTCTGGTGAGGAAGCTCAGAGAAGGAGCTTTATTAACACGCCCAGAGGATCTCTGCAGATCTTCAGATCAGTGGAATGATCTGTTTGGATAGAGCGGGAGGCCAGTCTGAGGTGGATGACCTCCTGAAGGTTTCAAACTCTAGAATTTGAGAGTTCTGACTTCTACAACGCCAGAATCATAGGACATTCCTCGACCGAAAACACTGAATCCTTTTAAACCAAACGCAGAGGGAGATGTGCATTCACATGGAGTGAAAAGAGCCCGTTTTCAATATAAATCAGAAACGTCTGGGGGCAGCCCGGTGGCGTAGCAGTTAAGTTCCTGCGCTCCACTTCTGCAGCCCGGGGTTCCCAGGTTTGGATCCCAGGTGCAGACCTACACACCGCTCATCAAGCCAGGCTGTGATGCTGTGCGTTTGTATGTGATGCGTCTCACATACAAAATAGTGGAAGACTGGCAGACGTTAGCTCAGGGACAATCTTCCTCACCAAAAAAAGAAAAAAGTCTGACAATGTGTGCCATGAAATGAGGGCTCTGGATCTCTGGAAACCTGTCTTTGATCAGCCTTGATGCACTAATCTGACCCCAGTAATGGCCAGATCCTTAAGGTCTTTTGTTCCAACCAGACGGTGTTCACCTGGGGACGGCAACTGTCCCAAGTTTTACTGTCCCCCACTTGCAGCATGGGGCCCAGAAGCAGCCATGGGCACTCCATCTTTGGTTCAGGCCCCTTTGCTGTGGAATTCACATTCTTAGTTTTAAAGATGTTGATGTGACGAGCAGAATGTCCCAGGTGGCCCAGAACAGCCAGCATTCGAAGTTTCCAGGGGCAGGAGACAGGACTCCAGACGTGGGAGGGGAAGCCCTTCTCGCTCCCAAGTGCGGTGGCCCTTGTTCAGGGCAGCGATTCCAGCTGAGCTGCAGAAAGCCTCTGCTGGAGCTGGGGTCTTGTAGTCTACACCAGCAGCCACAGAGCCCCGGCAAGCAGGCCCCCGAGTGTGCGTTCCCCTCCAATTCTCCACAGCGTCTCGCTCCTTGACAGAGTCCCTCCCCCTTGAAGCTTTCTGATCGCCTTCGGGTGTGTGGCCACTCTGGAGTTCTGGAGCATCCCCGACGGCACGACCCGATGTGGCCCTGCCTTCCTGCCACCTTCCATTGTAGGGGAACGTCGTCTTCAGGAGGAAATTGTAAGTAGTGGATAAGCATGGCTGCAAACTTATAAGATACCAATAAGCAGAAGAGGAAAAAGTTATTACGAAAGCTAGCCACTCGGGAATGTGAAATGGTGCTGCCAATTTTGGAAGATGGTCTGGCGGTTCCTCAAACTGTTGAGCCTGAAGTTACCACATGACCCAGCAAGTCCACTCTCCCAGGCCCTCTTGACTCATCACTCTGCAGTCTGGACCCCACAGACAGTGGCATTTTCCTTCTCTGCTCAACTATTACCCACTATCGGCACCATTTTAACCAGCAGTGAATTATTCCACTGGGGCACGGGACGCAAGGTGGGTTCTCACAGTTTCAGGACCTGTCGCTGTCCACTGGAAATTCATTCATTCACCAAGACCAAGCAGACACCCACCAGGACCTCAGCCCAGGTTCATCGGGATGCCGGAGGCTGGAAGCTGCCAGTGTCCTCAGCCCTGCATCCTTCCTCAGGTCCATGGCTGCTGGTCCAACCACCAACGCCAAAAGCTAATGACTAGGGTGGATGCGGCAAGATTCCCCAGGCCTTTCGTGACTTCAGGGTGTGTGTGTGTGTCTGTGTGTGTGAAATGGGCTGGGTGGGTTGCTACAAAGATAAAACCGGCCTGTGTGTGCTCACGGCATGGCAGGTCTTGTCCAGTGTCCCTCACTGATAAACACCAGGGCCATGTAACGTGACTGCCCATCGCACGACCGCAGCACAAGGGCTGAATGAAGGACGATCATGGCCAGAGGCCAACCGCCCGGGACCCCATGGGCATCCCTGAGGCCAGTCTCCACCATGGAAGGCCTGCCGGGGGCGTCACAGCACAAGCCCAGGTCACGCCCTGCGGCAGGATTCCTGACCTCCAGTCTCTGCGGTTCCCAGGGGGCAGGCAGGGTTCATGTCCACAGCGAGAGCTGCAGGGGAGGAAGGATGCGCTCAGGAAGGCGGACGGGGAGTGTTGGCATCAGGAGCCCAGGGCCTCATTCCTGAGTCCTCAGCTGTGTGACACTGACAGTCACATAATCTCTCTGAACTTCAGTTTTCTTGTCTGCAAAAGGAGCTTTGTGACACTTTCTTCAAAGAGACTTCATGAGGGTTAAATGAGCAAGCAGGTAACAAACAGATGAATGACAGTGAGCGCACCGTGCGTGCTGCACACCAGGCTCTGTGTGAGGAGGTCACACGCTCATTCACACCCTCGCACACACTCACACACTCAGTGGATGTTGTTAAGCTCCCGTTTACTAAGTTTATCAATACAGAAGTGGAGACAATTTCCTGCCCTCACGTAGCTGACAGTCTAATGCTGGAGACAGAAAAGAAGCCAGAAAAGAGATAAACGACGTGTCTTCAGTAGTGCCAAGTGCCACGGAGAACAGTAAATAACCAAGACGAAGCGGGGGCAGGGACGAAGTGTGGGCCATTTAGGGGAGGCTCTGTTTTAGACATGGGGTCGGGGAAGGGCTCCGGAAGGAGATGGCCCCGGGCCCAGACCTGGACGGCAGGGAGCAGACAGCCTGCAGAGTTCTGGCAGGAGAGCACTCCAGCACTCCGGAGCAGCGGTGACGAAGGTGCCCAGGAGAGACGTCATCCTGTGGTCACCGATGCACACCAGGGGGCCGGGGCCCACAGCCCCCACTTCCCAGCTCTGACGCCAGGCGCTCAAGCTGGAGAATCGCCCAGCACCTTCTGGCCCTGAAGCCGCCATCTCGCCCTTGGGGACAAGGTGGCCCTATCAGCGGTGGCCAACTTTAGGCTGCACCTGGATGTAATTTCTCCCTGGTGCTAATTGGCAGGGGGTGGGAGGAGGGAGCAGGGAAAGCCAAATAAAGCTTCACAGTCCTGGCTGTGCCTGAGTGAACGCCCTCGTGGGGCACAGGGCTGGGGCTGAGAAAGGATGCCCACAGCAGCCTCATCATCTCATTAAATCAAATTACTGGGCACACTGGGAGTGCCAGGCACCCCAAGGGGTGTGCTCCCCTGCTGGTCATGAATAGCCTGTCTTGTTTCCCTTAAAAATAATTTTTTTAATGTCTTGACAAAACACCTCTCTCTTTTGGGATTTCCAAAGTTAGCAAAAATTGAGCTCCGAGCAGCAAAAGGCCGATTGGTGAACAGTTTGCATTTTCCATTTCCTTCGCTTCCATCTTCCTGCTCCGTTGGAAGGAAAGGGAAGCACTTAATGGCACGGGGGAGGGGGCTTTGCTAAGCTGCTGCAGACCCTTTGTTCCTTGGCCCCCATCTCTCGGAGAGCTCTGTGTCCATGCAGCCTCCTCTGGCCCTCCTTGCCCAGGATGGGGTTTGGGGACCGTGCCCCTGGCCCTTTTCATTACTGTTCCTTTCTCTCAGGGATTTTTTTCCCCGGTTGTCAACAGTATGTCCAGGGGAGTTTTTCTCCCGTAAGCCTCGCCTGCCAAGGGCTTAGGGAGAGCCAGGGAGAGCCAGGCATCGCGAGGTGACAGCACAGGGCTGGCCAAATCATTAGCCGCTTCCGTGGACGATGAATCTGTCAGCTGCGGCGCGGCCGTGAGCTCTGACGCTTTCCTCCAAGCCTTTGATGGCTGACCTTGTCAAGGCGGAGGCAAGGAGGGGCGGGGTAGCGTTCATCCTCTGTCCGCCCCCGGACCGTGGAGAGCAGGAAACAGGAGTCCAGAGCAGATATCAAAGGCCACAAGGTTCTCAACATCACCAAGAGAAGCAAGGCCCAACTTGGCCACCGAGCGTGCCTCCAGGACCGGGCTAGGGGGTCTCCAGGTTAACGTGAGGAATCCGGTGGGGGACACATAGGCAGCAAGGAGATCAGAGCTGACACACAGCCTTGGGAGGCCAGGGATGCCCAGGGAGAGCGAGCCAGAGGAGGGGGTCCCACTCCCTTCACAGCTGAGCCCCGCTTCTCTCAGTCTCATGGCCCAGCACTTCTCCCCCCAGTGACCCCCATCCAGACCACCCTGAGTGAATTGCGACCCCACCTCCTGGACACACCCCCACTTCACGCCGCTTCTGTTCAGATTGTGCCTTCTGCCCAGAGCACTCCGCTATAGCTGCTTCTGTTCCTCCCGAGCATCTCCATGGACCTCACCCCCTCCACCACCAAAAGAACTCTGTCCCCGATCCCCCCTCCCAGCACTTACCCTGCAGTAGTTCACACTGGATTGTAACTGCCCGCTTATCTCTCTGTCTCTCACACTGAGCTGTGGACCTGGGAGAGCAGGACCTGTCTCTTCTTCCTTGTGAACCTGCAGTATGAGACCCAGAGCACATCACCCTCATGTGTCCTGACTCCTTGTTGCAAGATGGCTGCAGCAGCTCCGAGCATCCTATCCTCTCCTGACAGTGCCCCAAGAAGGAAGGGAAGAAAAAGATCTCACTTTGAATGTCTCTTCCTTACATGGGGGCAGAAAACATGCCCCAGAAGCAGACTTCTTATGTCTCATTGGTCATAACTGGGTAGATGGCTACCCTAAACATTGAAAAGATAGGTGAAGGGAGGGAGGAAAGGAAGGAGGGAAAGAAGAATTGATGGGAGGATGGAAGGAAGGGAGGAAGGAAGGGAGGGAGGTAGGGAGGGTAGATTGAAGGGAAGGAGGAAGGATGAATGAATAGAGTGGTGGATGGGTGAATGGCAGGATAGGAGGATGGATGGATGGATGGATGGATGGATGGATGGATGGATGGGTGGATGGATCGATCGATCAATAGAAGGAAGGAAGGAAGGAAGGAAGGATGGATGGATGGATGGATGAGTGGATGGATCGATCGATCAATAGAAGGAAGGAAGAATAGATGGATTTTTTTTCCTTAATTGCTTTTCCTACATGCTTCATTGTGATCATATGTAAGTTTTATGGGAATTGCACCTAGAAGATGGCACGTGGGAGACCTGGACTCTAGTTCTGGTCTTGAGTTGATAAAACAGTGTCAGAAACACAGAAAGTCTGTCTCAGGCCAGCTCTACCTTCCTGCTTCCTTGGATGGCCTTGAGGTCCAGTCCGTTTCCCACTCAGAAAGCCCATCTAGAAGCTTCCATAGCACATGGTATGAGTTGAATCCTCAAAGCCAGCCCTTCCCCCTTCTTTTTTTTTTTTTTTTAAAGATTTTATTTTTTCCTTTTTCTCCCCAAAGCCCCCCAGTACATAGTTGTGTATTCTTCATTGTGGGTTCTTCTAGTTGTGGCATGTGGGACGCTGCCTCAGCGTGGTCTGATGAGCAGTGCCATGTCCGCGCCCAGGATTCGAACCAACGAAACACTGGGCCGCCAGCAGCGGAGCGCGCGAACTTAACCACTCGGCCACGGGGCCAGCCCCAGCCCTTCCCCCTTCTTGCGTGCTGGCCAATCCAGCTCCCATGATGGAGGCTCCAAATGCCAGATGCCCCCTTTTCCAGTTAGGGAGGGTCTCTGGAGCCAGTTCCAGCCAAGAAAACAGGGGAAGTCTGCCTTCTGGGAAATGTAAAAAGAGGCGCCTTTCCCCACGTCTGCTTTGGACGCTGTCAGGAGAGGACATGCCACCTGAGTCTGGGGCCGCCGTCTTGCAGCCTGAGGACAAAACGCCGACACTCTGAGGATGGACAACGCCTGGACCACAATGACATCATCAGGCCACTGAACAAACCTTGAGCTCACTATGTCTGTGCTTCTCTCTAGAGACAATTAAGCGACTTATTTACACTACTCTTAGTCAGAGTTCTGATCACTTGTAGCCAAGACCTCACAGGGAAGCATCTCCCTTTGCAGGTGGCTATGTCTTTGGCAATCACGGCCTTCCCTGAGATTCAGACATCAAGGACGGCTGCAGGGGGGAGGCGGGCTTCAATGAAATGGATCAGGAGGAAACATCAAACTTGGCTTTAAACCACTATTTGTTTAGTTCACAATTCTGCGAGGAAGCTGGCTGGTTCTTCTGGTCTGGGATGGGCTGGCTCGTTTCCACTGGGCGCTCTCGCTTCTCCGTCTGTGGTCAGCTGGGAGCTAGAAGGGCTGGGCTGCTTTCACCCCCATGCTGCTGGGCGGCCAGGCTGTTGGCTGGGCTGTCTCAGTCCTCCTGGGCCTCTCACTCTCCAGCTGACTGGCCAGGCTCAGACACACCGGGTTCTAGGGTCCTGAGAGCAGCGAGCGGCAAGGCCCGGTGCACAAGCTCTCGTGTCGCATCTGCTAATGTTCCGGAGGCCAAAGCGAGCCACATGGCCAAGCCCGGGGTGGAGAAATTGTCTCCAGCCCCAATGGGAAGGAAGAGTTAGTGAGGGTTTTCAGACGCAGTGGGGAGAACAGATAACAGGCCTTGGAGGGACACAGAGGAGGGAGCAGTGACCTCGACGGGAGGGACCAGGGAAGACTTCACAGGGCAGGTGACGCTTGAGACCGAGCCCTGAACGATGAATGAAAGCTCATGTGGGAAAGTTGAGTTCATGCACATTATTCATGCAACAAGCTTGAGGAAGGAAAAAGAAGCCAGAACAAGGATTGTCTGGCCAACAGTAAGCTTGGCTGTGAGATGGCAGGGGTGTGGCAGAGAGAGGGGATGAAAAATATGAAGAGTTCATTTAACAAGAAGAAAGGAAGCGAACACAGAGGCAATGGGGTATGGCAGCGAAGAAAAGAGAGCTGTCCACCTGGGTGACCTTAGGCACATTACTTAACCTCTCTGTGCCTCAAACTCTTCATCTGTGAGGAGGGGATCATGATCATGATCACACGGGTTTTTACTTTTTTGCATAAAACAAGTGAAAACATGAGAAGCTCTTACAACAGTTCTTCGTATGTGCTAAGCCCTCAGGAAATCATAGTGATTTATCGACCGTCTAGCACACGCCAGCTTTCTGAAGGCATTACTGAGTGCATGTTCACAACAACCCGATTGAGGGATATGCTTACCCATGTCAGAGATGGAAAAGCCAGGGCTCAGAGTGCGCACGGAAATGCCCGAGGCACAGAGCTTCTAAGTAGGATCTCTGGTGTCTGAACAACTGTCAGCATGGGGGGCCACACGGACAAGTGGAACTCAACCCCTGGGGCTTCAGCCGTTGGGCTGTGCAGAGTTGGCATGAATGACCTGCAATCTACGAGCCGCCCCTTTAGAACTGCACTATTTCAGACCCGCTCTTCCATCTGTTCCTGCGCTGGAAGAGAGGGAGTGTTTTAGACACAGGTCGCCCCCGTACCGTCTCGCCCGGCCACAGATGCTGGAGCCACCGGAACCTTCGTTTATGTGTGTGAAAGGCTATGCTGGGGTTTTTCCTGTAAAACTGTTGTTTTCTTGAAAATGTGCCCTGACTTGACAGTCCTTGGCAGGAGGCAGAACATTCCGGTAACAGAGTCACCCAAAAGGCAACGTCTGTATCCAGCTAAGGAAGCTGAGGCTGACTCCTCCGGGCTGCGGCTCACGGACACTGCAGGTGCGGCTGCAGACGGTCACGCACCCGGGGAGGCGCTCGGCCGCGAGCACGCGCGAAGGCCGCTGCGGCCCAGGTCCCGGCGGAGGGCGTTGTCTTTCCTGGTTCCAGTCCAGGCTACAATGGCACTCAGGAGTGCACGCGGCCGGAATAGAGAGAGTTTATTTAAAGAACCCGAAAGGTTAAACCACTCAGGGTTCTGCAGAGCTAAATCTGAGGCATTTGTAAGCTGTCCAGACAAATTTGACGTGGGCCATGCCGGGTCTCACAATTTATCCTACACTCTCGTGTCTCTTGATTCTGGAATATACAGCAAAATGCTGAACACTGAGGGGAAATCCATGAGTCCATAGCCATGGAGGCAGACTCTATGCTGCGCATTCTCTGTGCAGAGCTGGTTTACTTCTCACAGCTCCAGGAGGTAGGTATTGTTATTATCCCTCACTTACAGTTGGGGAAACTGAGGCACGGGAGGTGGGGAGGAATCACTTGCTCGAGGTCTCACAGGGTACCAGGCAGGGTTGGGACTTGGAGCCAGGTCGGGCGACCCCAGCATCCAGCCTCTTCCCGTCAGCCTCCCAGCAGCCCGCCAGCACTCCACGCATGGGTCCGAATCCGTCTCCAGCCACAATCTGGCTCCTGGGCTCTGCTCTTGCTCCTCCACCAGCCTCTGGACTTCGGACGGGTCTGCTTAGGCCCCTCTGTTACCGCAGATGAAATGGGTTAGAAACCGACCTCGACCTCCGAGGTGGGAAGGGCCACCTCCCACTCATCTTGCTCAGGGGAAAACACAGAGATGAGACAGGTGAGGCGTTTCACCTGAGGCCCCAGGCCACGCTGTCTGCTCCACTCGCCCTGGCTGAGTCCCCAGAATTCCGCCTGCAGCCTGCTACACACACAGATGCGCAGCTGCCACTACACCCCTGCTGAATCAGAATCAGCAAGGGGAGGCCCCCACCTTGGGGGCACCCCGTACTTGGACCTCTGTGTTTCCATGTTGGGATGTCCACTGTCCCTCCTGAGCAAGCAGACTGGGTGGCGTCTCTGGTGGGTGAGCCTGGCATCGCGGGGCTGTGCTGGCTGAGGGCCGGAGCTCTGCCTTAATGTGCGAGCAACGGGCCGCATCGAGGCTCCGAGGGGCGTGGACGTCGGTGGCTGCAGCGGGCTGGCGATGTCGGGGCCTCGCAGGCCAGGTCTCTGGTCACCAGCAGCAAAGTGGACTCTGGATTCTGAAGTCTCCTGACGCCTCATACCTGCTCTCTGTGATTTTCTGCCCTAGCGGGGAGGTGACGTGGTTAAGGAGATGTTCCCAGCTCCAGCCTCTGTAAGCTCTGGCAGCAGGGATGGCTCTCCAATCACACCTTTGCTTTCTCCGTTTCGACACACTGCCTCCCACTCCTGCCACAAACCCTGCTTCCCCGAGACGAACGCTTCACCCCTGTTCTAAGGTGGAAGGCAGGGACTGGCCAAAGAACGGAACCTCTGATAAAGCACTTTCTTTCAGGAAAGCTCATGCAGCCTCTCCCCGCTCCGTCCACCTCTGCATCCTCACGGCCACTCCGCTGGTCCGTGTCCCCTCACCCAGGACACCCCAACAGCCACCAACAGGCCTCCCTGTGCCCAGCAGTCTACGCCCCGTGGCTCAGCCTGAGCCACGACCCTGAGTTATAAAACCCATGGTCTTCCATGTCTCTTCTTACAGCCGTTCCACGGCTTCTCATGGTTCTTAAGAATAAACCCAAGCAATCTGGAGTGAGGGGAGGGGCCCCTCGTGATGCGCCCGGGCTCACTTCCCATCGGCCCCACCCTCGGGGCTCCTGCACAGGGCAGGGGAGCCCGTTCCTCCCACCTCCGGCCCCAGCTGGCCCCCTCTCTTGACACGCACCCCCCAAGACAACAGGAAGCGTGGCATGTGTCTTTTTCTGGCATCCTCCTTCTCGCCTCTCAGCTCTCGGCTTCAGCGTCATGCCCACCAGGAATCCCCCGGCCCCCCGCGCTGGGGCCCCATTCCCGCATGCTGTCCTCCACACTGCAGGGGCCCTGTCCCCTGGGCCATGGCCCCACGAGGGTACGGAGGGGCTTCCACTACATCCAAGCACCCGGGGCCCATCCACCCTGGACCCGCGAATGTTCGGCCTCAGTGGCTGAAGGTCACCAGCACCTTCCCTGTGAGCAGGCTGCTCTCTGTGAGGGACATGCCCTCCCGACATGCTGGTCAAGCTTGTTTCCAAAGTTGCATCGTTTGTCACTGGAGATGCCACCCAATGGCAAGGATCCCATTTCCCTTGACAGAGAAGCCATTGAGTTTGCTGGGAGGGGGCACTTTCAGGGACTGTGGGGTTTTCTCCTTATTGGGAGTAAAAGTAACTGAGTCTTGAGGGGTCTGGATTCTCCATCCTCGTTCTTTTTCGTGGAATGTGGGTCAGATTCCGCGGGCACACTGCGTGATTTGCCCTGCCCGGGCTGCCTGACACATCCTCCTCGCCCTGGTGTTTATGGCCCTGCTGTTCCCGATGGTCCGTCCCCGCTCGGGACACCATGCCGGGATGAGTGCATCCCGCCCAGGGCTCTCTCCACGTTCCTGGGCTTCATCAGGGAGCCAGTTGCCATCCCCATAAAACCCCGGCAGTTCCTTTCTCCTCGCTCCTCTGGGAGCTCCTGCCTGCGCCCTTTTCACACGCCCAGGGTGGAATATGATAAGTCATAATCCCTCGCTCCAGCTGCATTGTTTGAGCTCCTCCCACCTCGGGGCCTCTTCCCCTTGTGACGGCTTTGAAGTGGCCTAAGCCTCTAGTAGCTTTCAGATGACACTTAAGTTACACCTCTTCTGCATTCTTATCTCCACGCTGACATGTTGGCAGCCCCGCAGCCTCTCCGCCAGGAGCATGTCCCCTGGGTGACCTTTTCGCTTCTGCAGACGGCACCTGGGCGTGCAGATGGATGGGACCTGAGGCGGGGCCTCCCCTGCGCTGGGCGCACCGGGCGCAGCAGCCCTGTCTTCCCTAAGTGTCTCCTTTCACCACTGGTCCTCTGCAAGGAGGTCCTCCCAAATGCTCTGGGTCCCCCAAGTGCCCCCACACCATGCTCTCTGCTGTCAGATGTTTTTTTTAATTGTGATAAAACATACATAACATAAAAGTTACCATTTTAGCCATTTTTAGGTGCACAGTTCAGTGGCATTAAGCACACTCACATTGTTGTGCGGCCATCCCCACCATCCGTCTCCAGAACTTTTCCATCTTCCCAAACTGAGACTCTGTCCCCGTTAAACACTCCCCACCCGCCTCCCCCAGACCCCGGCACCCGCCGTCCTACTTTCTGTCTCCATGAACTTGGCTCCTCCAGGAACCTCATGTGAGCAGAATAATACAGTATCGGTCCTTTTGTGACCGGCTTAGTCCACTGAGCACAATGTCCTCAAGATTCATTGTTGCAGCGTGGGTCAGACTTTCCTTCCTTTTTAAGGCTGAATAATATTCCACTGTATGGATGGACAACGTTTCGTTTATCCATCCATCTGTTGATGGACAGTTGGGTTGCTTCCGCCTTCTGCCTCTTGAGAATAATGCTGCTGTGAACATGGGCGGACAAGTATCTGTTTGAGTCTCTGCTTTCAGTTCTTTGGGGTACATACCCAGAAGGGAACTTCTGGATCTTAATTTTGTTTAATTGTTTGAGGAGCTGCCAGACTGTTTTCTACAGTGGCTGCACCATTTTGCATTCCCATCAGCACTGCACAAGAGTTCTAGTTTCTTCACATTCTCACCAATGTTTGTTATTTCTCATCTTTTTTTGGTGAGGAAGATTGACCCCGAGCTAACATCTGTTGCCAATCTTCTTCTTTTTGCTTGAGGAAGATTGCTGCTGAGCTAACATCTGTGCCAATATTCCTCTATTTTATATGTGGGACACCTCCACGGCGTGGCTTGATGAGTGGTGCCATGCCTGCGCCCAGGACCCGAACCTGCAAACAGCGGGCTGCCAAAGCAGAGAGTGCAACCTTAACCACTATGCCACTGGGCTGGCCCTTCACCTTTTTGATAATAGCCATCCCAATGGATGTGACATAGGACCTCACTGTGTTTTGTGTCAGAAGGTTTTTAATCCTCCAGTGTCAAAACCTGCCAGACGTTCTCTCCTGGAACATCATTTTAAAATATTTTTTCCTCTCTCCTTCTTTCCTTAAGGAGATAGTTTAAGAACGACGTGGTCCTGTTATTTGTGTCACAACTACCTGTTGTTGTTGTGATAAAAATGGGAATCTGGGTCTCTCCTGGAAACCCGCCTGGATGCTCACTCCGCAGGCAATAGAAAGTGCACAATGTTGCCGATGATGACCGCCACCTGTGCCACCGTGATGAGGCAGATACAATTTTCCCATTTTACAGACGAGGAAAATGAGGCTTGAAAGAAGAACCTTGGCTTCCTTGCCCTGCTGACCTTCAATGTCCTTCATCAAAAAGGCATGTCTGTTGCCACCTCATGCAAAATGTTCTGCCACTGGTCTGTGGAATGGTCTCATTTGAGGAGGTCATTTTGCTGGCCCAAGGAGCGGTCCCTGAGGCCACGGTGGGGGTTTGGTCCCCATCCTCTTCTGCCCTCCCATTAGGATACAGCGAGGATGCTGCCAAGATGGACAAAGTCGGGGAGTAACCAGAGGAAGCAGGGGGCAGGGGCAGGTGGGATTTGAAAGGGCTTCTGCGGGGGGGATCCAAACCGCTTGTGGGGAGATGAGTGTGAGGGGGTGGGCATGAAGAGAAAGGCTCCTGTGGCAATGGGACTTGGACCGTGTCCCTCCTCTGCTCCAACCCTCGCCTGCCTCCCGTCTCACTCAGCGACAGTGGAGGCCTTGATCAGGCCCTGCGCCACCTGCCAGCCTGGCCCGCCTTGTCCCTGTGGCCTCATCTCCTGACTCCCCTCACTCACCACGTTGCTCTGGCTTGAATGAGTGTCCTCCTTGCTGTTCCCTGTCTCGGTGCCTTTGTACTGGCTGTTCCCTCGTCCCAGAACTTTCTCCCCCAAACATCTACTCAGCCAAACTTTCACCTCCTTTGGGCCTTCACTCGAATGTCACCTTCTCTAATCTCTCTATTTAATATTGCTGCTCCTCTCCCTGCATCCTCCATCCCCGCCCACCCCCCCCCCCAGCTTTATTTCTCTCTGTGGCGCACAACACCATCTAGCATACTGTACATTTACTCGTTTATTTCTTCCGGGGTCTTTCCCTGCTTCCAGTGCACAAGTTGCACAGAGCAGGAATTTTGTGTGTGCTTATGCTATGTCCCCAGCACCTTCAATAGTGACTGGCATGTAGCAGATGATCAACAAATATTTGATGAATGAGTGGTGAATGAATTCTAGGCAGAAGGAACAGTCCAGAGAGTGACAGACATGTGAAACCATTTGATGTGTTCAAGGACCCTTGCGTAGTTCCTTGGACCAAGATTCATGTTTGGAGCTGCCCCATACAGTTGTTCAGGCTGTGTACTGCACAAGGATGCCAAGCTCAAGAAGCCGGGGGCGGGGGGGGGGGGGAATTCCAGCCTGCCCATGCTTATCAGGACATGCACCCAAAAAGCTATTGAGAAGGGTTGACTTTCTAATGGGAACAACCATTATATAGGCTAATGGTGGCCTTGAGTATAGGGGATAGACATCAGGAAATGAAGCAGGAAAGGGAAGAGAGATGGCACATAAAGCAATTTATCCAGATCACAAAGAGGAGGCTGCAGCAGGTGCTTATGCTGCCTCCACGGCAGCCCCCCAGCCCAGCTGACTTCAGCACTCTCGTCATGGGCAGTTCCTGGTTCTTGCCAACATCCCACATCTCTCTGCTTTGCTTTTTCCAAAGCTAGGAAGATCCTCCCATTGCCCAGGTGTGCAGGGGAGTTAACGCCCCAGGGGCAACCCACAACTAATGGGGCCAGGGGTCAGTGGATATATGCCAGGCTCCTTGGACGATTCAGAATTGCCCCAGCAGTAACTGCTCATGAATGCATTCTGCACTGAGCTTTCTCCTTTCCTCATCTCACTTGCTTACTCCTGCTTCCTGGCACCATTTTCTAAACAAGCCACCTGCGCTAAGTCCTTGCCTCAGGCTCTGCTTTGGGGTAACCCAAACCAAGGCAGAGCCATTAAAGACTATTTCACAGGTGAGTAACATCATCGATGTTTCACCTGGAAGGACCACCACGGGCACTTGACAGAGAGGGAGTAGTGTGTTGGCGCCAGTTTGGATGTTGAGGTTCAGTGGGGAAGTTCTTGCAGTGGTGAAGACCTGAGCTCGTTCATGGCAGCTGGGGAGGAGGCGTAGAAGAGACCAGAGACACAGTTAATAGGTAGGAGATGAGAATTCGGTGCTGATGATTTGTGGGTGACAACTGAGGGAGAGGGAGGAGGCTTTGATGACCCCCATACTTCTGGCTGGGCTTACGGGATGAGTGCTCACATCTCCAATGAGGCCAAGACATAGTGAACACAGGAAGGGGGGCAAATTTGGGGTCTTAGGAGCAGAAGTGGTTGATGGGCCTTGTTTGGATGTGTGAGGTGCTCAGCCACTGTCGGTTCCAGTCCCTTCTCTTCCTCTGGAGGGCAGAGATGTTCTCTCTCTCTTGTCTGTTTATCCCCTACTGTGTTGAAACACACATTTGTTGAGCACAGAGAGTGATTAAGGATGACTTTGTACCGGGCAGGGCTGCAGGAACAAACGGCGATGCACTCGAATGGGGTCACTGGGGAGAGGTTCATAAATGGGTTACTGATAATGGCTCAGCCAAGATGAAAGGAAACCAACCAGGGAGAAGCACCCCAGCCCAGCAACGGTGGGGAGCTGTTGTCACCAGGGCCAGGGCAGAGCTGTACCTGCAGGAAGGGGCTAACAGACACATCCGTTTAGTCAAGGGACACAGCCAGTCCCAGGCAGGGCTGCAGGGAGGGGTCCGGTGGTTAAATACTCCTCCTGCCTTCAGACCTGCTACCCACGTCTGATTGACTGAACGCAGCTGGACGCCAGACAGCAAAGGGGTCCTTTGCTGCCTCTTGGGGCAGAGAGTGTGCACCTGGAGGGAGCAATGAAGGCATCCAGAAGGAAGTCATGGGCCGATGGACGAGGGCACAATGGCCTTTCATAACTGTAATCCAGATCTCCTGCTCCAACACCTCCAGCACTGGCTGGGGAATCTGGAGCGAAACCTGCATCCCTCACCACAACCCGCTGGAAGCCTGGGAGGATCTGGCCCCGCCCACCTCGCCCAGCTCAGCTCCCACCTCGGCCCTGCTCTCTGTGCCTGAAACTCCGTGCCAGCTCCCCCCTCCCTCTAAATCTCACCTCCTCAGTCGGTGGGACCTGCAATATTTTGTAGGCAAAGACTGCTTTTAACGACCATCCACGGGGCCGGTGGGCGTCCTCTAACACAGACGATGGAATTCTAAATCGCCCCACCTTTCTTAAGAGCCCTTTGGCAATACATGCCAAAATTGAAAATGTGCAGACCTTCTATAGGACGGCACTTGCGGGAATTTGTCCCAAGTAAATATTCAGATTAGACTGCAAAGGTTTGTATGCAAAGATGCCTATCAAACGCTGTCAATAACAGCGAAATTCAATGATGAAACAAACGAGCAACAACTCAACTGCCCATATGTCCATCGGTAGACGCTTGGTTTTAAAGTTGATGATCCTTCCACATGATGAAATATTACGCTGTGAACTTTCGATGTAGTGACAAGGAAAAGTGAGTCTAATATAACGTACTGCCTCAAGAGCGTACTAGAGAACAGTGTGATTCCATTTTTGGAGATAGGTAGGGAGATAGAGAGAGAGAGAGAGAGAGACAGTTGTATATAGCTTGAGGTAGAAGGCATATAGAGAGAAACATATGGATAGACAGATGTCCTCTTTGTCCATCTACGTCTATATATAGGCGGCTTCTGCCTCCAGCAATAACCACTGCCTTGGCCAGTGACCATGCTCCCATTCCCTTCCATGCAGCCCTGGTCTAAACTGGAAAAATTCTGCCAACCAGGAGGAATCCTTATTTAGCGGTGTTGTCAAAGTGGCCTTTCAATAGCACATTCATTCTGCACTCTCGAATTCAGCCAGGAAAGAGAAGGGAGGGCGAGGGAGAGAAGAAAAAGAAAAAGCCGAGTGTTTGTGTAAGCATTTGGCGACCGAGCTCAATAAGGCAGGTGTGCTGTGTGGGCTGCTTCGAGACCACAGGAGCAAAAGAAGCAGTTAGAGCACTAATTAAAATGTGCCAAATGGTTGAAGCTCCGTCAGATCCAGCTGCAGAAACCCAGAGGTCAAAGTGCTTAAGGATGCATAAAATGCGGATTTTTCCATAATTATTTAAATATGTGTTAATGAGTGCTACGAACGCAGTCAGAGTATGTCCACTAAGGGATGAAAAATAAAGGGTAATTGAAAAGGAGTAGCTTGAACAGTAGGAAAAGCACTTATTGGGGTCAAAATGCCCCCGATTTCTATTTTGGCTCTAGTCCTGCTTCTCAGACCGAGAGACCCATCCTCCCTGGGGCTCCATTTTCTCATTTGAAAAGGAATAGGGAGATCAACCCCCCAGCCACAAAACCCCCTCCTCACCAAAGCCTGCCCATCTCCTGTATTTAATGAAACTAGAGAGCAAGAAGTGTCTAAGGAAAAGGAACTTGCGAGAAGACCATGGAACTTCATGTGCTTTCTCAGATCTAGAAGCGGAGAAAAGGCACTGCTCTTTAACCAAGAGAATCAAGAATACAAATGAGCCACTCGGAGAAAAATGTGATGGTTGGGGGAGAGGAGGGTCTCAAACACTTATGCCATTAACCCCCGTGTTCCTCTGGTCCCAACCTGAGTGGGAGCCCATCGAAGTATCTGCTTAGTCTCGAGTCTCGAGTCTCTGGTGAAGGAGGAAGGCGTTTCCACCATTTGCCAGGAGTGGAGGAAATACAGGAATGACATTTCCATCATTTTTCTTCCCCAAGTAAAGAAAGAAAAAAGAGAGAAAACCCAGTCCAAGATTTTGCTACATACCATGCCCTTCACACCCAGCCTTTCATTGGAACTGCTACTTCCAAAATAAAGAGAGTAGTGATTTCAGGGTGTATTTTTGCCTACGTTTTTGAGGATGTTTTGGGCCTTTCATCTCCTTTGAAGGCGTGTCACCTAATTACGCCTCTTTCATCCATGGATTCCCCAGTCAGAACATGCCAGTCCCCTCCACGGCAATTGCTTATGACTGAGGGGTTTCCACATTCCAGCTGGTGTGGAGAGCCCGGGTATTTGTGAATACCTGAATAAACTCCTTTAATCCAAAAACAAACTCCTCCTAAAGAAACGGGCTGAAAAGGCCTTTCATAGAATGTTTTCAAACCCGCTGGCTCATGGTTTCTCTGGATCTCACCATGCTTCCTGTACTAATGGTCTCTGAACGCATTCCCAATTGTGGCTTACTGGTCTACCGAGGTCCCCGGCGTTACAGGGGAAGAGGGAAAAAAGTAACACAGCAGATGCTTACAGGGGCTGCCAGGACTGGATCCGCGGAAACTGAAAGGAAATATATGTGGGTGAGCGTGCTCCCTCCCTTCTGCAGCTTTTTAAAAGGCAGGCTTCTCTGGGGAACGCTTTAGAAACAACATTGCAGTCACACAGCATGCACACGTGGGATTCATGTGCGGCATTAAAAGCAGGTCGCTTGAATTAGTGCCGAAAGCTCGTAGCGTTGAAAGTTCATAAATCCACGGCCTGATTACACTATTCTAATAAATGGATTTGCTTTTGGAAGACTGACAACTTGCATTGAAAAAAAAAAAGTGTATATTATTGAGATTATAGCAGGTCCAGTAAAAGCGTACGGGGCTGACCTGGGGGCCAACACCTGGCTGGATGGGCAGATGGTACGCTGAGAGAGGAGCCCCGGCCTTGGAGTCACAGGAAGCAGGCGAGAGCAGCAGCACGTTCACTGACTGGCCGTACCGACTGCCCCAGCCCGGGTATCACCTGCCCTTGCCTCTGTATCCGGATCTCCAAGGTGACGGGCCCGGGCTAGAGGAGAGGACTTTCCTTCAATGAATCAGGCATCCTTATCTGACGAGTGTTCTGGAGCCTCCAAACATTTGGGCCCTCCTCTTGCCGGCTCCCTGCCACCCAGTGGTCCCTGACACGTCCAGGAGGGTTACTATTGCTGCCTTCAAATCACGCAGAACTCAGTGCTGGAAAACGACGGCCCGTTCATTTTGTCCATGATTTCGTGGGTGGGCCCCGCTGGACAGTTACCCCTCGGGGTCTCTTCTGAGTGCACAGTCAGGCGTCGGCTTGGGCTGTGGGCAGCTGAAGGCTCGACGGGGCTGGACGTCCAAGATCTTTCGCCCACGTGGCTGGTGGTTGATGCTGGCTGTTGGCTGTGACCTCAACTGGAACTGTTGGCTGAAGTGTCCACACGTGGCCTCTCCAGCACGGTGGGCTCAGGGTGGTCACACTTATTTGGTGGCTGGCTTCCCCCAGAGCAAGAGTTTCCAGAGAACCAGTGGGAAGCCACACGGCCTGTTAGGACCCAGCCTCGGACGTCACACAGTGTTACTTCCACTGTAGTCTGTTGATGGCCACAAGGCCACCAGATTCAAGGGGAGGGGACACAGGCCCATCCTTTGAGTAGACAGACAGGCAAGTCACGTAGTGGAAGAGCGTGTGCGCACAAGATACTGTCTTTGCAGGTCACAGCTGGCCTCGGGGTCCAGGAAACACAGTTGAAATCTCTAATGTCTGGATTAGACTAGATGTCTAACGTCTCTTCCTGATAGGAAAGGAAAGTCTCTAAAAGGGCAACATTTCTCTGTTCAAACTCTTTCTTTTTTTAAAGTGCTTTATTGAGGTACAACTGGTGTCGAATAAACCGCCATGTTTAAAGTGTACCATTTGACAAGTTCTCCACATGTATGTGTGAAACCATCGCCGCAATGAAGAAATTGAACCCGTCACCCTAAAAAGCTTCCCCATGTCCCCTCACAATCTCTCCCTCCCCCTCCATGGCCTCATGCCCTGGTGGCGATTGACCTGCTTTCTGTCCCTACAGATATCTAGACTTTTATGTAAATGGGATTATGAACTGTGTTCTCTTTTTGGTCTGGCTTCTTGCCTTTGCCATCGTTATTTTGAGATTCATCTGTGTTGTAGCACGCATTCACAGTTCACTCGGTTTTCATGGCTGAGTAGTATCCCATTATATGGATATTCCACCATGTGTTTATCCATTCGCATCTTGACGGATGTTTGAGTTGTTTCCAGTTTGTGGTTATCATAAATAAAACTGCTACATACATGTGCTTTCATGTCTCTTGGGTAAATATACGTAGGACTGAAACAGCCAGATCACGTGGTGGGTGTATGCTTAACTTTTTAAGAAGTTGCAAAACTGTTTTCCAAAGTGGTGTGCTGGCTGTCAGTCGCAGCTCTGACATGTCATTGGAGTCACTCCCACCCTTACAACAAGAAAAGTCCCGAACAACCTGAAAATCCACGACTTTTCCTGGACACATCAGAGAACTGGGGTCACGGGGTACATCATCAGAGTCGCAAACAAGACCTCCTCACAGGGAGCAGAGGCTGCTGGAGCCGCAACTGGCAGAACACGTAAAGGACAGATCGCTGGAGGCTGAGCATGAGCTAGTGCGAGGGTGAGAAACCCCCCAGGGCTGCAGGCTCAGCGCCTCCCACACTTCCATGGGTTTCTAGCTCCAGGAAGACCACCAGGCTCTGCCTGTGAACAGCTGACACAGACGCCCTCCGGGCTGTGTCAGGGAGAGGGAGAAAGTAACCGTTCTGTAACATGCCCAGAGCCCCACCCTCCAGGACAAGAGGCTGCCGGACATTTATCTCAGCTAGGAGGAAGGCCAATGACAACTGCAGTCCCTCCAGCCTTCTTGTCTCACCGAGGAGGGACCATGAGCTTGAAACATTTGTGCAAGTCACAGCCCAGGGACACAGACCCACTAAAAGACTGGGATTTGATTGCAAAATTACATAACAAATCCCCTTCCCACCCCACCAACAGCCTCCAGTGCAATATCAGTGGATTGCAGCCGAACAAGCTACAAGACTCAGGCTCTCTCTAAGGAGGAAGCCTTAGGGAAGCCCACAGACAACCGTGGAGACGAAAACTAGGACACTGAGGGCTAGGAAGCCTCTGGCACCTCCAGTACAGAGAACGTTAAGCACAGCCCAGCTCCTAGCCAGATCGACAAAACACCCCACACTATTTACCTCATTTTCTATTACCTGATACATCGTGTCTGGCTCTCAAAAAAATAGCAAGGTATCTTAAAGGCAAGAAAAGACACAATCTGAGAGACAGAGCAAGCATCAGAACCAGACTCAGATATAACACAGATTTTGGAAAGATAACACAGGGCACTTAAAATGACTATGATAAGTGTGCTAAGGGCTCCAACAGAGAAAAGTACACGACATGCAAGAAGAGACGAGCAATGTATGCAGAGAGGTGGAAACTCTACAAAAGGATCAAAAGAAAGTACTAGAGGGCCAGCCCAGTGGCGTAGTGGTTGGGTTCACGTGCTCCACTTCGACGGCCTGGGGTTTAGGAATTCGGATCCCAGGCACAGACCTATACCCCGCTCATCAGGCCATGCTGTGGTGGCGTGCCATATACAAAATACAGGAAGACTGGCATGGATGTTAACTCAGGGACAATCTTCCTCACCAAAAAAAAAAAGAAAAGAAAAAAAGTACTAGAAATCATAGTGGTTGTTTCATTTCATGTTCCCACCGGCAGCGTATGAGTCCCAGTTCCTCCACACTGTGGCCAACACAGGCGTGGTCAAACCTTCATTTTGGCTGTCTTCCTGGGTGTATGGTGGCATCTCATTGTAGTTTTAATTTTCATTTCCCAAATGACTAATGATGTTGAGCATGTTTTCACGTGTTTATTTGTCATCCATAGACCTTCTCTGGTGAAGTGCCTGTTCCAACCTTTTGCCCATTTTTATATGGGGTGATTTGTTTTCTTATGATTGAGTTTTGAGAGGTTTTTTTTTTAATATATTTTGAATAAAAGTCCTTTATCAGAGGTATGATTTTCAAACGTTCTCTCTCTTTGTGCAGCTTGTCTTTTAATTCTCTTAAAAGAATCTTTGGAAGAGCAGAAGTTTTGGATTTTGATGCAATTCAGAATTTCAAACTGTTTGCTCACAGACCATGCCTATCGAAGAGCCACAGACCACGATGTATCTAAGAAATCTGCCTGACGCTGGGTCGCAAGTGTTTTCTCCTTTGATTCCACGAGTTTCATAGCTCTAAGTTTTACATTTAGATCTATGACCCATTTTGAGTTAACTTTGGTACATGGGGAGGTTGGCGTAGTTTGTATTTTCCAAGGTAAGGAGGTCTCCCTCTAGCCATTGCTTTCTGAGAGATTTTTTCTTAAATCAGGAAAGGATGTTAAATTTTGTCAAATGTTTTTTCTGCTTCTATTGAGATGATCACATGATCTTCTTTTCCTTTTTTCTCCCTTTTTTTGGCCCTGAGCTAACACCTGTTGCCAATCTTCCTCTTTTTCTTTTCTCCACGAAGCCCCAGGACACAGTTGTATATTCTAGTTGTAAGACATTCTAGCTCCTCTGAGTGGGACGCCACCACAGCATGGCTCGATGAGTGGTGTGTAGGTCGGCACCCAGGATCCGAACTGGTGAACTCTGGGCTGCCAAAGTGCAGTGTGCAAACTTAACCACTCGGCCACGGGGCAGCCCCTGGATATTTTTTTTAAAAAAAAAGATTATAGGCTTTTCTGTTTTATTTATTTATTTATTTATTTATTTAAAGATTGGCCTTGAGCTAACATCTGTTGCCAATATTTTTTGTTCTTCTTCTTCTCCCCAAAGCCCCCCAGTACATAGTGGTATATTCTAGTTGTAGGTTCTTATGGCTCTGCTATGTGGGATACTGCCTCAGCACGGCTTGATGAGTGGTGCTAGGTCCGTGCCGAGGATCTGAACTGGCGAAACCCTGAGCCATCAAAGTGGAGAGCGCAAGAACTTAAACACTCGGCCACGGGGCTGGCCCCATGATTTTCTTTTCTAGTTTGTTAATATGGTGAATCACATTGACTTTCTAATCAATTAATCTTGCCTTCTTGAGACAAACTTCACTTGGTCATGATGTGACTTCCTTTTTATGTATGGTTGGATTTATTTTCCTAAATTTTGTTGAGGACTTTTGCTCCCACGTTCATGAGGAATATTGGTCTTTAGTTTTCTTTTCTTATAATTTCTTTGTCTGGGTTTGGTATTAGGGTAATTCTGACTCACTAAATAAGTTGGGAAATGATCCTTCCTTTTCGACTTTCTAGAAAAGCTTGTGTAAAACTGGAATAATGATTCTCCCTAAATGTTAGATGGCATCCGCCTGTGGAGCCGTGTGGGCCCAGAGTTTTCCTTGTGGAAAGGTTTCTTCCTACAAATACAAGTCTTCTAACAGGCAGTTCTCGTCAGGCCTCCCTTTCTTCCTGAGTTAGCTTTGGCAGCTTGTGTCTTTCAAGCAATTTGTCCACTTTCTCCAAGTTATCTGTAAGATCTGTAGTGATGTCAATATTCTCATCCTTGGTATTCGTAACTCATGTCTTTTCTCCTTTTCCTGATCAATCCAGCTAGATATTATCAATTTTATTGATCTTCCCAAAGAACAAGCTTTTGGATTCATTGGTTTTCTCTACTGTTTCCTGTGCAGAATCTCTATCCAAAAAAGGGCACTTCCTCTTCCTGTGTTTCCTGTGCCTCAGGAAGGCCCCGGGAGAGCTCTCTCGCATGTCCCTGGTCTCTGGCTGAGCTCCAGGACAAATTCGTCTATAACTCCCAACCTTCTCAAACCCCTCAGCCCAGGACCCCCAAGCATCAGGTGACAACTTGTTCAAAGATGCAGCGTTCCCACCACATACTTCAGCAAACCTGATGTGTAGATTTTGAGCTTTAGTGACAGGGACATGACGCTGTGCAATCTTCCTTTGGGGACAGGAATGTTCATGACCTGATCCTGTGTTCTGCTAATACACCACCTTGAGCAAGCGACTAACCATCTCCAAGCCTCAGTTTCCCTCTCTCTAAAGTGGGAAGAATAATAACAGGGTCGTTTAAGGACCCAATGAGATGATAAATGCAGAAGGCTTTGCCCTGCGTCTGGCATGGGGTAGGCATTCCACGAGCAGTTGCCGTTGAAATATGACAGCAAGTGTTCAGGCTGGAGCTCCGTTCCCTTCGCTGCTGCAAAGGGAGGATTTATGGTCTTCCTTTTCTTATGTTGATGTTGGAGCCAATGTTTATTGGTCGTAAATGTTAAAAATATAAACCTGTGGTAGAAATCCACAGACTGTGCATTTTGTCCCATTACGGACAAGTCCATGGTCACACCTGGTCAAGCACCGAAGTTTATATTTCCAACACCCAAAATATACTTTAGTTATAACAAGTATTGCTTCAGGAAGTTTGACAACTCTGTGGCCATGTCTCAGGAAGAACATGGATCATGGGTATTTGCCCAAACCATCTTTTCCTTGGGTACGTAGCTGTGTTCACACAGCAGGGAGAGCTGGCGTGGGGAACAAGCAGTCATGGGTGAGGAACAGTGGCCTGCAAAGCCAGACCAGCTGGCCCGCTCCCTGGTAGAAACATCCTCACTGGCATCCTCGACGCAGCTGCTTGACGTAAATCCCGCCCGAAGACTAGAGCGCAGAGGAGGGAGAAGCAAGAGGATGGCGACCAGGGTCTGGACAAGCTGGCATGGGAGTGGAGGAGCCAGGACTGCCCGTTAGGTCAGCCCCATGCCTGATTAAAACCTGGTGGCGCGTCCTGTGATGATCGTCCATCGAGGGAGGGTGACCTCCACCCGCCTCGTACAAGCCTTTGCAGCTGCCCCTGAACAGAGTGTGACAGGTGAGGCTCTGCGTCACCTCCAAGGTGCATTAGAAAAGGCTTCCGTGAGGCTCTCTGGGGACGCTCGCTCTGGGAGCCTTTGACACATAAAATGTCCAGATGTCCAGTCACTCGATGGCCAATATGTAGACAGAGAGAGACAGGGCAGGTGGCAGGGGGCAGAGGAGGGAGTGACACAGAGAGAGAAAAGAGAGACAGAGAGAAAAGGGAGAAACAGAGAGAGAGAGCCAGCAGTCCAGCCCCGGCTGTTTTGTCTTCCCAGCCCAGTGCCAGACGAGTGAGTGAAGAATCTATGGGACCCGGACCAGCCCCCAGCTAACTGCAGCTGCCCGAGAGGCCCTGAGTGAAGAAAATGCATGACTGTGCTGCATTATACGACCATTTGGGGAGGGGCTGGTTTGTTACACAGCTACAGATAACCGGCACAGAGCCCATGGCCTTGTAGGAGCTACTGAACTTCTCTGGGCCCCAGGGTCCCCGTCAGGAAGAGGAGAATCATACTGTAGACTTGGGAGCTCTCCTCTGAGGGTCTAATGAGACAGCGGGTGAAGACTTGCTGTCGCACCTGCAGGCAGCTCACGGCATGAAGCCCCCACATCTGTCTCCACCCCACTCCTGTTTCACTCCAGCTTTTCATCAAGCTTCACTCTCCTCCCTTTTGTCTGTCACCACCTGGAATGCCCTTCCTTCCTCTCCCTCCCTTCTCCCGCTCTCCTTCGTTCTGTGCTTGCTCCTTGCCTGCCTCTCCTCTTCCACGTCACCTCCTCAAGGGCAGGGACAGTGTTCTGTTTGCTGCCATGTGCTCAGTGCCTGGATCAGAGCCTGGCACACCATGGACACTCAACAAATAGCTGTCAACTCACAGATGACATCTTTTCTGCATTGGGCTGAACCATGGTTCTCAGGGTGTACACGGGCAGAAGAAAGGGGTGCCACACACATACAGGTGCCCAGGCGCTGCCAAGGACCGGAGGGGCGGTGCCCTCTCCCCTCCAGGGAGGACGTCCGCACCAAGGAGCTCCAGAATGCTGGCAAGATGCTCACCTGGCTCCCAGACCACGGGACTAGCCCGGTGCCAGCATCCCTCATGCTCATCCAGGGTCAAGAATAAAGCGTGAGAGACCGTCAGCCCTCAAGGCAGCTGTATGAGACCCCTAGGGCTGCTGGAGCAACTTATCACAAACCAGGTGGCAAAAAACATCAGGATTTTATTCTCTCACAGCTCTGGAGGCCAGAAGTCTGAAATCAAGATGTCGGCAGCGTTCGTTCCCTCCGGAGGTTTTAGGGAAGAATCTTTTCTGTGTCTCTCTCCAGCCCCTGGTGGCTGCTGGCCATCCCTGGCTCTTTGTCTTATAGATGGGTCAGTCCAATCTCTGCCTCTGTCTTCACGCGGCCTCTCCCCGCGCCTATGTCACCTCCTCTTCTGTCTCTTAATGACAAAGGACACGTCATTAAAATTTAGAGCCCACTGTAAATCCAGGATGATCTCATCTTAAGATCCTTAATTACATCTGCAAAGACTCTTTTCCCAAAGGAGGTCCCCTTCTCCAGTACCAGGGGTCAGGACGAGGACACCTCTTCTTTGGGGGACACTCAGCCCACTCGAGTGGCCTTTCCCTAAAGGCAGTGTCCTACAAGAAAAAAGAGAATCCCCCCCAGCCCAGGCTTGAATCTCAGCTCTGCTGCTTCCAGCTGGGTGCTCCACCTCTCTGAGCCTCAGTTTATCCATCTGCCAAATGGGTCACCCCACAGCGTCGCCAGGAGGATTGACTGCGATGGCACATAGAAAGCCCTTAGTGCTGAAGCTGGACACACAGTAGGGCTTCAACAACTGGCGAGTCAGCAGTGTTTGACCACCCAGTTAGTGGCCAGCCACACTCCACTCAGCCACCAGACAGCAAAGTCACCATTCTGGGACGTGAAGGGCAACAGAAATGTGCTAGAAGGGGCAATGTTGGTCCCTTTCTGCGTGGACAGACTGGGGGGACCCGAGGAGGGTCGAGGAGGGGGTTTCCTGGCTGAGAAAAGGCCGGGCCTTGACCTTTTCCTCCCCACCAGCTGTGCAGGGGCCTCTCTTTGCCTCTCTTCCCTCTGGCCCTCCTGTTTATCGGGGTTGTGAGTGCCAGCCCAGACAACAGCACCAGGACGTTCCCAGCGTGTCAGCCAAGGGTGAGCGTCCCCACGCGCTTAGGAGATAGAATTCTGGAAGCATTCTTGTGGCATTCTTGGATGGCGATGGCTGCCTCCAAGAAGACAAATGGCCCTCAACAAACGCCTCCTGGTCGGCCCCTCTCTCTGCCCCGCCGCCGCTACCTACCCCTGGGGCCCCCCCATAGGCCAGCAGCAATTGAGGGTCTTGTGGGACCCCTCACCCCACCGGCCGGTGAGCTCTGTGGTGGAGTGAACTGGGCGACCTCCGCGTTCCCCCAGGGGCAACCAGCGTCCGGCGCCAGCGCCGCCCAGGCCAGGGGCCTTCAGGCAAGCCTGGATTAGAGGTCTGGGGTTTGGAACGTCCGCTTTCGGATAAAATCAGAATATTTTTTTTTTTTTAAAGAAGACAATTTCAGAGACACGGTCTGAAAAACAAAACAGCTCTTTAGCTCCTTCTCTGAAATGACATCAGCGGCCACCACAAAGCCTGAATCGGCCCCATAGCTTTCAGCCGTGGGGATGTATCATTTCCCCTGCAAAATACCCACGGCATCGTCCCGGATCCCAGCCGCCTCGGAGCCGGCTGGCTCGGTGGGAAGCGGCCGCACTTTCCCAGCCCTGCTCCAGAAGGGCCCGTAATTGGAAAAGTGCAAGTTGCAGATGAACTGGGAGCCCGGGCCAGGAAACGGGTTTCATGGCGGGGCATGTGTCCTTGTCCTACACTCGTCTCAGTAGTGCCATCCACGTGGGCACTGAAGGCCTGGGATTCCAGGACCAACTTTGCCCAGGACAGCGGCTCCCACCCAGCCCAGTGGCTCCCACCCAGTGCGAGGCTCCAGGCTCCTCCCGCCCCCTCTCCCTCCAGCCCCATCCGGACGCCTCGCTCTCACCCATCGGCCCAAGCGTCTGGAGTTTCTAAATCGCGTGGAAAGGAGAATATTTTCAAGATGGGTTTTTGTTCAAGCAGCAACCAGATTGCACTTAAATTTGTTTATCACCACATAAAAACAGACATGTGAAAAAACCGGGAAGAAAGACAATGGCATATTAACAACCTGCTTGTCTGTGGCTGATGCATGACTTTTCTTAATTCTTTCTACTTCTCTAAATTTTCTAAATTTTAGTTTTGCAACACAAAAACATTATTTATTAAAACCACCAACTGCATCTTGTCTCGGGGCCAATAAGAGCTACTTAAGAGAGTGGAGAGTCAGCCTTTATGGAGAGCCAACAGCCCCCAGGGAAGGGTTTCTTTGAAGAGACTCTTTTTAAAAACTCAGAAATAATCTGCATAGTTGAAACTTCTGTTCCTCTGGGATTGTTATTCCTCCATTAGTTAAAGTGATTTACTGAGTCACAGGAAATTTGGCCGCTGGACCAAAAAGTGATTCCATTTCCCAAGCACTTACTGAGGGTTTGCCCCGGGCCTGGCCGGGGCCTGATAACGCCGCCACGTTCCTGCCCTGGGAGGGCGCACCGACAGACAGACGACCGGGCAGCCAGGTCTCTCGTTCATTCACTCTGCAAACGTTTATTGAGGCCCGACTACGTGCCAGGCACTGTTTGGGGTGTGCTGGGGCACAGCAGTGTGCAAACAAGAGCAAGCTCCCTGCCTCCATGGGGTTCACATTTATGGCAAAAGTAGAGAAAGAGGAATGTAGAAAAAGCCCAGGAAATTCAGAGGAAGGAGCCATGAGGGATGGCTGCGATGGGAGGAGGGGTGTACATGTCAGGGAGGGTGTGGCAGGTTGAAATGTGTCCCCAACCCCATCCTCCAAATTCCGATGTCCAAGTCCTAACTCCCAGTCCCTAAGAAGGTGACTGCACTTGGAAATAGGGTTGTTGTAAGTACAGCTGTCCCTTGGTATCTGCGAGGGACTGGTTCCAGGACCCCCTGGGGATACGAACATCCAAGGATGCTCGAGTCCTTTGTATAAAATGGCGAAGTTTAGCATACAATTTACACACATCCTCCCGGATACTTTAAATCGTCCCTAGGTTACTGATCACATGTAATGCAACGTCAGTACCACTAACTAGTTGTTACATTGTATTGTTTAGGGAATATGGCACGGAGGGCCGACTGTCATTAGTTAAGATGCGGTCCCGGCTTGGGCCCTAATCCAATATGGCCAGCGTCCTTATAGAAAGGAGGAATTTGGGCACAGAGACAAACACGCCTAGAGGGAGGATGATGTGAAGATGAAGGTGGAGAGCGGACTGATGCATCCATAAGCCAAGGGACACCAAGGACTGCAGGCAAACCCCTGAAACCTGGGGGAGAGGCCGGAACAGCTCCTCCTTCAGAGCCCTCGGAAGGAACCAGCCCTGCCAACACTTTCATTTCAGACTTCCCCCCGCTCCAGAGCTGTGAGATAATACACTTGTGTTGTCGTAAGCCCCCGAGTGTGTGGTTTTTTTGTTCCGGCAGCCCCAGGACACTCAGCCAGAGAGCTTCAGAAAGGAGGTGACATGTGAGCCTGGAAAGAAAGATAATAAAGTCCCCGGGCTGAACAGGGGACGATCAGGCAGTGGGCGGGCGGTTGGGGTTGAAAGCTGCAGCAACAGAAACTGGCTGCGGCTCCTGCGAGCAGACAAGCATTTTCCCAAGAGGGGGCTGGGGGTCAGGAAATTGCTGGAAGGCTCCTGAACAAGGCTGGGAAAAGGGGCAGAAACAAAGAAGGCGAGACAGGAACCAGGACCAGAGGCAGACCTGGGCGGACACCCTGCTGCGAGCCGGCCATCAGTCACGTGACCCCCAGCTTGGCTCCGCCCTGCTCCACCTGCATCCACCGTGCCCTTGCCCTCTGACTGACAGTTGGTTTGACCAATGGGAGGAGCCCGCAGGAGATCTGAGAGCAGGCGGAGAGCAGTCAGGGTACATAGCCCCCAGCTTCCACCTTGGGGTTCTGATGGCCATGGACTCCCTGTCTCCAGGTGCTGCCCCTTCAGGCGGAGCCACCTATGGATGGGAATGGCTTCTTGCAGTTCCTAGCCCCTTTATAAATGGCTCCCGGGGTGATCTACCACGGCCACTGTCACTGAGCATTGGACGCCAGCACTGCCCCCACCCCTGGCTGTGCTGAATCCGCAGCACCACGTGGCCTGGCTGACGCCACCACGCCCTGGACGCCCTGGATGCTGCTGCTGCTCCACTGCCAAAGCAGACCCCCACCCCCACGGCCCACTTCTGCTGGCCTGCAGCTCCCGATTCAATGTTGAGTGGCTGCATGCTTATCCTCAGCTGCAAAGGAAGCTACCAGCGCAGGTGTCTGGATTTTCCAGCATCTGTAGTGGGAGGCAGACCCTGACTCGGAAAAGCCTCATGGGTGGGTGTGGCAATAGCCACGGCTATCCCCCAAAACTCACCCACCCTTGCCTTTCCACAGAGAGTCTCGAGACGTTATTCAAGCACTTGGTCACTGTATCAGTTTGTATGGCTGCTGCACAAATACTACACAGGACACACACTAAAGAATTATTCGTCGTTCATCTGAAACCTGTATCTCATTGGGCATCCTGTTTTTTTGTCTTGTTTTTGGTTTTGTTTTTTCCTCTAGATCTGGCAACCCCAGGCGGGGAGCCACACTGGATCAGGCGTCTCCAAAATGACCCGTGCCCACCCCCTGCCCCCGCTCCCTTCACGGACTGGCCAAAGGTCCTGTTTAGAGGAAACGCTCCTGGTTCAGTGATGGATGCGACCTGACATCGTTTTGAAGGATAATTGTGGCTGCTGAGTTGAGAGTAGCCCTGAGGTGGGGGAAGGATAAGGGCTCCTGAGATGTCAGCCCCCAGCAGAGGGTCTCAAGCAGATTCTGGGTGCTCAGGAATGAATGAATGAATGGACAGACAGCCTGAGGGCCCTGGAGGCCAACGTGGACCTGAGAGCACAGCCGGGGAGGAGGTGCGACATGGCGTCCTCTGCTCATGGCTGTTCGCAATGGTGACGGCAGCATCGGGCACTGTGTTCACTTCCCATGGCTGCTGTCTCAAAAGGCCACAGACTTAGTGGCTTAAAACAACACACAGTTGTTCTCTTTCAGTTCTGGAGTCAGAAGTCTGAGACGGGTCTCACTGGGCTCAAGTCACAGTGTCAGCAGGGCTGGTTCTTCAGGAAGCTCCAGGGGAGCCGCTCCATTGCCTTTTCCAGCATCTCGAGGCTGTCTGCATTCCTTGGCTCGTGGCCCTGCATCGCTGGGACCTCTGCTTCCCTTGTCATATCTCCTCCTCTGACTTTGACCTCCTGCCTCCCTCTTCTAAGGACCCTGTAATTACATTGCATCCACCTGGATAATCCAAGATCATCTCTCTATCGCAGGATGGGGGCCATTATACAGCCGAGCACAGGTACCACTGCCAGGCTGTGCAAGCCCATTACCATCTGTGGTCTCAGGGGATCCCCACAGTAGCCCAGGGAGACAGGCGCTTTCCAGTCATGAAACTGGGGCTCAGAGAGGGTGAGTAATTTTCCAGGGTCACACAGCTGGGACTTGGAGGAGTGAGGATGCACACCCGGATGCTGGTGCTCCCACCACCTTGCTGGAATGACCCTGAATCTCCACATGGCCTCTCCAGGGCCCTTCGCCTTCGTAGCAAAGGGCTTCCTAGGAGAGACAAAGACAAACCCATCCCAGACAACCTGGACACCCAAAAGGGGTCCTTCAGTTCCAAACCGTCACCTTGGAACATCAACTCTGAAAAAGATGCAGGGTGTCCTCTTCACCCTGCAAGGGATAGGGTCACCTGCCATCGAGAACAAAGTTTCTTTTGTGCTCCCAGAGGATGCTCCAAGGAGCCCCTTGGGAAGGACAATTTTAACAAAGCTGCCTCTCTCGGGGACAGTGGCCGAGTCTCTGGGTGAACCCGTCTGTCAGGAGGAAAAGAGCCAGGGCCCCTTCAGGCGTGGCACTCGGGGGACAGCACTGCCCTTCCTCCCAGGGAAGCGCAGGCTTGTTTATTTTCATTTTTGCGATTGAAAAATGCTCCCTTCCGAGGCCCCTCCATTCGGTATGGCTGTGCCTTTAAAAAGAAAAAGGAAGTGTGGTCCTGGCAGAGTGAACTGGAGCAATAAAAAATAAATCTTGGTAATTGTTGTGGAGACAGAAAGCAAAACAAACTGGACTTAAGTACATTGTAAGAAAATGCCAGCGTCGGAGGGGCCGGCCATCAGCATGCGAAGTCATCTGTCTCCCTGCAGCAGCGGCTGGATGCGGACCAGCACATTTGATTTTCTGCGTCCCTGCTTCTGGGGTTTCTTGGAATGTCAGACTACTGCGTTTTTTTCTTTTTCCTGAAAAGGATGGGTGGTTTCAGAGATGGTGATGGAGAAGCCTTCAGGAGCAAGCTGGAGGGAAGAGGACTGTCTGCGTTCACCACGCGGTGGGCGGTTCACGCCCCCAGGGCCGCGGGCGGGGCTGTGTGAGTGCGCGCATGTGTGGACGCCACCTGGATGTCTTTGAAAGCAGCTAGCTCCCTTTTGACGTCATCCAAAGAGAGCATCCAGCGTCGTGTCTACAGCACAGAAATAAAATGGGATCTTCCAGTAGCCTAAGGTCACCTGACCTGTGTTTCTGGGAATAATAATAATATCTTCCCTCTTTGGGCCACTTGCCACAGAAAAAAACTTTATAGTTGTGAACAGGTGTCCGAAAAGGACCCGGCATTAAGAACAGGAGTGTGTAATCAGAGTGGATCTTTATGGAACACTTTCTGGGTGCTAGTCCCCAAAACAGCCCTGATTTGCTGGAGATGGTCCCCATTGGGATGCCCCTGATGGGACCTTTCATCTTCAGAAGCTTCTGGTTGGGATGATTAAGTGACTCAGGGCATGAGATGGCCCATTTCCCGGATAAGGAGACTGAGGCTCAGAGAGCGACATAAGTGGCCCAGGTCATAGCTGGGGTTTAAACCAAGCCGACTGAGCGCGTGCTAGTGCCTTTAATCACAGCCGCCTCCTAACACAACAGGCGGCCGTGTGTTTGTACGCGGACGTGATAAAAAGCACACCCACGGCCACGCGGCTTAAATCTCCAGTGTCTGCCTGGATAAGAGTCGATCAGACTTCTGTTTGGGGCAAACCTGATTTCTATTCTGAACAGCCTGCGGGAAAGTAGGTTAAGACCCAAAGATAAGCCATTTTCTTCACTTAAAAAGGCCCTAATCGTTTCCCCATCACCACATTCTGCCCAAAGCTGGGGGCCTCTCCCCCCTGCTCTCGGGTTTAGGATTCCAGGTCTCTGCCGTGAAGGTGAACAGCATCCCGGGTGCTGGAGCGGTGAGCAGGACCAGCTCTTTCCTGAGATCTGCCGGGGAGAAGACGAGACGATTTCCCTCTCCTTCCATCGGGGAAGGCGTCCGAGGCCCCTTTTGCCCCCGGCGCCTTCACGCTGGCTCGGGTTATCAAGGCACCAGGTGGGTGTGCTGGGCTTCTCCCAGTAAATCAGAAGTCTGGACACTAAGTGCGAGGTGGGGGGGGGGGGGGGAGAGCAGCCCTCTCAGCCTTGAGCTCTGAAGCGAGGCCCATTAAGCGGCTGGGATGACACGTGGTGGAGGATTAGCGGGTTTACGGGCTCTAAACAACTGTAGGGGGGAGACTGGAAGAGCTCCAGCTGCCCCGCTGGGTGAGGGAGGCCGGTGGGCAAGGGGCAGGCGGGGGGGGGGGGGGGGGGGGGGGGAGGGGCGCCCAGCTGTGTAACCATGGCAACGGGCTGGGCCTCTGGGAGCCTCCTCCGAACAGTGGGGATCTATAATTCAAGGTGGGCCATCACTAAATTTAATCATCAATTGTACCCAACTCCCTCTGCCTTCCCTAGAGAGGACTCTCCCTGACCCCGGGAAACAGGCACTGTAGCCGATCCTATCTCCATCCTTTCACGGCAAGAGAAAGTCTCCTCCCAGTTTGCGAGGCCCCGAAGAGAGGCGATTGCTTCTGGACTCATGAAAGGTGATCAAATGTCCCCCACATGAGTGACCACCATGGTGACTGCCCTTTCTGTGAAATCAGCTCGTCCTGCAGAGGATGCAAGGCCCACGCACACCTCCACAAGGGCGTGGCAGCGATGCTCCAGCTCATGCATCAGCTGCCATCAGCTAGCCGGGCCTGCCTAGGGTTTCCGAGACTCCACCCAGACAGTGGGGAGGAGTGGGGTGAGCGATTGGTGATGTCTGCCATGGATGTTGGCGGTGGGACTGGCGGATGGTGGGCATGAATTTTCTACTCCTGATCTAGGCTTGGGCTAATTAGAGGAAAGAATTCAGCACATGTGTGTGAACAGGAAGCACTGTGCTTCTGGAAGCACCGTGGCCATAACAGCTGACATTCCTTGCACCATTCTAAGAGTTCAACACATTTAGTCCTCCATCAACCCTGGGAGGTCAATTTATTATTAGCCCATTTTTACTGATAAGAGGACTGAGAGGCAGGGAGGACTGAGTCACTTTCTCAGTAAAGGGTGGAGTGAGGGGGAGTCTGCACTTGTAACCACTTCCCTCCTGGACATCTGGGGGATGGGAGGAAGGGCTGCTGGCTTCCAACAAACCAGCCTGGGTTCCATTCCCCGCACTGCTGTTTATCAGAGAGGTAAGTGATTAAGGCCTCTCCAAAAACAATCTGGTCTAGCCCCGGATGCAGGTGGATGTCAGTGTTTCCATTTTATTCTTTGAGGTTCAGAGAAGGAAAGTGATCTGTCCCAGGTCACACAGCTTGGAAGAGAAGAAATCAGGATGAGAATGCAGGGCTTTTGTCTGCACTAAGGGATGCTCTTTCCTCGACATTATGTGAGAAGGTGACTCTTATCCTGTGTGACCAGGGACATGAAATCAGAGAACTCGTCCCAAGAATAAGCCAGAAAACCAAGCAACGTGACCCTTCTCCTTAAATACGGAGCTCTAATTCCACGCAGCTGCAGGTCCCCAAAATGTCCTCCCCACGTCCTGGACTTCCACGCTTTCCAGTGGCCGTCGAGATGGACGCAGACACCCTGGATCACACCAGCACAGCTGTTTGATGGTCTTCCCAGCCCAGTTGGAAAAAGGAATTAGCACAAACCTCAAGAGAGAGGCTGTTCTCATGAAACCCGCAGCCTGCCCGGGCCGCCGAGAGTGGGAAGGGAAGTTCAGCCTGATTTCCCATTCTCTTATCTGCTGGATGGCTTGGCCCCAACTCCAGCTCGTCCTCAGCCCCACGAGAGACGATCTGGCACAAAACGGGAGACAGCAAGCGTGGACTGGAGAAGGAGTGAACACAAGTTGGATTCCAACACGTTTACCTAGAGCTCATCACCATGGCCTCGTGACCCTGTTTCGGGGGTCACGTCAAGGCTCTTTGTTGGAGGAACGGGGCTGCTGGGGTCTCCTGAGAGAGAGCTGTCTTCTGCCACCTGGAAGGAGTCGTCTCTGGATGCTGCTGCTTCCCGGATGACCTCCTGTTGAATCCAAGCGCCCAAAATCTGAGCTCTGGGAACCTGTTCTCGGCACATGGAGATCCCCGGAGTTCATTGCCAATCTGGACACGGCCCTCACGTCCCCGGCCACCGGGAGCCCGTCACCACCTTAGTGACGGGGCTTCCTTCAGAGCGGCACATGCTTGCTGTGAGCAGTGCAAACCACTGTGTCAGTAAAATGTGACAATCCCCATGCCAAAGACGGCCATTGCAAAGAGGTGCCCATGCCAGCAAACGTGCACACGTCCTTGCGGACATCCCTCCATCCTGGTGGGTTTAATTTGAAAATAGGTAAATATGAATGTTAACTTAATTTGAAAAATCAAAACTATGCCAACAATGTGCACTTGGAAGCCTCCCTTATCCCTTCGCTCCTTCCCACTTCCTTTAGGTGACCAAGCTCCTTAATCGTTTCTGCTTCATCCTTACTGTATTTCTTTCTATAATAGAAAATATTATAAAATATATATATGTGCACACAACCATATATATACCCACGTGCACATGTGTGTATCTATCTGTCCATGTATGAGAAATATACGTATATAATAAACACATATTATATGCAAAATGTGGTGTGTGATACATTCTGTTTCCACTGAGGTTTTTTCCTCTCATAACATTATACCCTGCATTTCACCCACATCAATTCCCATCAGACCTCCTCATTCCTTTTCACAGCTGTCTAGGGCTCCATCCAATATTTTGCAATTACGAGTAGTGTCGCGGTGAATGACGTATCTGTGTGTACTTTCTGATTGTTGAGGGAAGCATTTCCTATGCCATGCAGGCCCATATATTTTACGGCGTTGAATGTTGCCTGTTTAAGAGCACAGGCTGAGGCCGGGCTGCTCTGGCTGCAGCTCTGCCGCTTACGAACGATCTGGCTTACCCTTTGCAAGCCGCCTGACGTCCCAGTGCCACGGCCTCCTCGTGTGTAACTGAGGGTGATAAATAGCATTCTGTCCGTGGGATTGCTGTCACCAGTAAATGAGCCGAGGTGTGTAAGGGTGTTAGAACAGTGCCTGGCACATGGGAATGCTCAGGAGATGTCTGCTGGGCGCCTCTGTACGAGACACTGTCCAGGTTCCTCCCAGGCTGGCAAATGTTTAACAGTTGGCTCTCAAAAGACAAAAAAAAGTTCTGAATTGTAGCATTTGCCAATTTCCGTGGTGTAAATATCCCCACGTGGCTGATTTCAAGCTAAGTCAATGGTGGTCGCTCGGCGTGGATTGGGAAGCACATGATGCTCTTCTGATCTGGGACAATCTGGCCCCAGCTCAGCCCACGGGTGCCCCCATCCCCTGACCGGTTGAGTCCACGCTGGCTGCCCCACAGCCGACGCTGCTGGCTGAGGCTCTGCCCGGAGCCTCACCCTCGCCTGGCTTCCTCCCTTTCTTCCTCCCACATCCTCGCTCCTCCCTCCTCCCCCGTCTTCCCTGAGAACTTTCCTCATTAATCCCTTTCACGTACAATCTCGTCCGAGGCTCTGCTTCCAGGGAACCCACCTGAGACTGCGTTTCAAGATATCTTTTTTCCCTAAAATGCGCTGAGGTTTGGGACAGTTTCCTGCACAATAATACTCAACAAGCTCGCAAGTTCTCTTCTCTGTTAACCCCGCCGTAACCTTCTCTGGGGTTTCATCGACGTCTGTGTCCCAAGGTGTGTCTGTCGCGGGTCCTGACTCATGGGGCAAGGGCCTCTGCACTGACTCAGCAGTGCCATTTCCTGCCCACAGCCTTCTCGAGCTCTTGCACTTTTGACACAATGGAGGCCAGCCCACCCCTGATTCACCAGCTCAGTTTTCTGTGACATCCTGTACTTTCCCTGAGGATTTTTCTGTTCTCCTCTGACCAGGGCCAACGCCAACCAGCCCACAAGCACCAGAGGCAGAAGTGCGGCCAGGCAGACTCCAGCACGCTTCAGAAAAATAAAGAGGCAAGCGTGGAAGGTCGCGAGGTCTCGGCCCTCCTCCTGTTGGAATCGAATTCACGGTGTCGAAATGTACACGGTCTCTGCGTTTCCTTCCTGATTTCCCCTGACAAGGCCACGGCGGCGGGCTGACCAGATGGCTTTCCATGTGGCAGAAACGTGAAAGGAACGCTCGCCAGGGAGTGTAATCGTTCTGGAAACAGTTGAGAATATTCATGTGTTCTGTACTTTTTCCCCAAGTAAATAAGGTGGAAAAGCATCAAAAAAGAGTCAAAGGTTTCTGTAGGAATCCAGACCACAGGGAGAAAATAATGAGCTGACGTGGCTCCCCCTGTCGCACAATTTCCCCATGCACCCAGGGTGGATATCTATGCAGGGGAAGACCCTGCAGTGTCTAAAGTTGGCTTCCATAATGGGCAAAATGAAAAGGGCTGCCAAAAATGACCACTTTCAAAATCCACTGAAAACAGCTAAATCAACAAAGGAATAACAAGATCCCAGGTTGCAAAACAAGTTGGAAAAACTTTTCCTAGAGCCGTCCCTAACCGCCACGTGACCGTCAACTACACAAATCCCTCTCTTTGCTTCTGCAAACCTTTGGCTCAGGATTCCTCCTCGAATTCCATATGGTTAATCTGAGGCGTAGAAATGTGCTGTAGGGTGAAATTTAGCGGTTGTGGCGATTGCTTTTCACAGAGCTCACGATAATGTATTTTCAATGTCTGAGACCAGATGACACTCTCACTTCAGCCATGGAATCGTTACAGCACTCTCTCCAACGCCAGACGTGGACCGCCGTGGAGATAAAGTGACTGTGGTTGTTCTTGCTCCAGAAGGACATGGACAATCCACAACTATGCTAACTAGAATATTGTGAGTCAGAATTCTCATCTTAAATTGCCTCCTGTTAGGATAACTTTTAAATAAACCAAAACAAACAAACAAACAAACAGAAAGAAAACAAGAAACAACAAGAAACGTTAAAACGCCGTGCCCGTCTAACTAAAGATGAAATGCAGGGCTAGCCATCCAGAGGGGAATATGACATTGTCACCATTTAAGCTAGAACATCTGTATCCAAAATACTCATTCCTCAATAACCTGAGATTTTTACATTCAAGCTGGTAGAAAAGGGATGCATTCTTAGTTAATTTTCTTCCAAAGACTCTTCTAGATCTGTGAATAAAGTGCAATGATTAAAAGCACATACTTTGGACTCAAAAACCTGAGTTAAGCCCTCAGTCTGCTACTTATGTGTGACACGTGTAAAGTGCAAATGCCTTTACCTCTTTCAGCCTCGGTGGAGCATCTTATATGGTCGCTGTGTGGCTGATAAGACACGAGGCATAGAAAAGTGCTTACCGTGTCGTCTGTCGCCTGCCCATGGAACAAGCTAATGCCATTATGATGATTCTTTTTCTTAATTAGTTCCCTACTGGAAATAGATTAGTTTTTTAAAACATAGAGTTTGTGCCTCTGTAGCTTCGTAATAATGCAAAATAATTCCACGTGATCCACATATGCACGCGTGCACACGCACACGCACACATCTTCAGAAGGATAATTTTCTCCAAACCACATCTTAAAGGCCTGGGCACAGAGTACTTGCTGATGCTTTCCCAGCAAATAAAGTGTCCCAATCTGTTTACCCTCAAATTTACATGAAGAGCTTCATTAGCAACAGCCGTGGCGTAACTGGCCGCCACATGGCGCACACAGAGACAGTCTTAGGATGTTGGTTTACCCACTTTCGCAGAGTGATTTGTTTTTGATGAATTATCCGCACTGATCATAGGCTCTGCTCAAAGCCTCATTTACTCTGGAAATTCCTGAAATCGCTATTCATTTTTCGAGTCCCTTTTTTTCCCCCTTGAAGGATCACAAACACCCTCTGAAAGAGGAAGTTATCCAAATACATCTTCTTGTAGATTAGGAAACACAGAGGATTTGATAGAAAGCAGGTTCAGGGTGAAATATTCGTGATAATGAGTCCGTTCTCTGACTTTTTTTTTTAAATCTATGGAAACCCTGACAGCAAAGAAACTCATTATGGAAATTCAGGGAAGACTCGAGAGCGCTCGGTCCGGGGCCTTACACTTCTCTGGAGTAACTTCTGGCGCTGAGAGCATGGTAGAGGCATAATAAATACGTGCGAGCAAATTAATAAAGTCACCTTTCCAAACAAATTCTTCAGGAAGTCAAGTAAGGCATCGATCCTTTCCTTTGCCATCGCGTCCGTGGAGCCTGGCCGTCTCGGTGAGTCAGACCCGCCCTGCGACCTGCAGTAGAGAGCGTTTCCCCTTCCTGGTGGAGCACACAACGGCAGGATTTCTGGATTGTGTCTTCTGCACAGGTTGCAGCTACAAGACATCAAATTAAGCGTGTAGACAGGGTGGGTTCAGTGCTAACTAGCTTTCACAGAGAGATGAGAAAAAGAACCAGCACGCCAGGCCTATCCGTGCCTCAAAGGCTGCAGGATCTTCAGAACACCGGGAGTTGAACACTTGGCTGGAAAATAAAAACAATATGGTCTCAATCATTCCATTAACGTACATCCTTGAACAGCCTGCATAGATAAGGCACAACGAGGCGCTGGGCAGAGCTCAGCTGGCAGAAGGAGCCGTCCCTGCCTCCAAGGCTCACAATCTACCTGGGAGAGAAGACTAAGAGGTCAGGAATTAGATAACAGGCAAGATGCAAATAAAAATGCCATGTGAGTAAATGCAAAAGACAAAATAAGGGTCCCTGACTGGCACGCCATGTGGTGTCCATCAGCCAGATCTGTTCTGAGTCTTGGCCCCTCCAGAAACAGATGAGCAACTTTGGGTAAGTTTCTTCTCCTCTCTATGCCTCCATGTCCTCAGCTATAAAGCAGGCCCCCTAAGATCACTATAAGAATGAAATGGCATAAGACAGGGCCAAGACAGTCAGAGCAGGTCTTAGCGTTCCCAGGGTCCAGCGTCCGGATGGTGAGAGTCATCAAGGATTGCCTGGTGATTAAAGAGGAGCACGCCACCAGAACCAAGCGTGCTCCCCCAGACGAGTGCTCCTGCATGTACTCAAGACGCCAACAGGCGTTTCTTGGAAAAGGGTTTATGGCCAAGTAATTTTGGAAGACGCTAGGTTGAACAAGTTTCTTTACTATAGGGCCTAAAGAGCCTTTTTTGTTTCTCACCGAAGCCCCAGCACATAGTTGTATATTCTAGTTGTAGGTCCTTCTAGTTCTTCTATGTGGGACGCCGCCACAGCATGGCTTGATGAGTGGTGCGTAGGTCTGGGCCCAGGATCCAAACCTGCGAATCCCAGGCCACAAGCTGGCAGCAAACTTAACCGCTACGCCACCGGGCCAGCCCCTGTGAGTTGATGTCTGTCAGCTGCCTAGGACAGCACCTAATGGTGTCTGAGGGACAGCTATTCAGTTCAAGCTCCACTAGATGTTACCTGGGGGCCGTTAGACAAGCCATCGAAATTCCCCGAATGCGAACTTGCTGTTTTTAGAAAACGGGTGTAAGAAAGCTCCCTCCCACGGGGGCAGCGGGTCCCTCTCAGGATCACAGGTTGGATCTCTTCTCTGGCTGCCACCACCCTGGCCCAAACCAGCGCCCTCTTTCCCTTGGATGAAACAGGCACCTCCTCACCCATCCACAGCATTTCCTCCCCCTCCTCATCCACCTCCTCCCCCACCCAATCTCTTCTCCATCGAGCTGTGAGGGCGGCCACAGATGGAGCCCGTCTCCACGCAGAACCTTCCGTGGCTTTCCGTCCTTCGTAGGTAAGAAGTGAAACGTGTACCACCGCCTGCAAGCCACAGGGTGGGCTGTCCCCTGGGGCCCACCCAGCCTTCTCCACCCTCACTCCTCAACCACACCAGGCTGCTTCCTGCCTCGGCTCCCAATGTTCTCCACCTGGCCAAGTCCTCACCCTTCACCTCTTGATTTAAACGTGGCTTTCTCGAGAAGCCCTCTCTGACCTTGGAGGAGTCTCACGCCGTCCCTTAACTTCCTCGCACGGATCTAATCACAGCTCACGCCCTTGCACTGAGGGCTGACCGTCTGACGGACGCCCAGCTCCTTTGCTGGACGGGAAGCACCCAGACAGGGATGTGGCTGGTTGGTTGGCCGCAGCACCCCAGCCCATGCCTGAGCATGTAGGTGCTCAATACACACATACTAAACGGGCCAGTGGAGAGACAGAGGGAGGAGCGGATTAGTAAGTAAATAAAGATGCCCAGCACAGCCCGGCGGCCCGCAGAGGGAGCTCAGAAACGCCGGCTCCACAGCTTCCCTTCCTGCGGATCCCCAGTCGCTAAGAGGAACAGGCAGGACTTGAACCACGTCTTCTGTCTCAACTGTCGGTTTTGTTGACCAGTTTCCCAAGTGCCTAGAATAGTTCCCGGCACATAGTAGGTGCCCAGTGAATCTTGTGGGATCGAATGAATCCCATGTGTTTGGCACCAGGCCCGCTCAGATTGAAGCAGGGCACGCTGTTTGTCCATAAATTGGGAAGTCAGGCATATTATTTTTTTTTTTTTAAAGATTGGCACCTGAGCTAACAACTATTGCCAATCTTTTTTTTTCTGCTTTTTTTACTCCCCAGATCCCCCCAGTATATGGTTGTATATCTTAGGTGTGGGTCCTTCCAGTTGTGGCATGTGGGACGCCGCCTCAGCGTGGCCTGATGAGCGGTGCCATGTCCGCACCCAGGATCCCAACTGGCGAAACCCTGGGCCGCCGAAGCAGAGTGCATGAACTTCACCACTCGGCCCCGGGGCCGGCCCCTCAGGAATATTTTTAATGAACGTCCAGATGAGTTACGCTCTAGGTAGTGTTTCTCAAAGTGTGGTCTACTGACACGTGAGGGTCCTGAGACCCCTGCAGGGGGTCTGAGAGTCAAAACTACAAGTTCGCATGAAAAACTTAAAAAGCCAGTTTCATTGAAGAATATCTTAAGTAAAAATGATTACTTTTATTAAATACCAATCCTCAGGCACATATCTCTTTGGTATTTTATGTGATGAAACGGAAAGTACAGACAAAGCACTTCTGCTGCATACAAAGTACAGCGGTCGACCCAAGGTAAAGCACATGTGCAGTTGTCTGAGTTGTGTGCTGAACAAGTCATTTTTTTTATTCGCGAACATCACGTTTTCGTGAAAGAACAAGTGACAGGCAAACCATGGTTATCCACACTTGGATATTTGGCAGACACTTGCTCAGAATGAACACAAGTGAGCCTGCTGTCACTTCAAGGAAAACAACTGACAGTTTGCTGCCAATGACAAAATTTGAAGTTTCAAGTAAAAATTAGAATTTTGGAAAACTTGTATTCACTACTGAAAGCTTGACAGCCTCCCAATTCTTAATGACTTTTCTGATGACATTGGTGGTGATATTAATGAATGCAATTTTTAAAATTTTGTGTAAACAAATGTGTCAACATTTGGAAAATTGGAGCCAACATTTGCCAAATGACCAGTGCATGAAGTTACAAAATCATCTGTGGGGAAAATAGCCGAGTGCCAGATAGACCAATGGATTTCAGGGTGACCGAGAACGAAAAGTTCATGATATGATTCCAGTTGCTGCATTGCAACTAGCCTTTAAGGAATTGTCACTTGCGGAATTTTGGTGCAGTATCAAAGAGGAAAATCCACAAGTATCTGAAAAATTGTATCAAATTCTTCTCCCTTTTCCGACTACACGTCTCCGTGAGTTTGATTTTCTTCTCATGTTTCAGAGAACACACTGCAGCTGACTGAGGTCACAAGCCAATAGAAAAATGGAGTCGTCTTTGATTACGCCAGGCATTAAAAAGATTTGCAAAAATGTACAAGAGTGCTACTCTTCTCACTGACTTTTTGTTTGTTTTGTGACATATTGTTATTTTTCATTAAAAAGTGAACTATTTAGGTTATGGGTTTATTATCGTTGTTTGTAAATAAGTTAATAAGCATTCTAAATGCTTCTCTGTTTTAAATTCTCATACAGTGACTATTAATAGATAGAACCCACAGAGATAAAACTCTTTGGGGCTCCCAGTAATTTTTAAGGTTGTGAAGGGGGGTGGGGCCAGCCCTGTAGCCTAGTGGTTAGGTTCGGTGCACTCCCTTTCGGCAGCCCAGGATCATGAGTTCAGATCCCGGGCACAGACCTACACCACTCACCAGCCATGCTGTGGTGGAGACTCACATATAAAGTGGAGAAAGACTGGCACAGTTGTTAGCTCAGGGCTTATCTTCCTCAGCAAAAAAACAACAACAAAAAAGCATTGTAAAGGGGTTCTGAGATCACAAAGTTTGAGAACCACTGCTCACACTAAGTACTTCCTGAAATTTCCCCCCAAACTAAATTCTTTGTGGGAATGGCCACAAGAGAGCTGGAGAAGTGTGGGTGGGTGATCACGGAGACTTCGACTTCCTAAGAGAAAGGCCTCCTGCAGGAGTCTTTCTGCTCTCAGGATCTCCAGTTCTTCAGTATTTCACAGCCATATTGAAATTATTTGCAGAGATTTTTAGAGCTATGAGAAGGGATAAGATAAAATGGGTCCTTTATCCAGATGGGAAAAATGGAGGTAAGAAGTTAAGACTATGACAAAGAGTGGGTCCTGAGCACACCCATCCTGTGGTGGGGCTTGGGAGGACCGAGTTCTCCAAACTTCTCGGAGACTCTGGAGCCGGGGCAATGGTGCAGGACGCGGCTTTTCTCATGACACATCCACGGTTTGGCCTGTGGTCTCGGCTGCAATCATCATGGGAACAGCTCGTAGTCTTCTGGCCCCCGTTCACTTCCGTCACCGCCGAGAGCAGGAATGATCCAAGTGGGTGGAAAAAGAAAATGAGAGCAATTTAACAAACACGACTTTAGGGGTAAACAAGTGCTTGGCCACCCTCCTATTCGCTTCTCTGCAAATCTGTCTCCAACGTTGTGCTGCCCATCGGAGGAGTGACTGACGCCCAGGCTGGAAACGCAGGGCCGATTTAGCTCGACAGGCGGGCCCCTCTTACTGCAGCCTGCAGAACTCCAGCCTCCCCGAAGCGACCCCGTTGCAGCCCGTGCTCCATTTCCCACACACGGCCCTGAAAAATGATGCCGAGCGCCAGACCGCAAGGGGCTTTTTATCTTAGCTGTCAGCCTGAAATATATTCAGAACTCAAAGCAGTGATGGAAACATTTGGGTCTCCTGAACTTTTCTCTGCTGGGTTTCTCTCCCAAATAAAATGAAATGAAGCTTAGTGCTTTGGGGATTAATATAAACAAAGATCATAAAGGCATCTAGTGAACGGGGTGGGGGACGGACATCACAGGCTGTGAATGAGCGGCTTCACTCGCACGGTGGGGAGGGTCCTGCCATGAATACGGTTAATTCTTCTAATTAGAGCCCAGGAAAGTGTTGGTTCAGCGCCCTCGCCTCACTCTGCCGATCTGCATCACACAGGTCCTGAATCGTATCAAATGCAAATAGCCTTTTTTTTCAAAGGAGGTGGTCAGAGGGTCTGGAGGGAAGAAGGGATTTTTGAAGTATGCACTGAGTCAACAGAGCCCTGAGCAGTGGGACAGTAAAGTTTCGCAGCCAGGCTTTGATCTGGATTTCAGAAAAATGAAGCCATAAATGTCGAATGTTTTATGAACCCAAAAATAAGAAACTCTTTGTCTTTTATCTAAAATGTCTACTGAGAGAAATCAGAGGATTATCTCAACGTCAAGCTCATTATATTTTATTTGTGGCGGGGTAAAAAGAGAGCACAAAAATATTTACCGAGGTTTGTTTTAATGCTAAATAAACTAAACGTCGTTTTATTATATATGTATTTTTTTCGAATGGGTTTCAATGGACAAATCCATCAACCCAAACACGTAGAAATGAATGCATTTTCTTGCTGAAGTTGAAATTTTCCCTCTGAGGCTGCCACGACCTCAGTGAAAGCTTCCTTCTGTTGTCAGCCCCGCAGGTGAAATCCTTCCTGTGCCCTTGGGACCGGCCAGCGTCCATCGTGGATGATGCTTCTAGACTTGGGTTGCCTTTGTTTGCGCACTGAGAGGCTGAACAAATAACTCAGGGCTCCCTCCTGCCTGGCGTCTCTGTGCTCTCAAATGTCTTCTGTTTAAGGAGGCAGTAGGGGAGACAGAGAGACTTCTAAACTAAGCGCCCAGTAAAGACCACTGTCCTCAAAAAGGCGGGGCAACCCTCACCCTCTGACCAAGATGGCATGGAGGGAGCTGCCTGCCTGCTCGGCCGCACCTCACCTGAACCAGGAGGCGGGAGAGGAAGAAGCCACGAGGCGAGCCCGCAGGTCGCCCACAGCTGGATTTGGGTCTCAGTTCACAACTCTGAGGGAGCCGCGTCACCTCCACCTCCTCACCTGTGGAGGGGAATGCCCCGGGTGCCCACCTCAAAGCGTTGCCATGGGCATCAGGTGAGATGGCGCAGGTGGCCGTGTCTGGTGGGCAGGGGTGCTCAGCCAAAGGTGAAGGAGAAGGCCCCTCTGTCTGCATCTGCCCACAGGACAAGTGTCCCTCGGCAAAGCTCCATCCTCGTTTTCCTTGAGTCCCAACCAGGATGGGGAGATGGGTCTCCAGCTGCCAGGATGCGAGCCTGTCTCCTCAGAAAGGAAAACCAGCTTGAGGTGAACCTGCTCAGAGGAAACTGGGGACCCTTTACACTGAAAACCCTATAAATGGACCCCTGGCCTGCTCTGTCTTGCCACCACCCGGAGCTCCGTTCCTGGAGAATGACTCGGTGCCAAGCTGTTTTTAATAGAAACGACCCTGTTATTCACAGCCACCCTGTGGAGCAGACAGGGCCACCAAGAGAATCTCGTTTACCAACGAGGAGACAGGCTGGGAGCCACCCGTGGCTTGTTCCGGCTCTAGCCAAGCTGAGTCTCAAAGGCAAGTCTTGGGGTCCCAAAACCCACTTCAAAATCCTCCATGTTTTAATTGCTTTCTCTCCGTAGGATGCTGTGGTCTCCTTGTTGGTGAAAGTAAAAGCATCCACCTTCACGTGGCCGGCCCGATGGTGCCGTGGTTAAGTTCACACACTCCACTTCGGGGGCGTGGGGTTCACAGGTTCGGATCCCAGGCGTGGACCCATGCACCGCTCATCAAGCCATGCGGTGGCAGCATCCTGCATACAAAAAACAGAGGAGGATGGGCACAGATGTCAGCTCAGGGCCAATGTTCCTCAAGCGAAAAAAAAAAAAAACAGAAAAAAATCTACCTTCTAAAAAGCCTTGCACATTTTATGTTTGATTATTCTGCTATTTTGGCAAATAATGGGAGATTTTTTTCAGTTGCATGTCTTAACCTAATCCTTGCAACATCATGTGATAATATCAGAAGCTGGGAGAGGTGGTTGTGTTTTTCTTTTGTATTAAGTTAAATATTAATAATAAAAAAGAATCACCAATGAGAATCCTTTGCAGTCACTGAATTCTTCTAAAGATTGGCACCTGCACTAACATCTGTTGCCAATCTTCTTTCCTTCTTCTCCCTTGTGGGCGTGCAGTCACTGAATTCGTTACACAAAGTTCAATCCTCGCTGGACAGGTGGCCCTGCGCCCATTTTACAGGCGAGCAAACTGAGGATGGAGTTTACATAACTTCCCCAGGGTCCTGCAGCCAGTATTTAAGCCCAAAGGACTCCTTCTTTCTTTCCATGCAACCTGTTGCCTGAAAAGTTAGTGCAGAGGCTGGGTGCAGGCGGGAGCGGATCCGAGGAAGATGAAAACACTATTAGAAAATGGAAAATAGAGAACGTGCCATCTGAACAAATTGCCCAGAGGAGGAAGGAATCATCATTCCCAGCCACCTCCTCCTTGGTACTCTTGAGCTCGAGCGTGTACAATGAGCCAGCTCGGCTTTGAGACCAGAGAGGCACACGCCTGGACGCTCTAGGACACTTTAACGCTGCAGGTTCAATGTCACCACCTCTCCCGTGAGGAACTCATCCCCACAGAGACCCCCCAGGCTGGATTCACCTGGATTCAGTCATCTCCCCACTGACTCCAACCCCACAGCACGTCCCACCTGGGACCTGTGCCCCATCAGCCCTGCTCTTGTGCCCTTTTGCTTTTCTCCATATCTGTCCCAACTGCCAGGTAGGGTGCTGCCTTCCACCTCTTTTCTCACTGCACTTTGCCCTGGGGTCACTCAGCGAAGGCTGGGCGTTGTCTCCGGTGCTCTCACCTTGCAGGCTGTAACCCACTGGTGGGTTGCAGAGGCAGTGGGATGGGTGATCACCGTCTTTAAAAAAGGAAAACAAGACAGAACAGAACAGAACAGACCACATGGTAGGAAGAGGCATCGACGTTGTAACATTTGTGTCCGTTGTGCATGTGTGTGTCTGTGTGCGCATGTGTGTGTGTGTGGGTGAGTGTGCCTCCTGGGCACATGGCTCAGGGACTATGCTATGCTGCTGTAATGAAGAGACCCCAAACATAGGGGATCAACAAGATGGGATTTATTTCCCTCTCCTGCTCCAGTCCAGGTTGGTTGGAGGCTCTGCTGGTGGGATACTCCCGACAGCCAGATTCCTCCCGTCTTCTTCCACCTCCCCTGGGTGTGACCCTGACAGCGTGGTGTGGGCTGGCTCACGCCCTAGGGCTGCACGCAGCCCTTAGGAGAAGGATGAAGAGGAAGTAGAAGGTAAGCATTTCCTTTTCCAAGGATGTGATCCTTGCACATGCTTCCTCTCCTATCCTATTGGCCAGAGCCTAGTCTCGAGGCCACACCTACGTGGTAGAATAGCCTGGTGGGAAATGTAGTCTTGCAGCTGAGCAACCAGGCATCCACCAAAACTGTACTAAAAAGCACGAAGGGGCAGGGCCGGCTGGTGGCACAGCAGTTAAGTGCACACATTCCGCTTCCGTGGCCTGGGGTTGGCCGGTTCGGATCCCAAGTGTGGACATGGCACCGCTTGGCAAGCCATGCTGTGGTAGGCATCCCACATATAAAGTAGGGGAAGATGGGCATGGATGTTAACTCAGGGCCAGTCTTCCTCAGCAAAAAGAGGAGGATTGGCAGCAGATGTTAGCTCAGGGCTAATCTTCCTCAAAATAAAAACAGAAAAGAAAAAAAGCACAAAAGGAAGAATGGATGCCACACGGGATAACCAGTAAAATGACTTCTTACTGGGGAGGTGTTTAAAATGTTTGAAAGCCGCTGCCTTATGACACTCTCTCTTGTCCTCTATGAAAACCCCCAGGATCCTCTGACCTAGTAAAAAGGGCATGATCTGAACTTCAGGAGAGTTAGATCGTAGTCCCCATTAGCACTAACTGATTGTGTGCACTTGTGCAAGACACACGGTCTGCTTGCTCCTCAGTATGCTCGGCAATGAGATGGGGGCATGGTATGGCACCCAGCTCCCTAATTCACCAGGCTCCTTGGAGTCTGAAATGGGAGTTCCCTTTTTCAGAAAAGGAGAAGATGCCCCCAAAAGAAAGAAGTGATTATTCTCTTCGAATTCCCACTCTGCTGCTAACTAAAGACATACACAGGGGTGCCTTCCCGCCCCACCAGCTCTCAGCTTTCACTTCTAACACAGGAGAGAATGGGGTTCAGGGGTCTTTAGGGTCTCACATTAACCTCCTTTTCCTGTTTCTACCCTGAGTCTTCTCTATCTATATAGTGAAGTATCGCAGCTATTTAACTACAAGTTTAACCAAATGAGCTGGGATATTACCAGAATTCGCTGTGGATGCACAGCAGGTGAGAGGAGGAGACCTCTGCTGAGCGAGCTGTTTGTGCTTCAGCGCTATCACGCGAAGGCTGGCTGGTGGCTGAGTTTGCTGATGTGGAATCATTGAGGGAAAAAGTTGAAATACGTAAAAACAAAAAAAAACCCCAAAACTTGCTCACTAGATGACTGCCTTGGAGGACCTCATTTCTAGCTCCCAAATGTCAGATGATGTTTGAAAAGACAGAGATTGAAGAGGGGTGACTTTTAAAACAGAAGGATCGTGTGTTAAGAATGCTTCCTTGCCAGCCCCTTTTTGCCCATCTCCAAGGTCACCTCCCAAAGCCAGTCCAAGGCCAGTTAAGCAAAGAGCCATCAGAGCCGACATTTTCAACACAAGTCATAGACTCTGGTTTCCGTGCCGTATCATTATACCTTGAAATTGAGCTCTTGACATGCTGTGCTTAAAATGTACAACTTTTAGCTAATTAGAAGGCTAAAAAATGCAACTTAATGAATTCAAGACTTGTTTATGCTAACCTGCCAAGGCATTTGGCAAAGAAAAAGTGCGATTTGGTGAACATCTGATTAGAGGCCGTGTGCAGCTCCATATGGAGGGCGCTGGGTTGGATCGGATTTTTATTGAACTATTGTCTAGAAAGTGAACTAATTTCCGACTCCCTCATAAGGACTTCTAAACAGGGTTGACAAAGGATTTATCATAATTATTGCTCTGGCCAGGGCTGTGATTATAAGTGATACATGTGTAAATTGTGTTTATAAAATTTCCGACTCACAATTAAAACATGCTGTCATTTCTCGCCCTTTTCCTTTTCTCCTCCTGGTGATGACTTGCCTTAAAAAACTTCCCTTTTTTCTCCCTCAAATTAATACCTGCCAGAGATTTCCTTTGGATAGAGCAGACTCCCAGAACATACCCACACACATTCTCAAGGAGCTTTTGATCTGCCATTTTTTCAAACCGCCCCCTGAGAAAGCAGTTTGGCTATCAATACTTTATGTAACCCTTCTTTTCAAAGGCACAAACTGAAAGTAATTTGCAAATGCCATTCAAAGCTCTAATCTTTTTCTTGCTTAGTGCCAAGCAATTTTAGAATCATACAGTACATTGAGTATATGTCTAAAAAAAGGAACAAAATGGGGTTCAGGGGGGTGAGCAGAAGGAAGATGGGAAGAAAAAAGGAGAATGCATTAAAAGCAGATAGAAATAGCACCAAAAAATGTATACCCAGTTTTAGGGGCATAAAGTTCTACATGTGTCTATTGGAGAAACCCTAGTCGTGCTGTTATTCAAAACTTCCACATATGTGTTATTTTTGTCTCTTTTAGCTTTCAGGGTCCAAAAGGGAGTGTTTAAAAAAATTTCCAGGGGCCGGCCCTGTGGCCGAGTGGTTAAGTTCGCAGCTCGGCTTCAGCGGCCCAGGGTTTCGCCGGTTCGGATCCTAGGTGCGGACATGGCACCGCTCATCAGGCCATGCTGAGGCAGTGTCCCACATGCCACAACTAGAAGGACCCACAACTAACATATACAATTATGAATACTGGGGGGCTTTGGGGAGAAGAAGAAGAAGAAAAGATTAGCAACGGTTGTTAGCTCAGGCGCCAATCTTTAAAAAATAACAGATAAAATAAAATTAAAATTAAAAAAATTCCAACTAGTGAACACTTGATGATTTACCTATTTCTCCCCATAATGCTGTCTATTTTGGATTTATTGGCAGAACCATTAGAAAATCATAGATTTTTGTTAAGGCAACCAATAACTTAAAAAGACAAAGTATATAAGAAAAGCACCCAGGAAGAGGAAGTGACGTCCCTAGGGTCAGGTAGCACTAGTGACCCAGACTTGGCACACCTAAGGGCACGGGTGTGCATCCACCTTCTGTACCACCTGCTCCCCCGCGGCGTCTGATTGGTCTGTGGCTGGTCCTCGGATCAAGATCAAGAGCAGCCAATCCATTGGATTCCCAGTAACCAATGGTATGAGTCGACACAGGCAGATGGGCTGGACCAATCAGAAGGCCTCTCTCAACAAGTTGAACTAGGATATACCCCCGGTCCCCAGAGGGCGCCGCAGCTGCAAGAAGGCGGAAGGGGGAGATGTTCGGTTCTAAGGCATCTTCCCCTGGTCCCCAAAGTCAGTGAGGGCCGGGCTGTGTTCCCTTAGCGTGAACTGTGTGATTGGTTTAAGTTTTCGTGTTAGAGATGCCAAGGGTTTTGGAAAGCCAAAGCCAGGAGGAAGCAGAACCATGAGACAAAGAAGAGATACTCACAGTGGAGAGCAGGGGGACAGCAGAAACACCCAGAATCTCCACAGATCCTAAGTCCTGGCCCCACCGAGACCCAGAGCAGACCAAAGGAGTGAGGGCCAGCAGCTGGCTCTGGCTTCCCGTCCAGCCCCTTCCAGCCCCTCCTCCTGTCCCAGGGCACATGTAGCCACAGAGGGAGCCCCTTCCAGTGAGGTGGCCCCTATGAGCCCCAGATCCCACACCAATGACCTGAACCTACTCACAGATCAGTTGTGGAGACCCCGACTTGGGGGCCCCGCTTTTCCCCACACCATGCGTGCTCTTCCCCCCAATACCGTCCTGGACACCCAGGAAGACATGGAGGAACTTGAACACCTGAAAGGGCATGACATCACACTGAGAGGCAAAGATAGAGACAGGAGTTACACAAGGGACAGTGGTTACCCTGAAACATCTGATAAACTGGGTGAGATGGTCCTGACAGCCCTGACACCCTGTCCCTAAGGGGCATCTCCCAGGGAATGCAGCCACCCACATCCCTCACCCCCTTCCTTTGTCACCTTGCCGCCTGCCTTACTGTGTGGCCCTGTAGGGGGTTGGCACCGTTCTCACCAAGCAAACCCTCTCTGTCTGCAGTGCCCCCAGGACTGCCCTTCTGGTGTCTGGCTTCTGGTTCGAGGTAATGTATATAATCCAGGAGACTCAGTTTCCTCTAGGTAGAATGGAAATGTGAGCGTTCCTCCCTCATCCATGACGGCTCAACTAGTGGGAGCCTTTACTAGCCATGCTTCAAAATGTAGCCTCTGCTCAGGAGATCGGGAGCTACAGACGTGTGTATTCAGGGATTATTTCTGTGTATGTCCGTCGCCTCCCCCCAGACTTGACTACAAGCTCCGTGAGGACAGGGGTCTGTCCGTTTAGTTCAACATCAAATATCGAGTGACCAGCAAAGGGCTCAATACACACTAAGAGCTGGGTAAATATCTGCTGGATGAATGGAGGAATAAGAATAAATACGGGTCAGCGTTTTCGCAAGGTGCAGTCAGTCATGTACTACTTTTGAAGGACGTAACTAGGCATCATGTGGGATTCCACAGTCAAATCCATTTGAGAAACCTCTTCTTTTCTTATTTGAGAAATATGCCTCAGTTTTTTCCCCAGCCTTATTGAGAAATAATTGACACAAAACTTTGCATAAATTTAAGGTGTACAATATATTGATTTGATACATTTATATGTTGCAAAATGATTTCCACTATCGCATTAGCTAACGCCTCCATCCCATCACATAGTTACCATTTCCTTTTTGTGGTGAGAACATTTAAGATCTACTCTTAGCCACATTCAAGTATTTAATATGGTATTGTTAGCTGTAATCACAACGCTGCACATTAGACTCCGGAACCTAATACTCTTAGATCTGGAAGCTTGGACCTTTTGAAACATCATCTTTACCACAGAGCTTCTTTGAGCCTTTTGCCTGCTAAAGAGCATTTTGAATCTTTCTGGATTTTTCTGGAACATTTCGCAGGGGGATTATTCCATAGGGCACACTTTGGGAAATGAGCTCAACCCAGGTTGAGCATCTTGAAAAATACTCTGTGACTTGGTCCTGAGGAAGGCTGTGTCACCCCGGGGGCAGTCCTGAGCCGTTCTTGCAACCCCTGGGTCAGCACGGATCACCGACTCCACGCTCTGTTCGCTCTGGGACCTTGGATGAATGAGACACAAAGACCAGCCTGAAAGCTTTGAGACATTCAATTTTAAAGAAAAAAAGCGTTTTTCAGAGATCATGTATCTTGTCCCTTTCATTCCACATTAGAAGACACTGCTCTGGCCAACACTCCCACAAGAGGATGATCTCTGAGCCCAATGCCTGGGTTCAAATCCCAGCTCCACTCCTTCTTAGCTGGGTGGCCTTGGAGCAGTCGCTTAACCTCTCTGAGCGTCACTTTCCTTATTTGTGAAATGGAGATACCCATAGTGCCAACTACATGCGTTGCTGTAGGGATAAAATGGGAAACCCACAGGAAACATTTGTCACAGTGCCTGGCACTTAAGAAACACTCCGTGAAGATGAGCTGTTACAGTTGCTTTTTCTTTATTACATTTCGCTGGGACTGAGAATAAAGCTGAGGCTGAATGGCCTAGCGGTTTCACGTATGAATTTCTGAACCAAACCACCTGGGTTCAAGTCTTTGCTTTGCAACTGACCGGCTGTGTGACCTTCAGCAAGTTGTTTAACCTTTGTGCGCCTCAGTTTCTTTATGTGGCAAATGGGGATAGGGGTAGAACCTAGTTCAGGGGTTGTTGTTAAATTCAGTGAGTTAATATTCGTAAGCACTTCACGCAGTGCTGGGCGCAAGGTTTATGCTCTTACGGTAAGCATCACTGTGATTGTGTCTCTTGCCCTCTCCAGAACACGCCGGAAGGCTGACCAGGCTACCCCTGCAGGCTCTGTCCTTCCATAAAGGATGTTGTTCTGGGGGGCTCCCTGAGGCCAGGCACCGCACCTCTCGCTTTTCTGCACCCCAGCTCCTGGTCCACACTGGCCCATGATGAGTCTCCAGGAGTGACTCAGTGACTGAGAGCTTCCTTTCCCTGAGGGTATGGTAGTCACGCTGTTCCTGTGGGCCCCTGGCCACGCTTGTCAGCAGATGGACTTACTGTCCGTCACCCTCACATGGTGCCTGCCATCAAAGACCGAGGTCCTGGAGGAGCAGGGTGCTCCGCTCCAGAGTGGCTTGCTGAGTGAGAGGCGCTGTCTTCCGCTGGGGCGGAGCGTGCTGACTCCCCACTGCCCGGGACTGGGAGCCGCGAGAGGAGGCGAGCCCGATCTTTCTCCCCGACATCCTGCTGTCCGGGCAAAGTCTGGGAAGCAGAGGACAGAGTGCAGCCCTCTGGGACCTCAGCTGGGAGCATCCACTCTGACCTGTTGGCACTGGCCCCTCCTTTCACCGGAAGGACCAGGAGAGCAGCTGTCAGTCACATGCCAGGTTCCAGCTGGTGCAGGGGTTGGTGGGGTGGGGGGGGGGGGGTGCCCTCAACAGTTACGTAACCAGAAAGCATCACCTCCATTGTAATTGCATCACCAAGCACCTTTCCGAGGGCACTTGGGAAGAGTCCAGAACAGACCAACTATGAAAGGGGCTTAATGGGGTCAGACAGCCCCACACGTGCCAACCGTTTCCTGCATTTCTTGGAATGACTGAGGACCATCTCAGACCACACACAGGATAAGCCAAAGGGCCATGGAGCCAACGTCCCCAGGAGCAGCCCCCAATCAAGGGAGACAGGAGTCTCGGGTACATCCCCCAGTCTCCAGGCCCCTCAGTGGGACGACCCTCCAAAGTGCTCTGCCCTGTCCCACACAGGGTGCCCCCTGGAGAGGGTGCAGCTGCCCACAGCAGGAAGGTGCCCATGAAGGAGCTCCATGTTGCCTTTCCCGCTTCCCTGTCTCACTCCACTGACCACCAGCACAGGTCTGCGTCTCGGGCTCTGCTTCGCGGAGGCCCAGACCAAGACAGGCCTGAACCCGCAGCCTTGGGAGTGCAGCTCTGCATCCAGAGGTCCGATCTGAACCCAGCTCCACCCTCGGCTCTCAGTAGCCTGCAGCTTCAGGCAGGGACGTTGCTTAAGCGCGTTTCTTCACTTGCACTGTGATTATAGCAATGGTACTTCCTTCCTGGCACGGATCTCAGGACTGACTGAGTCTGAGGACAGAAAGTGCTTAGAGCACGTGTGTCTGGGGGGCAAGCAGCACACACAGGGCACCTGCGACTAGTGCGCCCTTAGCACAGTTTCTTAGCCAGTCGAAGCCTCAGTTTGCACATCAGTAAAAGAGGAAAAGAATCCATGACAAAAGCCAGTACAACACTGCTGAGAACCTGCACGGAGGAGGGGCTTCATAGACAGCAGCTGTTGTTACAAGAATGCTTGTTGACAGTGACATTAATCACCGTACCCCCACAACCGACACCCAGCGGTGCCCTGTCGTGGTGGCCGCACTACAGTCAGGGAAAGCTGGCCAGCTGGAGTCAAGAGGAGCTGTTGCGGGGTGGGGGGTGTAGGGGTAGGTTCAATCAGTCACCGAATATCCCCAAGCAGCATTCCCCTGACGCGATTGTCAGGATCGCAGGAGGAACGCACTGTGGCGGCCGGGGAAGGGGCGGCGCTGTGATAAAAATCGCTAAAACAACATCCAAAGTGCTGCAGATCCAAATACGCGTCTTCCATTTAACTGTGCTTTCTCCCGCAACTGCTTTGCCTCGGAGGTGGTGGGCGGACGGCACAGCCCTCGGCCGCTGCCGCCGACACCGACGAGAACAGCCTCGGGTGGGCCAGCCTCTGAGCCGAGTGCTTCCCAGCACGGGCTCAGTGAGCCCCAGCCAGCTGCCAGGTGGGTGTGTGCAGGTGCATTGCACACACATTGAAACTGAGGCTCGGAGAGATGAATTCACTGGTGCAAGGCCAGGCAGTAGCAGAGCTGGGGCTCAAATCCAGTCTGTCTGACTTCATTACCTTACACCCATCTTATCATTTTTAGCCTTTTTTCTTAAATAAATATCATAGAACTTCCAAAGTTAGGCCCTGCCACCCTACACATCTGTTCTCAGGGAGGCAAAGAGGCCTGGCCCTGACTCCCATGACTGCCAGGTGGGTGAGTCCTCCACTGGACTCCTCAATTCTTCAACTCCTTGGCTTTTGAAGAGAACTCTTAGTCATCCTTCAAAACCCAACTCAAATAGCCCCTCCTCTGTGTTGCCTTCCATGACTCCTTCAAGTACTCTCTATAACTCATTGCACTTTCTTCAGCTAACACGTGTCCGTATCCTGGAAAATTTCAGTGTGCATTGACACTTCTCTCGCCAGCCAATCAGATAATCATGGGTGAGTACCCAACTGGCCTTTACCAGAAACTACGAGGGATAAAGATATGCACGATCAGGTCCTGCCCTGGGGGAGCTTGTCCTCTAAGTAAGGAGATGAGACGTGCACCGTCACAGTGCCTAGAAACAGCCCACAAGTCCACTTCTCTCTCACCACCTGAACAGCTCCTAGCCATTCTTCCAACATAGCTGAGGGCTTACCCTCTCCCAGCAGCCTCCCTGACCCCCAGAAAGAAGGGTCTCTTCCCATGCTCCCATATCACCCACCTCGCGATTGTCTGTGTCTCTGTCCCCCTGCAGACTCTGATTAGCTCCTTCCAGGCAGGGGCTGTGAAATCATTAAGGTTCTTCGGGATACAAGTCAGAGAATCCAACTTGAGCTGGCATCAGTAAACAGGGGAAAGTTACCCAAAAGGGGCAGTGGAGCCTCATAGAACCTGGGCAGGGAGGCAGCTGGGGCCCCAGGAGCACTGGAATCAGGAGGAGGAAGGAGCTAGGAAGCCAGGCTGCACTCTCTCGGTGCCTCTGGTCCTGGCTCTTCTGAGTCTCCTCCGTCCTCTCTGTCTCCAGACCTTACTGTTCCCGAGGCAGGAAGCACATCTTTCTACAGCTTCCAGACATCCTTTAAGCAGGTTCAGCAAAATGGCATGCTCTCACTCCCTCTCTCTTCTAAATCCCCAGGTTGAACCTGTGCTCCTGGCAGGCTTGTGTCAGACGTCCAGTCCTGGTCCAGAGAACCATGGGGCTGAGTAGAAGCCGCCTTTGTGGGTCAGAGCAAAGCCCAGAAGCTGCATGGGTTCCCCGCCTCCTCTACTCCATGCAGATGCCATGGCAGTTAGTCTTTGCAGTGAGCTGTCACTCCCGTGTCCCTACCAGTGCAGGGGCTGCAGCCGAAGTGCTCAAGGGACCTGGAGGTGAAACTCTTCAAGGAGCCTGTTCCCTCCCAGGCATTGTCTCAGAGAGCTTTGGGCCAGGGTGGAGCTGCTTCCCAGTGAGCCTGATGAAGCTCAGGATGCTGAGTGGGTGAGACCTCTGGCAGAGGCCACGCTGAGGAGGGCTGACACGGGAGCCTCTCCACCTGGGCACACAGGGTGCAGGGAAAGCAAGCTGCCCCTGCAGGGTGGGCCACAGGCAGGGTCTGTGCTCCGGGTCCTGTTGCATCAGTGTTGCCGAATTGGGCAGCTGCCCCAGGAGCTCAGGGTCCTGGTGTGTTCTAGCATCAACCACCCCTCTGACCCAGAGCCCCGATGGCCCCTCTCTTCCATTAGGAAAGCAAGTGCACTCTAGGTACTTCCACCAGAGGGAATTGAATAGAGGGAGTTGGTTACACAACTGAGAAGAGCCGAGCAGGATTGTGAGCCAGCTAGACAGCAAGAGCAAACAGCTGTGACCACCTCTAGACAGGGATTCCTCTGGCCCAGAGCCAGGGCATCCAGTCAGAGCTGGCACCATGGTGGGGGCAGCCAGAATGAGCAGTCCCACGGAAGAAGGGGCTGGAAGCACGGAGCAGGAAGCACCAAGGAGGCCAAGACGGAAGGAGGGGAGAAGGAGAGGGCTGCTCTTCCACTCTCTGATCTCGGCCAGGGCTCCCCACTGAGCAAACCTGCACAGGAGCCCACGTGCAAGGCCCCTGGGAGGGGTTTGCAGAGGGAGAAGGAGAGGAGAAAGCAGGGACCAGATCTGAGTGCTCCTCTCCCTAGCGTTGCCCACCATCACCCTTCTGCACAAAAAGGAGAAGTCCCCTTTCCCCCAGGGGAGTGAAGTCTTTGCAGACACCGTCCCCTCACTCTCTTTTCTAGTGGGGCTGCCCTGCTGATTTCCAGGCCCCTCTGCCCCTCCTCACCCTGTAGCAGAGCTGGCAGCTTCTCTCTCTCTGAAAAAGACGAGAAATGCATGATAAAACACGTTATTCTATTTCTATGTGATTAGTGCCGTCATCTCCCACCAAGTCACTCCCTTCTTCCAGAAAGTTCAGCCACTTACCAGGAGGATGCATAAGAGCCCAGTAGTCCCATGACCCCCAGATCATGCTGCAAAGGCCACGCATGTGCCCAAAACAGACCCCCGACCTACCAGAAGGCTCGGGCCAGCAATCGGCCGGGGAACAAATCTGCTACGTGGCAGCCCGCTTCACCCGTTACCCCACTTTCCATCCTTCCATGCCGCTTGCTCCCTCTCTGCATGGCTTGGAAGTCAGCTTCCCTGGATGGGGTTCAAACATCTATACATTCTTATCAGCTTTTTAAAAATGGAAGTTAAAAGTCTAATGGGATTCCCGAGTAGAGATTGAAGGGTTCCAGGGGAGGAAGTTATATGGGATAAAAAGGGGGTGTTCGGTTTCAAAGGCTCTAATAGAATGTGAGAGAAGGCGTGCATAGAGAGCACTTGTCCTCCGTGCCAGACTTTATTATGCAGATCTGGTCAGAAAAAGAAGAGAAAATGTAAAGTAGGAAAAGAAATTAGGGCAACCGAGGACTTTCATGGTGGGAGGAAATATTTCAGTAAGTGCATTATTCATTTGTCATTGACTCAAATGCCAGGGGCTTTACCTCATTGCGCAGGGCTGGCGACAGCGTCCAGGCCCGGTCAAGCTCTGCAGCGGCACGCTTTTTCTCCTTTGTCATCTCGGTTAGAGTTCTGGTCCTCTCGGGAAAGTCCGCCGTTTTGCTTGACAGAAAAATGGAAATCGTAACCTAATAGAACTTCGTTTCTCTGGTTACCAGGACGTAGTGAGCCTTTAATCTCCGCTGAATTACCCCGTCCCCTGGGGTTGGGCGGGAGGTCTTTGAGTCAGTGAAAAGTTCACTGTGGTTTTCACGTGGGCCTGCTATTTCTTGCATCTCCATCAGGGACTCTGTGAGCGAACCATTCTTGAAATCAGACAGAAATGCTTGGCTTTTCCTTTCTGACTGTGACATACAACAGTGATTTCTCCTTCTTATTTGGTGTGTTTCAAAATGTCGCAGTTCCTGCAGACTATTTCCCTAATTGATCCGGAATGCGCACCAAGTCCCTAACCCTGAATTGGTTCCTGTGTCCCAAATTTGGAAACCGTTTCGTACATTTCAGAGGTGCCTTGTTTGGTCTGCAATTCAGAGTTGCTGTTAAAACAGACAAAAAACAAAAGTGGAGTAAGACAGTGAACTGGGACCCGACTATAAATGTCTTTTAAAAATCTGACAAACATTGCAGTAATAATCATGATGATGATAAAAATAGAAGCAGACATTTACTGTGACGCTTCGACCTGCCAGGCACTGCACTGAGTGTTGGCATGTGGAACACATTGGATTTTCCTAATTATCTGCATGAGAGGCTTCAGCACTTAGAATTCAGTTCACAGGGGTGCACAGAAGTGACGTGATTTGCTCAAGTTGACACAGACAATACGAGGTGGACCCAGGACAAAGTTCTCTTTGCTTAGGATGTGTTATCACCTGAGTCATTCTGGGTATAGGATTTGTGTGTCTCCAGAGGAGTGCTTTCACACGATAGCTGATGTCCCAGCTTTGACCCAAGGGCCCCCCACACCACAGCTGCTCTTTAAGTGAAGAGTAAGAACCAGCATCCAATTTCTTCTTCCCACTTATCCATCCATCCCAGAGACCTGTTCCATCGCATAATTCAGATGTTGGATGCATCATGGCCACTCATATCCCATTGGCCAGAAGTTAGTCACATGACCATGCACGGGAGGCTGGGAATTGTAGTCTTTAGCCGGGCAGCTCAGCTGAAATACTGGGATTCTATTACTAAAGGGAAGAGGGAGTGGATACGGGATGACTCCTAGCTGTGTCTGCCCCAGTCTCATTCACCATTGCATCCTCAGCGTCTATCCCAGTCTCCATTATCTAAGTCTTGAAGAAATAAACTCACCTGTCGCAGGTCACCGACCTCTGGTGAGAAGCCCAGCCATTATTTCAAGCATCTGGAAGTGCCGACATTAAATGTGAAAATTCTCTTCTCAGCCTAGGTAAGGCAAGCGTTGGGATCCCCATTTACGGTTGAGGGGGGAATGTCAGTGCTCCGTTACTTCCTTATGAAGAGGACCCCAGTTTTATCCAGGGTGGTAATGTGGCCATCTTTCTTCCTTACAGGAGAATTGTGCCTAATGCATGTAGATGCTCTCCTCTCCAGGGCGAGGAGCTTAATCCTGCCCTTGAGTGTGAGCTGAGCTTAGTGTCTTGCTTGCAAAGAATAGAGAAAAGTAGGAAGCAGCCTACAGTGGAGAACGCTGGCAGACGCGACATCACCAGGGGATCAGGGTCAACATCGCCAGTGAAAAGTCATCTGGGTGCGGTCCCCCTGCCCAATACCACGTGACGTGGTGAGACGGGCTCTTCATCTCTGTGGTCTTCTTCCCTCACACCCGTCACTCTAGTCTAATCCTGAGAAGAACCCAAATTGACAGACAAACCATCTGACCAGTCCTCTTCGAAACTGTCACGGACACGAAAACCAAGGAATGTCTGAGAACTGTCACAGCCCAGAGGAGGCTGTGGAGACACGACGGCTAAATGCAGTGCGGGATTCTGGGACAGAAAAAGGACCTTAGTGGGAAAACCGATGATCCAAATAAAATCTGGAGTTTAGTTAACAGTCATGAACCAATGTTGATTTCTTGCTTTTGAAAATGTGCCGCCATTATGGAAGATAGTAACAGCAGAGAAAACTGGGTGAAGAGTAGATGGGAACGCTCTGTACTCTCTCTGCAACTTTCCTGTAAGTCTAAAAGTATTCCAAAATAAAAAGTCTACTAAAATCAAAAATACCCAGCATCCCTTGCAGGTAGGGGTGGACAAATGGCCCTGTACTGGACAGGGAGATGGGAAGAGGTGTCTGTCCACAGAGCTGGTCTCTGGGAAAGCTATTGTGTGTGTACATGTTTTTTTCTTTTTTAATAAAATCTTCGCCCCCACCTCTTTCCCTTCCTCTTATCACCTCCTCCAAGCCTGAAACGCAGACACTATGCCTGTTCAGGACAGCAGGGCAGGAAGCCGGAGGGAGACCCAGAGTCACGAGTTCCCTCAGCAACTACAGTGTGCTGGACTGTCCATCTTTGATCAAGCCTCACGGCTTGATCTCATTTGCTCAAGCTCTGGGTCAAGTTCCTGTGTTATGCAGCCAAGACCACCCCTAATTTATATTAGGTGGAGCCATAGGAAGTTGCCAATATTTGATTGTTTTGGCCTACAAAAATGGCAACTTTACAAAGTTTGACCTACTGTGGGTAATTTTTTTTCCTAAATGTCATTGAACCATCTTCATCAACTATAAATCTAAATAACAGGAGGAGCAAACTACCGCACTCCAACATTTTTTTCTGGGATGAGGATTTGGCCTCTCAAGAACCATAATAAGTCTGATGTTATGTTTTTCCTGATGCCCTGTTGCTTATTGACGCTTCAGATGATTCAGTAAAAGAGACACTGAACCTCTCAGTACTGCGTGCATTAGACGGCCTTGAAAAACACACTATTGGTGTCTAAAAAAAATGCTTATCTTCCCAGCAATTTCACTCCCAAGTATATACTCGAAAGAATCAAAAGCAGGGACTCAAACCAATACTCGCACATGAATATTCATAGCAGCACTAGTCACCATAGCCCAAAAGTGGAAACAGCTCGAATGTCCAGAAACTGATGAATGGATAAACCAAATGTGGTCCATCCATACAATGGAATATTACTCAGCCATAAAAAGGAATGAAGCGCTGACATACGCAACAACATGGATGGACCTCGAAAACGTCATGCTGGGTGAAAGAAGCCAGTCACAAAAGGCCACATACGTATGATTCCATTGCCATTAAATGTCCAGAGTAGGTAAAGCCACAGAGACAGAATGGAGGTGGGTGTCTGCCGGGAGCTGGAGGAAGGGGGCATGAGAGGCAACGGCTCAATGAGTACAGTTTCCTTTGGGGTCGTGAAAATATTGTGGAACCTGATAGAGGTGGTGGTTGCACCACACTTGGAAAGCACTAAACGCCATTGAATTGTACACTTTAAAATGATTAACTTTATGTTTTGTTAATTTCACCCTTGATTAAAAAAAACATGTCTTTAACATTTTTAAATATGTGATAAAACCAAAATAATAATCGCACAAAGTGTCTTACAATTGAGATAAAGGAAAAGAAGATCCAGCCAGCCAGAGGCCAAAAGCTCTCGGTGCAGACAGCGTGCATCTCCAGTATTCTGGTCATCTACTGCTGCCTGATAAGCCGCTCCAGAATGTAGGGGCTTAAAACAACGACAACACTCGTTTTGCTCACAAATCTGCATTGTGCAGGGCTCGGCTGCGGCAGTTCATCTCTGCTCCACTCAGCATCACCCAGGACTCCTCGAAGTGGAGGCTGGAATTATCTGCAGGTCCTCTGGCACACCTGGCAGGTGGTTGATGCTGCTGGGGACCTCCGAAGGGGCTGGGATCAGGACACTGACACATGGCCTTTCCGTGTGACTGTCTGGCTTCCTCACAATATGGTGACGGGGTTCCAAAGATGAGCATCCCCGAGGTCCAGGTGGATGTGACTTCGCCTCAGCTGTCACACTGCATCTCTCACCCCACAGTCATGGGCCTGGGCAGAGGCAGGAGGAGGGCGGGGTCAGTGTCCCCGTGGAAGACGAGCAGGTGGACCGTGACGGACTACGCAGCCATGTTGGAAGGGCAATCTGACACATCCGTCACGCTACAGATATGTATGGTCCTGCCTGTAAAGGACTGAAATGGGGAGCACCAGGAGGAAGCCTAGTTAACAACGTGTAGCTAGGAATCTGACAGTAGTTCAGGCTGACGATGAAGACGGTCTCTGGTTTTTCACCATAGAACTTAAAAGTCAATTCTCTGCGCTCTCATTGATGTTAAAGGATCATGTGGAAACATCCAGCCAATGTCCCAGGCGACTGGACTCCGTCGTTCAAACATTAATATTCTCGCACATCAGCCTCCTCCCCTTTACAGCTATAGAGAAGAACCTCTGTGCTGACTGCCGCCCAGAGATATTTAGCTGACTGCACATACACTGTGAACTGTCTTAAAACGTTGAACACATCTGCGTTTATCCAATCAATAACGTCTCTCTTCTAAAAAAGGGAGAGAAAGAAAGAAAAAGAAGAAAAATATCTATCCAAAGTGATTTGGGTTAAATGCCAGCATTTTCATCTTAGGGATGAAAACCGCTTTCTCCGAAGGCCACACTCCCTGAAAACACGCCCGTAGGGTCAGTCGGCCAACGTTTGGGGACCAGAGAAACACCCCGACTGCTCAGCCCCACCCCATAATGCAACATCCTTACAAGGCGCCCCACACAGAGAGTGAGGTGGACTTATTCCTCCCTCAGGACCCCCCCAGATTTCTGTAACCTCACGAGCGGAGTCCCACAGTTGGGGGGGGGTGCCCTGGATAAGAACAGACGGGGAGGGCTGTGTGCGTCTCCACGATGTACCGTGAGCTGCAAATGCTGAAGTCTCGGTCAATCCCACTCCACCTGGAGCCTCGGGCCTCCTGTGCTGCCACTTCCCTCCTCCCACTTTTCTCTGCTCCAAACCACAGTGTGTGCTTTTCACAGAATGCTGACTGAAGGCCAACGTACTATGAAGAGAAGGGAGTAAGACCCTCTTGCTCTCTGTGCCTAAGAAGGAAAACAGGATCCACTTCATGCGTTTGGTTGAAGGTGAGAGGTCAACCAGGACCCCCAGCCGCCATCCACCCTCTCTGGTCCCCTCCTTCCAATACTGAAATGCAAAGCGATGATCTCCCCAGATGCAGAGCAGCCACCTAACAAAAATACAAGTTTTAAAGCCAACGCATTGCTCGTTTCTCATGATGACGTCAGACCTACGGACGCTCAATCTGCTGGTGATGGTTCTTGTTGTGTGAGCCCCTAATCTTTCCTGGAGAGGCATTTTTCAAATCTGTGAGAGCAACGCTTACAACGAACTCCTGAAAGATCAGAGCTGCAAGAAGGGAGCGGCCAGCGACTGTGCTTAGGGTCACCGGACCCCACCGAATGCAGGCTGCCCGCTGATTGCAGACGGCCTCGCCTGACCGGGATGCACGAGTCACCTGGAGGCCTCAAGCACACCCCGGGGCCTCTGCCCCTCCCTGCTTCCCTGGGTCATTTGTCCCCCACTGCCGTGGCCAGGACCGTGCTTCCTGGGGGAGAAACGCGCACAACCCGGGCGCTGGCTCTGGGATGGGCCGTTCTCCGGAAGAGGGAAGGACTGGAGCTGCGTCGGTCCCCTCTCCTGCTCCCATCTCTGCGGTGCCTCCGGGCGGCCGGCGCGGTTGCCGTTTCATCTGCCCCACGGCGGGCGGTCTCGGTTCGTTCTCAGGGTTCTCATTGGCCCCCCTCACAGGCTCCTGGGTATTTCTCCTCGCCTGCGTCTTTACTCTCCAGGCTGGAAGGGCTGCGGACGGCCCAAGCCATTTGGTTCTGGCCACTGCGCCCCCAGCCCTTTCGCCCATCAGTGTGAAATCTGTGCTGATGTGCAAAGGCCGAGATGCGCACGCGGTAGGGAAGGGTGAGCGAGGCGGGCTCCATCCTGGACCCCCGAAGTCCGTGATCTGGTGGGTCCACCCACACAGAGATCCACTCAGGGGCTGACGGAGGAGGCTGACCAGCAAGGGCGAGGGCTGGGCGCTCCAGGCGGAGGGAACAGCGTGCAAACACCCATCTCTTTAAGTCTCTGAGCCAGCTTCCCCACCTGGAAAAAGGAGAATGAAATTACCTGGTCTCCGTGCCTCCACCTTAGCCCCCAACGCTCTCCTTGCCACGCAGGAGCTGGAGTGATTCTCTTAAAACCTAAGTCAGCTATTCCTCTGCTCAAAGCCCTCCAGTGGCTTTCCACTTCTCTTTGAATTGATTAAGTCTTTGCAAGATCCTACAGACCCTGGCTCCCCTCACCCACTCCCCACCTCCTCTCTTCCTCTCCCCTTACCCAGCCCGGCCTACTCTGTTGCAGCCACACTGCCATCTTGCTGTTTGCACATGAAGACACCTGCCTCAGGACCTTTGCACAAGCTGTTCCATTCCCTCTACCTGAAGGTTCTTCCCTAGACACTCTCCTCCCACACATCCCTCAGATCCTGCTCGAATGCCCCTCCTCTGAGAGGCTGTTCCTGTTACCCTGTGTACATCTGTTCCCCTGTGTAACATCACTCCCCCCCACAACCTCTATTCCTTCACCCTGCTTTATTTGCCTTGATGGCACTTTTTTGACACTTGATACAGTGTATGTTTTCCTATTTAGTGTCAGTTTTCCTCCAGTTTGTTCACGGCTATATCTTCATACCTTGCCCAGTGCCTGGCACATAGTGGGGGCCCCCAAGATGGCCCCAACAGCCCAAGGTTTGTGTGGCCCTCATTGAATTGGGGCTCGTCCTAGGTGACCAGTAGAATATTGGGATGTGACTCAGGTGACTTCAGAGACCAGGCCACAGGCCTTGCAGCTTCCACCGTGGGCTCTCAGGACCCATGACCTGGAGCCCCGAGTCACGGTGCCCAAAACCCGGCTTCCTCTCGACCACCCAGCTGGAACCACCCAACAGAGGGTGGACATGAGGAGAGACAGGTGCCGGCTCCAGCCATGCCGGTCATCTGGATGAGGCCTCTGACAACACGGAGCAGAGACGAGCGGTCCCTGTGGGCCCTGCCCAGATCGCAGTCATAAGCAGAAGAAACAACCTCTGTTGTTTTAGGCCGCTAAGTCTTGGGGTCGTTTGTTACACAGCAACCGACAACCAGAACATGTGCCAGACAAAAGACTTGTCCTCAAATCCTGACCTCAGAGTCGGCTTCAGGGGGACCCCACCCTGGCCAGTTGTGCGGGTCAGATGCAGTGCATGCAGAGTGCCTGCACGCCTACACACCCGGCAGTCGCTCTCTGTCCCTGTTGTCTGTTAAGCCCGTCGGGAAGCCTTACAGACACGGTCAACTACGCTTTCGCTCAGTGCTCCTCAGAGCGTCTGTCCAGGGCCGGAGGGGGTGGAGACATGGGCAACAGGGAGGGCGTGGGCTGAGCGGGTAAAGTGGCTTGAACCAGGCCTTTGCAAGATGCTCGGTATTTCTCTTGGACCAGAGTCAGTAATTAAAATGTAACCAGAGGTACATATTATTCACATGAAATGATGCTTTGCACAAGGTCACGGCAAATTGAAATCACCTGGCAGGAGGACCCTGGGGCTCTGGGAAGGCGCTGTCCGCAGGGCCTCGGGTCGGGGCTCCCGCTCAGCCCCCGGCCCCAGAAGCACGGCCCCTGCGGAAGTGAGCCGAGGATGTGGGGAGAAGGGGGCCCACGCCTTTAAAAGAGGCCAGGAAGTCAGCATTCCAACCCGGAGTGGACAGACACGCAGCAGGGGAGCTGCCAGGGGCAGAGGGTGGCTGGGCTCCTGGACAGGGGACTCCAGAGGAGAATGCAGATCAAAGGAGGCCTCCGACGGGGCGGGGACGCGGCCTGGGAACAGGCAGAGCTCAGGGATCTCCCGCCTGGCCGGGGCTCCGTCTGGCCTCCCAGGGCAGTCTGGGAACTGGAACTTTCCTGCCCTGTAACTGACTCTTCTCAGACCCTCAGGAGGCCCGGGATGACGCTCCCCATGGTGGAAAGGCTGCGGTCACAGAAGACTTACGCTGAATGGCCCAGACTCCGTGCTCAGTGTTTCCTGCAAAACGTCTCCGTTAGTCCCCACAGAACCCTCGGGTCCCCCTTCCCCAGAGGAGCAAACCGAGCCCGAGAGGCTCAGCTGATTGAAAAGGACCGTCACTGACGAGGGAGATGTCACTCACACCCAGGTCCGTCTGCCGCGGAAAGCCAGTTCTTCAAATCAACTTGTTTGAGATATAATTGACATGTAATAAAAGGCACCGTCATTTTGTTTTAATTTTTATTGAAGTGTCGTTGACATAACAGCGTTGGATTCATTTCAGGCATACCACATAGTGGTTCGACATTTCAATACATTACAAAATGATGGTCCTGATAAGGCCAGTAACCATCTGTCACCATACAAAGTCATTACCGTATTATTGACTCTATTCCCCATACCGTGCATTCCATCCCCAAGGTTTGCTTATTTTAGGAACAACTTCCTCCCGATCCCTTTCACCTATTTCACCCATGCCCCCTCCGCTCCAGCCTCCCCTCTGGCAACCACCAGTTTGTTCTCTGTATCTATGAGTCTGTTTCTGTTTTGTTTTGTTTGTTCATTTGTTTTGGGTTTTTTTTTAGACTCCACACGTCAGTGAAATCATCCTCTATTCTTCCTCTGACTTACTTCACTTAGCGTAATGCCCGCTAGATCCACCCGTTGTCACAAATGGCAGGGTTTCATTCCTTCTTACAGCTGAGGAGTTGTCCATTGCATTGCATAGACCACGTTTTCTTTATCCATTCGTCTATCAGTGGACACTTAGATTCGTTTCCACGTCCTGGCTAGTGTGCATAACGCTACGGTGAACATGGGGGTGCAGATATCTTTTTTGAGTTAGCGCCTTCATTTTCTTCAGATAAATACCCAGATGTGGGATCACTGGATCGTGTGACAGTTCTATTTTTAATTTTTGAAGACTGTCCATACTGTTTTCCGCAGTGGCTGCACCAATTTACATTCCCACTAGCAGTGTGTGAGGGTCCTCTTTTCTCTGCATCCTCGCCAGCACTGGCTATTTGTTGCCTTTTTGAGAATAGCCATTCTGACAGGTGTGGGATGATATCTCACTGTGGGTTTTCTTTTGCGTTTCCCTGATGATTAGTGATGCTGAGCATCTTTTTATGCACCTGTTGGCCACCTGTTTGTCTTTTTTGGAAAAATGTCTATTCAGGTCCTCTGCCCATTTTTTATTTGGATTTTTTTTTATATTTGAGTTGTATGAGTTCTTTATACGTTTTGGATATCAACCCCTTATCAGATATATGGTTTGCAAATATCTTCTCCCCTTCTGCAGATCGCCTTTTCATTGTCTCGATGTTTTCCTTCACTGTGCAGAAGCTTTTTAGTTTGACATAGTCCCAATGGTTCATGTTTGCCGTTGTTGCCCTCGCCTGAGGAGACAACCTGAGAAAACATTGCTAAGACCGATGTCAGAGTTGACGACCTATGTTTTCTTCTAGGAGCTTTATGGTTTCAGGTCTCACATTTAGGTCTTTAACCCTTTAGAGTTTATTTTTGTATTTGATGTAAGAAAGTGCTGCAGTCTCATTCTGCACATGGCCGGCCAGTTCTCCCAACACCATTCACGGAAGAGCCTGTCTTTTCCCCATGGTGTCCTCCGTCTCCTTTGTCAGAAGTTAATTGACCATATAAGTGTGGGCGTAATTTCTGGGCTCTCTCTTCTCTTCCTTTGATCTCTGCATCTGTTTCTGTGCCAGTACCATACTGCTTTGGTTCCTATAGCTTTGTAGTATAGTTCGAAATAAAGGGCACCTGCCTGACGTGTACAGCTTGATAAATTTTGATGCATTTACAGTCGCATAACCACTGTCCCAATTGAGAAACAGAACGTTTCCATCGCTCCAGGAGCCTCGGGTGCCCCCCTTGCCCCTCGCCCACCCCTCCTCATCCTGAGCCCCAGCTGTCACTATTAACTAGTTTTGCTCCTTCTAGAATCTTGTGTGAACTATCGTCCAGGATGGATGCCTGCGTCCCGCTTCTCTCCCTCAGCACAATGTTTCGTGATGCCTCCTTTTTGTTGTGCGCGTCCACAGTCCGTTCCTTTTCATTGCTGAGTGCTGTTCCATTGCACGGATGTGCCCCAGTTTGTTTGTCCGTCCACCTCTGCTTGGGCATTTGGGCTTTCTCCGGGCTGGACCATTAGGAATCAACCTGCCATGAGCATTTGAATACAAGTCTCTGTGTGGCTGTGTCTTCGTCTCTTGGGCAAATGCCTAGGAGTGCAATGGCTGGATTGTATCAAAGTGTATCTAACTTTATGAGACATTGCCAAACTGTTCTCCAAAGGGGCTGCAGCATTTTACACTCTAAAGTCAACGTTCTTAGCTATTGGGCTCTCGGGCGAGTTTGAGACACTTGGCTCTTCGACCTTCCTCCGCCGCTACCTTAGGCAGATGACATCTTAGGACTGAACTGCTTTCCTCCGTGAACTGACGTGCTCGAACCACTGGGTCTGAGTCTTCAAAAAGCCAGGGACCCTTGTAATTACTGGCCTCCCTGGACCCCAGAATGTTCTGTCCACCAAACAGGGCACATCATTTTATAAACCCACGAGGCTCTTTGCCTTTGAGCAGGGACAGAAGTTCAAGAGACGGCGGAGTTCGCAGGGAACTGTGTACACTAAGAAGTCAGCGAGACCTGGGTTGAAATCCGTGCTTTCCCAGCAACTGGCTGTGTAACCCTGGGCAGGTTACTTGGTCCCTCTGGGCCTCAATACCCTCATCTGGAAATGGGAGTGAATGATGCCGGCAATGCTGTGGGAAAAAAGCAAAAACACATGGAAAGACTTTGAAACACAGTAGAGTTCAATAAATTGTAGCTATCGCTGTGATTAGATTTCATTTTCTGTCTAATAATTAGTTTCCTAATGAATAAATAAGATATGCCTTTACATTATCCTTCCGGATGTCCCTCCAGGGCTGGGGAAGTCAGGGCCAGGAGTCCTGTGCACACTATTGGCTAACAGGAGACCGTGGTTGAATCCTGAGATGCGGTCCAACCAAGTTGTCCTGGTGCCCTGGACTGGGACAGAGGTGAGGCTGGCTCCCCTTGACGTGAGAGGTGGTACCAGTGGATTCATGAGTTAGCGGCTGGGGAGGGGCCACGTGCTGACTGCAGGCTCTTCCCAGCAGGGTAGTCTCCCGCTTCTGACCGGCCCACGGGCTACACTTGGGGAGGAGGGCAGAGCCGCAGACCGCATAGCCCTGCCCCACCTCACTAAGGCACCAGATGCCCCCCCGGGGGAGCCCAGGCTCCGAGATCTGCCTGACTCATGAGAAGGGGCCCAGCGGAGTTGGGGTCTCCCTGGGGTAACCCCAACCTCGTCTTCTCCAGGAGTTCCTGACACCCGGGTCACGGGAGTCGAGGTCCCCAGGTGCAGAGCGTGAGCCGCAGACTTTGTGCCCACGGTCTGTGGCGGGGGCCCTGAGGAGGATGCTCTGAGGAGGGAAGCAGGGGGCCGGCAGAGGCGGGGCCGGGAGGCAGGTGCAGGGCAGGGGTCTCGCCGCAGCTCTGGAGGGAGGCCTGCAGCACAGACTTGGTCCCTCCCCGGGGCTGGGAAGTGGACTGCCAGCAGTCGGCCACGGGCTGCCCTGACAGACGGACAAGGCACGTGAGCTCCCAGGCCCTCCAGGGACACTGCTTCAGTCTGGAAAAGGGGCAGGGGCGAGCGTCAGCAACACTTGCAGCAGCTGGGGGAGGGCGCACAGATGTAGAAAAGGGACCCCAGGGGTCTGGCAGACTACTAACTGCACCCACTGTAGGGGTTTGAAGATCCCATTACCTCAAGTGCTGGAGGTCAGAAGTCTGACATTGTGTGGGCAGACTACATTCCTTTGGAGGCTCCGGAAGAATCTATTTCCTTTTCCTTTCCCTGCCTTTTCTGGCTCCTAGAAGCTGCCCAGACGGAGGGCACTGGCGAGGGCACAGGATGAAGTGATAAACCGTGGACGCTTTAGCTGGGTAAGAAAAGATGGAAGGGCAGGAGGAGCCGACGTGGGGGAAGACGGAAAAGAAGTCGAGACACTGAGAGGCTTCGATGAGGATGAGGAATTATTGCGCCAGGAGTGAGAGAGGGAGGAGAAGAGAGCCTGTGGTCAGAGTGGATGTTGGAACTGACCGTAGCAGAGATGGGGCCGATCAGTGGTGACGATTCCAGGAAGAGACCATGGGGGTGGGCTGCTTTGATCAAGTGGAGGTGAAGCCACAGGCAAAGAGGAGGCCAAGGAACTGAGAGTTCCAGGGGTCAGATGGGTTTCCCGCTGATGGTACCCAGTGTATATTCTGTCGGATGATTACATGCAATTTCATTCAAGAGTTATTTCCACATGGATACAAGCTTATCTGCTTTCTCAATAAATGGATACTAAAAGCATAGTTTCTGAAATGTGGTGTTGATTGGGAATTTTTGTAAGTGGAAAGGGGTCCACAGGCTCCAGAAGCTTAGCCATCACGAATCGTTCTTTACCCGGTTCTGGGTGCCGGGGGGACCGCCAGGAGGATGACCCTCGGACTGGTCATGTGGACGAGGTGTGCGTGACGGCCCACTTCCCAGCTCCATGCTTTATGAAGGACGCGGGAGCCGTCTTGTCCCCTGCATCCTCCCCTTAAAATAAAAAGATAAGAACGCCCACCGCCTAGGACAATCGCGTGGGTTAATCGAGAACGTGTCGTACGTAAGTCCCTACAGAGTGGGTTTCGGCCCCTGTCCGCAGCACTCGCACGATGGGAAATACGCTTCACGCCTCACCCAGGGATACGAAACAATATTCTTACCACCTCTGGTGTGGCCTGGAGCTTTCTATTCTATTCTAGTCTTTTTCATCCTATTCTACTTCACTGTTTTTAAAAAACACTGCTTATGAGCCGTGGGACTGATTGTATAAGTCATGAGCCGTAAGTGTTCCAAAAACATATGCCCCAAAGTTAGCATTCTCTCATTGAGAAGATCCGCTTTCCCCTAAATTTGAATGTCCTGGTCCAGTCTTCGTTCTTCCCGGGGTGACGGAGGGGTGGGCGGTCAGGGCCAGCACGAATCTAATAAGCCGGTTAAAGATGGCAGCCCGTGAGAGCAGGAGCCTTTTGTCATGACTTTTTTGATTTGCTCAGCCAATAAATACAAATATTTTCTTACTCTAAAGAAAGGGTCCTTTACCCTAAAAAGACACTCTGAGGACCACCCAGTTCTCAGAAGTCTAACAAGGGACGCCAACTCTGCAGCTCACCCGAGCCGCCTGGAGCGTCTGAACACTCCCGGTGTGCAGGTCACGCCCCAGACCAACTAAGTCAGAACCCCGGGCCGGGGGAGGGGCAGCATCTATTGCTTTTAAGGCTCCCCCGTGATTCCAGCGAATGAGACAAGAGGAAAAAACATCGTTTTTCAAAATTTAACATTTGTATAAAATGGCTGGAGTTCTTGTTGAAAATGCGGATTCTGGTGATTCCAAGGGTCGGGGTGGCGTCTGAGACTCTGCATTTCCAGCAAGCCTCCCGCTGGTGGAGAGCTGCTGGTCCAGGGACCCACTTTGAGCATCAAGATTTTAATCCCTGGCTGAACGCAATAATTCCCTGGGGAGCCTATAGGATGCCCCCCATTCCAGATGAATCAAATGTGAGTTTCTGGAGGTCCAGAGGCACCCCCTATTTCCTGAAGCCCTGCAATTGGCTCTAACGTGCTTGAGTCAAGGCTGAGAGCTGCTCCTTCAATGGGTACAAACACATCCGGAAGCGCCTGGCTTGGGATCCCACAGCTGTGGGGCCCCGGACGAGTCCCTTTGCTCTCTGAGCCTCGGTTGGTCTTCTTCTGTGAGACGGGCTTGCTGTGTGTGTCCTGGGGCCCTGACTGAGGTTCAGACCGGATCAGGTGACGACTTGCTGAGCAGGCGGCGCCAGCTTTTGTTCACCTGCGTTGAGATGCATTGGGGAGCATCCTGAGAAGACACTGTTCTTGTGGCACTTGGAGTTCAGACTGGAGAGAGAGAGTCAATGAAACAGGAAGACCACTCCCAGCCTGGCCCATGGGCTGAGCTGGCCTTGTCCCCATAGCACCCCTGGGGATCCTGCCAGGCTCTACACCCAGCTCTGCCTTTCCCCCACCCCTGGGTGCCCCAGGGCCTTGCCATACAGAAAGAAAGTGAGTCTGTTGGACAATCAGTTCCTTTCAAGCTTTTGAATCAAAAGACTTAGGCTCAAACCCCAACTCTGCTGTGTGACGTTGGGCAAGTGACTTCACATCTCTGGATTCCTTTCTTCATCCATGTAAAACAGGAATGATAAGAAACCCTCTAAGGTTGTTGTGGGGCTAAAAGGAGGCATTCTATGCACATGATAAGTATTATGATTTTGAATTGTACTGGCTTTAACAAAACAGATGTGAAGGAATGGGTAGGATTGTGAGGGAAGGTCGGAAAATGGAGAAATTAAAAGGAAAAATAGTTGCAACTTTTCAGAAAACACCCAAGTGCTCTCAGTGGAAAGCTATTTTCCAGCTGCGACAGCGCCGCCCCCCGTCTTCCAGCCTCAGTGGAAAGGGGCTGCTTTCTGGAGCAACGAGCCCTAAAAACAGCGCCCGGGGTTGTCAGCACCGAGAAGGGCTCCCAGCCTCCGGGAAGTCAGGCTCAATCCAGTCTGCCCAGACCTGGGATGTTTTCCCGGGCGCTCAGGATTGTCTGGACGTGGCCTGGCCGTGTCCGAGCTTGCAAGCTCTGCTGTGGGGCCTGCCAGCGCCGCTCGGCAGCGGGCTCAGCCGAGCAATTGGCGCCAGGGCTGCGAGGAGGACGAAGTGATGATATCTCCCCGAGACGGTGTCATATCAGATTGTGCGGCTGCCAGCTCTGGGCTCCACGCTCAGCAAGCGCATCCTCGGCAACCGATGGAGAGATAGGGCGGCAGACACGACAGCCGTCAGCCCGGGGAGCTGGCCGGGCGGGTCCTCGGGACCGGGGAGTCATCTCTGCCCAGGTGAGCCAGTGTGGGCGGTGGGAAGGAGCAATGGACCCAGAGGAAGGCCCCCAATTCTGTTCACATCACTGGCCAGGCATGAGAGAAACAGCCAAGTCATGAAGAGTGGAGGTCCTGATGTCATGTGCAATGTGTGGACCTTGCTTGCATTCTGACTTGAATGGATGGATGGATGGAAATGTTGATAGATAGACAGATAGATGGATGATAGATAAATGAAAGATGATAGTTGATAGATAGATAGAGATAGATACAGAGATAGGTAGGTACGTAGCTAGAGACATAGATGATATTGTTAGTGCAGTCGAGTGGATTCTGACTCCTAGTCACTCTGTGGACAGCAGAGCGGAACCCTGCCAGGTCTTTTTCCTCCATCCTCTCACCTTGCGGTGCTCTGTCAGACAATGCTCCACTGCTATTCACAGGGTTTTCATGGCTGATCTTCTCAGAAGTGGGTGGCCAGGTCCTTTCTCCTAGCCCGTCTTGGTCTGGAAGCTCTGCTGAAGCCTGTCCACCACGGGTGACCTGCTGGTGTGTGAAACATCGATGGCAGAGCCTTCAGCATCACAGCCACACGCGGCCACGACAGCTCGAGAATCAATTGATGGGTGACGTGCTTCCCTGACCGGGACACAAACCTGGGCCACAGCGGTGAGAGCGCCAAGTCTTAACCACTAGACCACGAGGTAGTTGACATATAGATAATACATGACATAGACAGATATAGACACGGCAATTGGGAAAATTTGAGCAATAATTGGATATTTGATTATTCTGAAGAATTATTATGCATTTTTTAGGTGTGAAAATGTTACTGTACAGACAGTAGACACACGGCCAGACCCGGCCAAATTCCGTCATGAATTTAAGGTACGTTAGGCTAGAGAGGCTTACACTAAGCTTCTGGATCTCCAGGACCAACAAAGGGCAGGAAGGAGAGAAGTAAGACAAGGTCCTCACGGTGCAGTGTATCGTCTGCCAGGCGCTCCCCTTGGTGTGGGGAAACAAGGATGGACAAAGCAGGGGTTCAGAGTCCCAGGTCCCACAGTCCAAGAGTGAACCCACCAGCCACATGTGGCTGTTTACATTTAAATCACTCAAACCAGATGAAATTAAAAACTCAGTTCCTCAGTCACACCAGCCACATTTCAAGCGCTCTAATAGCCGCGTGTGGTGACCACCTGGGACAACATGGTTCTAGAACATTCCATTGTTGCAGAAAGTTCTCCAGGAGGACACTGTTTGGGGGAGTCGAGGTCTGAAAATGGAGGCAGCTCTTGTCGGGACAATGAGCCCAGAGGTGTTGCCAAGTAAACAAGAGTGAGGATGATGAGCATTGTGTGTGCAGTGAGGATGATGGAGAGGTCACTCAGCCTTGTCTGTGGGGAGCCGCCTGCCTCCCTTCCCTGCTGGGAGCTGGTGGGGAGACACTGTGCTCACAGAAATTATGTCTAGTGTAGATAGGAGCGTTAATCAGCCAGCCCATTATATTCTTGTTAATGAGCCGGCCAGCATCTTGCCGGTTACTAACTTCCCAAGTTAGAGTCCCTCTGTCATAGGGAAGCTCTGGGTCTGCATCTGGCGTGTCCTCTTCAACCCAAGTCTTGGTGTGTGTCCCACCGTCTCTCCCCCACTTTCCATTCCCAGATGCCCATTGAGTTGTACCCAGCATACAAAGCAGGCCAGCAAGGCCACCCGTTTCCCGCTGGTGGTTGGCGACCATAAATAGCCTGAGCCTGCAGCCCAATTATGGCTCACCACTAACAGCTCAAGACTCTTCCACCCACCCAGCCTCGACCAGAGCCCGACACCCCGATGGCCTGCTTTCTGTCACTGCCTCCAATTCCCAAACGACCTAGAACGAAACCATATCATTTCCTCGTTTCAGAATTTGTTGATGACCAAGGACGGCCCTTTTACAAGGAGCCACTGTGACACACGAGCTGAAATGGCATGTCTGGTCCCGAGGATGGCTCCTCTCTAGGAGGAAGGGAGCTTTTTGGCTCAGCGTGGACTCAACGCCCACATCCTGGGTTTCAGATTGACCTCAGATCTCTTGAGATTTGAGGTAGTTTTCTCTTTGGGCTAAATGTTTATTCTAGAGTTGAGGGAAGCTCGCTGCCTAGGATGACTTTTAAGCGTCTGGGCTCCAAATGGCTGCTGGTAAAAGATTTATTGGGAATGTGCCGTGGTTTTGAACAACTCAGACTCTCTGTGACTCAGTTTCTCCACTCACTTGGTTGGCTTGGGGCTGGAAGAAGCAACATAAATATCGGTCCCAACACTAACCTGATGGGAGGAGGGAAGGACTGGGTTTTTCGGGGCTGTGAGCTCCTGACAAACTAGACAGAGTAGAGCCTCTGGGAAGAGCTGCCATGGCCTGGGGACAGAGTGACCTTCGATGGCTGCGTTGGGGGATGCAGGTGCTGCTGTCGAATCTGAAAGCTTGGCTTGGGGAAGCAGGTGGCTGTCAGGGACCAAGAGCCCCAGCAGGTGGACAGGGTCCCAGCCCGGCGTGAGGCCGCAGAGGCAGAGGCAGCAAGGTCGGGGTGGAGCTCACAGGACACCCTGTGAAGCTGGATTTGGGGACAGGAGTCGCAGAGCCTGGGAAAAGTGGAACAGAGTCCCAATCCCGGGACAACCGGAGAATCAGGCCAGAACGTGGGCCCACAGTAACCAGGCAGAAAGACCACGCTGAACCCAGAGCCCCAGTGGAACTGCAGCCACCAGGAGAAAGCTAACAGCCCAGTGGCTGGAACTCACTTGCCACAGATAATTCTGAAACGATTGTGGATGCTACGCAAAGCCCGTGTGTGCTGGGCACAAACCAAGACCCGGTCCATTCCACACCCCCGTGGACCCACCCTTCCCCATCATAACACTGGACAGATGCATAGTCACTCTGCTCAACGCCTCTTCCCAGACTCGAAGCTCCACGGGGCGGGGTCTCGTCTGTCTTGTTCTGCGGTGTGTTCTCAGGTTGATGGCAGGTACCCAGTGAGGGTCTGTGGCGAGAGAAGTGGTGGGAGGCATGGAAAGAGAGAGAGAGAAAAGGAGAGAGGGAAGCAAGAGGGAAGGAGGGAGGGAGGGAGAGACGAAGAGGAGATCTAATCCTGCAGACGGTCTCAGCGACCTGCGCCACAGCAGCCCGGCCGTCCCCGTCTGGCGCCGCCAAGGGAACGTGCTCGCGATGGCACCTTGGGAAGCTGGCGGGAAAGTGCAGAGCACTTAGAGAGAGCAGAGAAAGGAGGGCGAGAGGGGAGTTTTTACACACCAGCTTCCAGCACATCATCACACCCGCCATTTGAAACACTTCTTTCCCACGGTGCTTCTATAGCTTTAGTTTTCTCTGATTACAAAATTCAAAAAATTCAGAAAGTCTAGAACACCAGAGAAGGAAATGAAGCACAGGCTTAAATCCAACCACGTGTAACATTTTGATGTTTGTACTTTCAGATCGTCTTTCCTACAAATAGACGTTCACGAGCAGAAGTGTGGGTGTGGGTGTTTGTGTGTCCATTTTATACATAATTAGTACAAAAATGCTCTTTCGCAACTTGGTTTTTTTTCACACTTAACGATATATCATAATAACTTCTTCGTGTTAATAAAAGCATGCAGCAATATCCTCCCTTTAGTGGCTCAGCTGTACTCCGTTGTATGAATACGTCATCAATTATTAGCCAGTCGTGTCCACTAGGAGTGTGTTTGGCTGCAGGGAAGAGAACACCCAACCACAGGGGCTTTAAAAACTCAGATTGGGGCTGGCCAGGTGGCGCAGCGGTTAAGTGCACACGTTCCGATTCGGCAGCTCGGGGTTCACCGGTTCGGATCCCGGGTGCACACATGGCACCGTTGGGCACGCCATGCTGCGGTAGGCATCCCACATATAAGGTAGAGGAAGATGGGCACGGATGTGAGCTCAGGGCCAGTCTTCCTCAACAAAAAGAGGAGGATTGGCGGCAGATGGTAGCTCAGGGCTAATCTTCCTCAAAAAAAAAAAAAGAGAGAAAAAAAAATTCAGATTTATCTTCTCACTTGACCAGAAGGCTCTAGGAGGCAGTGTGGTCGGTGGCCCAGCGCTGTCAGTGGACGGAGCCCCGGCCCCTGGTTTTCTCTGCCATGTTACAGCAAGCTCTGAAGGAGCAGCAGATATTCAGGAGGCTGTTGCTGTGTTTGCTTAATAATGACAATAGCAGCTAGAGTTACCTAGACCACACGCAAGAATTCTAGACAAGAATTCACAGTTTAAAAAACTTAACCGTGGGTTTAGGTCCCTGTAAAGTCCGGCATGGTGGACAGGGTCCGGAATAAGAAAATGCCTTTGGGAGCGCCAGTTGGCTGAAACCAGCTTAGTGAGGGGCATACGGTTGTAGCCAGAAGTATTTTTTAAAGAGGTACCTATCCTTGGACTTAAAATTCTTCTCCAAGAAATTTATCCTGAGAAACCCTCTCATAAACGTGCCAAATAACTGTAGAAGGACTTTCACTGTAGCACCATTTGTCATAGCAAATGATTAGAAACAACCCAAACATTCACCAATAAAGGACTGATTAAATAAACTAGAACCTCACAGAAAACCCTCCAGCTGCTCAAGAGGACGAGACCTGTGGGCAGAAGCATGGAGAAGGGCCGAAGCCTGCCATTAACTGGAAAAGACGTAGTAAAGCAGGGAGTAAGGGCAAGTCTCCCTTTTTATTAAAAATAAATAAAAATAATATACGCTGGATGGATGTGCACATATGCCCCACAGGCTCTCAATGGAGTTATCCTGAGAGGGGAACTGACACCCCTGCATTACACACTGAATGTTATTTGAATTTTTTCTGAAAATAACTCTGTCACTTGTTTATTTAAGAACATGTTTAAATAAAATAGAAGTGGACAAAATATAAATACAATAATACAATATATACAATATGTAATACAAAATGTGATCATAGGAAATTATAGTTTGAAATCCCAGAAAGTGCGTCGAATGAAAATTTTTAAAAGTAAATTCTGCTGGGGGCTGGCCCCGTGGCCGAGTGGTTAAGTTCGCGCGCTCCGCTGCAGGCGGCCCAGTGTTTCGTTGGTTCGAATCCTGGGCCTGGACATGGCGCTGCTCATCAGACCACGCTGAGGCAGCATCCCACATGCCACAACTAGAAGGACATGCAACGAAGAATATACAACTATGTACTGGGGGGCTTTGGGGAAAAAAAGGAAAAAATAAAATCTTTAAAAAAAAAAAGGTAAACTGCTGTGCATCTGTGATGCCTGAATTTTGTCAAATACACATTAATTTTGCTGTTGGGGAAAGTACTTTAAAGGAAGGAGGCTATGAAGAACGCTTCTTTGAAGCTCAGCACCCAGTACTTCGTAAGCCTTGGAGAAGGTTATCTTCTTCTTATTCTCCTGATGGCAGTTCCCCACCCCCCCCCCCCCCCCCCCCCGCTAACAATAAGGAGTAGTAAATATTCGCATTCTCTTCACTTTGGAGAGAGCAAAAAGAACATTCCAGATGCTTCTCTAAGTGCTTCAAATCTAACTTAAGAATCGCACCAAATATGGTGAGAGAGGATGGCCTGTGTGCTGCTTTGCTTTCTCATCATTTTTATGAAAAGTGACTAAGCGGGTTCCAAGGACCCTCTTCGGGGTTGTGGATGGCCACCTTCTCGCTGTGTCCTCACAGGGAGCCCTCTGGGGTCTCTTTCGTAATGGCACTAATCCCATTCGTGGGGGCTTCGTTTTCACGACCTAACCACCTCCCCACCTCCTAACACCGTCACCTTTGGGGATGAGGGTTTCAACAGATGTATTTTGGGGGGGGACACAACATTCAGACCACAGCACCACCTTGTAATTCTATCGTCCTCTCCGTTGGCTCTACTCTCAAGCAGGAACTGCCCCTCATTGAGGCAAGTTGGCTGCCTGAGCACCGGGCCTGCATCCTATCGCCCTGAACTACACCAGCCAAACAGAGAAATTCCTTTCCCAGTGGTCCGTAACCAGGGAGTCTCTTTGGTTTCCATAGGTCCCATATGCATCCCGGACCAAGCACTGTGACGGGGGAGCTGTGAGGGAATGAGCTGGTTGGCCAGGCTAAATCCCCAGGCCGCTTCTGGCCAACAGAAGTAAAGTACCCCCACCCAGACCACATGGACTGAGTGTGGGGGACGGGTGACACCCATGGAAAATCACAGGAAACCAGATATGGAGGCAGCAAAAGGAAGGTGTCAATCTTGTCCCTGAGGCAGGGCCACATCCCCTGTGCTCGCTCGCATCTCTGGTTCACCCTCCTGTGATGTTGAAAGCAGCGGCTGGACACTGTCGGGGGCAGTCAACGTGTATTTCCACCTCACTTATTGCAGAGCTAGAAGATGGAGAACGACGTTTCTCCCAGACTTCTGGCCTCTGGAGTTCCACACATGACGTGCATTCCATCGATGGGAAACTCTCATGCAAGGCTTGGAAGGCAGAGGCCGTTCTTGCTGCTCTGGCACCCGCAGAGGATGTGTGGGCTTTGGCAAGTGTAGGTTTCTGTAGCCGCCTCCGTGTTCCCTACCCAGCCACCCAGCTCGGGGCTGCAAGGCAGCCTTGTCAGCAGTGGTTTCCTGCAGTTTTATGAACTCTGGGCAACAGCACCGACTTGTCGCGGCGTTAAATTACACTGACAGTGACAAAACTGAAGCTGGATGCAGCCTCTCCTGATTCCACTCTCCCAGGCTTTCTGATGATTTTGTAAACATCTAATTCCCCACATCCAGTCCATTTCCTCTGAAATACCTAGTGTGGCTTCTGCTTTCCTAACTGGATCCTGACTGTGATATGGTACTCTGGTGGAAAATTTTAAGAAGTTCTAATATGTCCAAATTTTTCTTTTTCTGGTGAGAAAACTGAGGCTCAGAGGGGAAAACCACCTGCCATGTTCTCCAGTTTGCAGACTTTCTCCCTGAGCCTGTGAGCCCAACACCATAGCCGCTAGCCACATGTGGCTACTTAAATTTAGATGAATTAAAACTAAACCAAATTTAAAATTCAGCTCCTCAATTGCTCTCATCACACTTCAGGTGCTCGGTAGCCCCGTGTGGCAACTGCTACCACACAGGAGAGCACGCGCATGCTGTGTCACAGAACATTTCCGTTGTCACAGGACATTCCACTAGACAGTGCTCTTCTCAGCAATCATGGTACAAACCTCTGTGCTTTTGACGTTAATTTTCTTCTTATTAAATAGTAGCAGTAGGAGGATGACTGACTTCAAATCATCTGTGTTCCAGACGAAGAAACAGACCCAGACTCAAATCCCGACTCAAGACGACCCAGTGCCAGCAAGGCCACATCTCACTTCCCTCATTCCGCTTCAGTCACCTCGGAGTTCAAGTCAAAACTGTATATACTCAAGTCAAATACAAGACCAGGCTCAAAAAGCGTGAAAGAGAAAGGGAAAGCAGTAAGCAGTTATTCTTATAAATAACCCATTAGCGTTGATTTTTTCAGCCGATTCAACAAACTGGTTTTTTAAAACTATGGTTCTAGGTTTTCTTTGCTGTTGTTCCCAGATGAAACCATGTCTTCATCTGATTCAGATTCCCAGATTCTACGTACGGCTGTAAATGTGATCTGCGGTGACATGCTCTCCAAGAGCCGAGCGACTGCAACCAGCGTTCGTTCCGCGAGTCGCAGAGCACGTCTGTTTTCTACGAGGTGGTCGCTGAGGGGTGACGTTCCTTCCTGAGAAAAGGACTTAACCGAGGAGGTTTTTCAAGTCACTGTGGGAATGCGTTTTCTTGCGAGGAGCCGTGAGTATTTTGGAGGTAGGAGTAATTCTTTCTCAGAAGGCTTTTTCCCCTTTTTGCCTTCCTGGACAGACCATCCAGGCTCTGACACTGGGGTCCAGGGATGCCCCACATGGAGGGGGTAGAGAACATCGTGGGACGCAGCATCTGCGATGAAATGGAAGAGTGACTAGAACGTTGGAGGGAAGCAGTGTGCGTTGCTTCAACACAAGGTTTCCTCCCAAAAAAGAGCATCAGAGACTGTCGGAAGCTGGGCGTCCTTCCAAAGGTCAGAGACGGGGCCAGAACATATCATTCTAGGCTTTTCGGATGGCCGTTTCTGTCTCCGAAATGTTAAATACTGTCTCACCACAGTTGCAAAAGTCCATCCCTGGGACACAGCCAGGCGGGTCCGCCCTGGCTCTTTGGTGTCCAGGCTCGGGAGACCGCAAGGGACAGAAACAACCCCCAAGGGTGCCCCCCATGGCCCAGACCACAGGGCACTGCCACCCCACGGTGCCAGAGAAGGGGCCCGCAGTCTGGGAGGCAGCAGGTCTGGGTTCAAGGTACGGCTTTGCTTCCGGAGGGCCCCGGCCGAGCCACCCATCGCCCCTGACCTCAACTCCTCGACCATGAAGTGAGGGAGGTGAGAGCGGCGCTGGAGGTGGAAGGGCTGCTGGAGTGTGCCAGCTCCCGTCCGGCGGGGACTCAGAGCTTCAAGGGAGGCGGCGGGCGGGAAAGGCGTGGAGCAGGACATGGGGGCTCCTACCTGCCAGCCCCTGGTGAATGATGTCCGCCGTCATTTCTGGCGTTGCAGTATGTCTTTACTGTTTTGCTCACACGTACCTCCTGCCTCTCTTTCGCCGTCGTCAGAAGGTCTGGACTTGGCCGTTGAGAGGGGGCTGGGGCACGGCAGGAGTCCGAGAGCAGAAGGGCCGCTGCCTCAGGGGGGTTTTGAACTAAGCACGGCTCTTTCTGTAGCCTCTGGAGTGGAGCAGCTTCCCGGCAGGACTGGGTGGCCTCTGCTGTGACAGATGCTGCTGGTGCTCCAGCCGTGCACCCTCACCCTGCCTGTCCATCCAGCGGCTTCCCACTGCAAGCTCCTCAGACCTGCCTGAGGACAGCCCTGGCCACAGGCGCTCAGCCCTCATTCATGCCGGGAAGAGCAGCGCCCAGCCCCAGGAGAAGCCCTCAGCCAAGGGTGAACCAGAGTTGGGGGGTAAATATGCCAGCACCCTTACCCCTTGGGTGGGACAATTCTGGTCTCCCGAGGCCCCCAGGGTCACTGAGCCCAGTGCCCTCAGAAGTCACCTCCTGGTTAGTGCATGTCTGTTGGCTCCGTCCCTTCCCTGCCTCACTTCCCCACTCCCCTGCCAGTGCTGCCTGGGACCACCTCCCAGGTAAACTTCTTGCACCCAATCCTTGTCTCAGGCTCTGCTTTTGGGAAACCTGAGCTTAGACATGTTTCTTATGAAGGGTGTCAGGAAAGCTCTTTCTCCCCTACAACATCTGCTGTCACAGGCCTATCACTCACCCCTGAATTCTGTCACTAGAGATTCATTCTGTGGGGTTTAAAGATTGAGGTCTAATCATTTGATCCCGTGATTCTGCTTCTGGGTGTATCTGTACCAAAAGAATTGAGAGCAGGGTCTCAAAGAGGTATTTGTTCACCCCTGTTCATGGCAGCATTATTTACAACAGCCAAAAGGTGGATGCAACCCAAGTGTCCATTGATAGATGAGTGAATAAACAAAATGTGGTCCATCCATGCAATGGAATATTACTCAGCCTTAAAAAGGAAGGAAATTCTGGCCCATGCTACAACGTGGATGAACCTTGAGGACATTATGCTCAGTGAAACCAACCAGTTGACAAATGATGAATACTGTTTGATTCCACGTATATACGGTCCCTAGAATTGTCAAAGTCATGGAGACAGAAAGCAGGACGGTGGGTGCCAGGGGCTGCAGGTTTGGGATGGGGAGGGAATGTTTAATGAAGACAGAGTTTTAGTTTGGGAAGATGGAAAAGTTCTGGAAATGGTTGGTGGGATGGTTGCACAACAATCTTAATGTACTTAACATCACGGAGCTGGGAGCCGGCCCAGTGGCGCAGCAATTCAGTTCGCACACTCCACCTCGGTGGCCTGGGGTTCATAGGTTCGGATCCGACCTACTCACCACTCATCAAGCCGTGCTGTCCCACATATACAATAGAGGAGGATGGGCACAGATGTTAGCTCAGGGTCAATCTTCCTCAAAGAAAAAAAATTATTAAGAAAAAAGGTTAAGACGGTAAAGTTTATGTTATATGTATTTTACTAAAATTTTTAAGAGTTAAAAAAATAAAGATTGAGGTCTGGAAACAGGCAAACTGCAGCAGGAGACGTCACAGCAGCACTTGCTCCCTGCTCCCAGGAATCTGTTGGTGAACGGCACATCCCGGAAACTCGTCACCAAGGCACAAATCCTAGGTGACCGCTAGCACTGCCTCATCCTCCCTCCCCAAACCCACCCATACCAAAGCCCCACTATTCTTCCCACCCTCGTCTGCATCCGCCCCGCCCTGGGTCCACTCTCTCCCCTCCTGCTGCCCCAGGTCGGGCTGAAGCCACCCCAGGCCTGCCCGCCCTGCCCATGCTTTCCCATGGCTCCCCAGAGCTTAGGGCCGACTCGCCTGAATTTTGTAGATCCTTGCTTGTATGACCGTCAGAGTTGGAGCCACAGCCAGCACCACTGCAGAGCATCTTGATGAGTTTTGACATAGTCACACCCCTGGGCCCTTCTTCACTACATCCTTCTCTAAACTGACTTGCTTTCATGTCACAAATTTCACTTTACAAGAAAACTTCATGTCTCTAATGACAGTCCTGAGCTGCATAATGACGTTTCGGTCAGTGACGGACCACATGCACGAGGATGGACCCATGAGAGCAGCTCCACAAAGCCTAGGTGTGCGGTAGGCTGGACCATCCAGGCTCGTGTAAATGCCCTCTGTGATGTTCGCACAACGACAAAATCGCCTAAAGACGCGTTTCTCGGAACGCGTCCCTGTCGTTAAGCGAAACATGACTGTAAATGGAAAACCCACAGTGGGGACCATCAAGAGAAAGTAACCTTGGAAATAAATGCCAAGAAAACAAAACAGTGTTTGTTAGCATCTAACCAGACACTCTGGCGGCCTGAGCTGAGGCTTGGCTCTCTTCATTAAAAGGGAGATCAGGAAGTAGTGAGACAGGCGTCAAGGCAGAGCAGGGCCGGGCAGAGAGGGCTCCCTTTGAATAACCAGAAGTCTTCAAGGAGTGAAAGAAAAATCACTTTCTGCAGTTTTAACTCAAATGCATTGAACATAAGGCCTGAGGTCCCATGGACACCACCTTAAGAATGCCCAGTGGGATGTGGCTCACAATTTGGAAGGTATGACCTTCGGCAAGAACTGCAAACGAGTTTTTACTTCCCCGCAAACACTCATCAGTTGGTGGTGGCCGCCTGTGCCACGTCCTGAGAGGTTGTCCTGTGTGATTCCATCTTCAGCCCCAGCAGGAAAATCACTGAGATCGATTAGCAATGTCTGCCAAGGTCACGGGGTGGGGGGAGGTGGCAGAACATGTGCCATATACTCGGCACCCCCAAACCATAGTGACCCCACTCCTTATCTGACCCTACCTCCTCTCCACGAACCTGTCAAGCCAGCTCTTCCTGTCTCAGAATGGTCCATCTAGCAACTGGTTTGAAATCATATTTGCACCATCCACCATTGCTCACTCCTCCTAACAACATGGGAGGCAGGTTTATGTGCCCCACTTTTCAACTGGGGGGGGGGGAGTCTCCAGGAGGCTAGGTGACTTGCCCAAGGTCACACAACTGGGAAATGACAGAGCTGTGGTGAGCCTCGTCACCATGACCTACAACATATGGCAGTGACTGAGTCAGGAGAAGAATCGTTTGTCTATATTTGTCCCACGGTCAGGTCAGCTGCCTCCTCCTCGGGCAGGCAGGGGCTGCGCCATTTGAGTAGACACAACAAACTTTTAATAACTTGACACAGCGCTGAACCAGAAGCATATTTTTACTCTTGTGAGTCAACCATTTATTTGTCAGTAGAGGCCAGTAAAGGAAAAGGCCCAGGGGCCATTTATAAACAGACTGTAGCCCCTGGAGACATCCCGGGGTAAGCCAAACTATTTAGAAATGCACTTGTCCCCAAAAACAATGCCACAGGAACAGACGAGCTGCCGAGAGCTATCTGGGAAATGGGCTGTCGGGGAGAAGCAAAGGCAGAGGAGCTGGACAGAGGTGGACAGGATCATGACTGAGCACACGGGCCTCCAGTGGATCCGGATCCCAGCTCCACTGCTTAGGAACATGGGGGCAGAGCAACTCTCCCCACTGAGCCTCAGCTCCATCATCTGGGAAGCGGGTATGATGATGCCAGCCTCCTGACGAGGCTCACCACAGCTCTGTCATTTCCCAGTTGTGTGACCTTGGGCAAGTCACCTAGCCTCCTGGAGACTCCCCCCCCCAGTTGAAAAGTGGGGCACATAAACCTGCCTCCCATGTTGTTAGGAGGAGTGAGCAATGGTGGATGGTGCAAATATGATTTCAAACCAGTTGCTAGATGAGGTGATCAGGTACATCGTGAGCAGTGCACAAATGTCATCCGTGATGGTGATGAGGATGCTGGCGGTGACAGTGATGAGGATGGTTGTGTAATGGGAAGGGGGCATGTTCAGTCTTCACTCCCCAAAATTAACTGCATCCACTGAACACCTGCTCCGTGCCAGGTTCATACCACATGTTGAGGGAGGAGGAGGAAGAGCACATGTCACTGCAGCCCCCGTGAGGAGTAAATGGAGGAGCCCGAGCTCGGCTTCCCCAGGGGACCATCTGGCAGGGGCTCCCAGGGCTAAAAATGCACACACCCCGTGACCAGCAATTCCTCTTCTGAGTATATACCCAAGAGAAATGAGGGCTTATGTGTTTCAAGAATGCACCCAGCAACTTTACTCCTAACAGTCCAGAATGCAAACAACCCGAGCCTTGGTCAACAGTAGAAGGGAACACAAATCGTGGTGCGTTCACGTAGGGGAGCAGACCACAGTATATTCCTGTAAGAATAGCACACTGCAGGGAAAAAGGAACACACCACTGCTACACAGCCACAAGGACGAGTCTGCACCACGTGCCAAAGAACAGAAGCCCCACACAGAGGAGCCCACGCTGCATCATTCCAGTTACATGACAGTCAAGAGCAGACAAAACTAAGCGTGGTGATAGAAGTGACAATGGCGCTTACCCCTCGGATGGGGGTGTTGACTGGGAAAGGGCACGAGGGAACTTCCTGTGTGACGGACATATTCCATGTCATAACCTGAGAGGTCACTGAAAGTGTGCACATGTGTAAAGCTTTATGTATGTTGTACCTCTCTATTTTTTTTTTTTTTTTTTTTTTTGGAGAATAAGATGTGAACATAAAAATGTCAGGACTGGAAAGTGTCTAAGAGGCCACCTGTGATCTGGGGGTTGCAAACTCAAAAGTCTACAGGGGCCAGGCAGAGAGTAAAAGCGGCCGCCGTGGGCCCAGCATGGGACCGTGGACTCTGGGCTGCTCAGACTGTGACCGAGGATGCAATCAGCAAGACACGGCGTGTCTTAAGATATTGTTGAACCAAAGAAAACAGCCAAGGCTTGCGTGTCTCCAGCCGTAAACCACAAGTCTGCACCCTCTGTATGCAATCCTTTGTTTTACAGATGGGAGTCCAGAGGGTGTCACAGTTTGTGTCCAGAGACACAAAGGGACCTGCCCAAGTTGGCACAGCCAAGCAATAGAAAGCAGACTGAGGGAAGTATCCAGGAGTGAGCTTCTTTCAAATGCTGCCATGGGGGCAGCAGGCTGCATGGAAGGACCCCGACGGGGCAGTTCAAGGAGGTGCGCCTACCCCTGTTCCATGTGCGGCCCTGAGACTGCTCGGGAAAGACCCTCGACCTCGCTCCGTGCCTCAGTTTCTTCATCAAATGGCTGACGATTCTTGAGTGTCATCTACTAGGCAAAGAAACTCCATCTTACTCATCACTGAACATCCCCCCAGGGCACCCCACTCATGGTAGGTACTCAGCGAGGATGCTTGATCAAATTAATTAATCAATCATTCTTGGCCATATCAAAGGGATGCTCTGAGAAAGAAATGGTAAATCTGACAACACTTAGTAAGGCTAGGAAAACGCCAGGCACCAGCTGAAGTAGTCTATCACAGCAGGCCAGCTCTTAGCAATGAGGACACTGCAGAAACTTACAGCTCAGGCAGCTGAACCAGGAATGCAGCTTCTCTCTCCGATGCACCTCAGGCAGGTCACTGCAGAGCCACTGGGCTGGTCTGAAATTCTGTTTGCAAATGCTTTGTTTTCTAGCCACCAAACTGTCCTGTATGTGCTTAAAAATATAATTTTGTCAGATGTATTTCATGAGAACTCTTCCGGTTGAAGGTGACAAAACGTACAACACAAACTGGCTTAAGAATTTATCAGCTCCTCTAATCAAGTGTCAGGAGCCTCAGGGACTCGAATGCTGTTTCTCTCCCTCTCTCTCCATCCTTCGGCTCTTATTTCTCCCCAAAAAAAAGAAATCACCAAAATGAAGCCGCCTCCTCAACACAATCAGACGGTGAGGAGAATCCTGAGGGGGGAATGCTTTCTCACTGGTGACTCTCAGGTCATCTTCATCCCCCCACCAACAGGCTGGACCCGGGGTCGCAGCATCTCCAGGCTCCCATCCTCTCTCACAGAAAGAGTACTAGCCCACCAGCTCCAGTGAGAAAAATCCTGCGGTGGATCCTGATTGGCCCCATAGGAGTCACATGTCAGAAGCTGGGCCAATCACTGTGGCCCAGGGGTGGAGTCTGATACAGACAGAACTACTGGTGGGTTATTTCTGGTCCCTCAAACAAAGATTTGTGGTTTTCTTTATAGTCTGTACACAACCGCTTGCAGTACATCCTTTTATAGTTCCAGAAAGATGTTGAGTGAGTCGGGGAATCAAGAAGAGAGTGTAAAGACTATAATGAAGGAGGAGGAGAGAAGAAATGCTGGCTAGAGGAGTGCGACGAGATGATTAAATTACACATAATAACTGTGGTCTACAGGCACTTTCACATTCCTCGTCTCTGCTCCTCAACTGAAACCCTGAGGTGGGTCTGGGGTTCAGGTCAGAGAGACCCTCCCCACTCTGCAGGTGAGACCAGCAGGTTGCAGAGAGGTGAAGTGACTTGTCCTGCAGTCACTTGTCAGATTATGAAGAAGAGGAAAAAGACCCAGACTTCCTCGCTGCCCCCCCAAATCTCCCTGCTCCCCTGCTCTTCTCCCCGAACATCAGCCATTCCCCAGGCGTGAAGACGACCATAGGACCGACCGCCGTTCCACTTTGTGGTGAGTATCTCCTTTAAGTCGACTCACACTTCTTACTTTAATAATTTTTAAAAGTAAAGCTTGAAGGATTGCCATCAGTGAAACATCTCTGGATAAGTGGACTGCAGCTAAAAGTAGATGCAATAAAAAGACAGCCACGGTATTCAACTCTAGGTAGACATTGTCACCTGCCCGAGGCTCCGCGCCCAGGCCTTGATCTGGCTTCGCTAAACGAGAAGATTGGCGGGTGTTAGAGAGAAGTTAGAGACGGCCCACGCCAGCCTGAGACGCTCCTCGATGCAGTCACACGGTGTGGAGGACAATGAAAGAGGGAGAAGCTTTCTCACTGGGTGACTCAGTGATAGATAATGCTGCCTCGGAGCACCACGTGAAAACTACCTGTGGAAAACCTGTTGGTTTTAGTTGTGTGTTCATTGTCAGGATCTCCCTGGTCCTTCCTGCCCCTCCTTCCTGTCTGGTCTCAGTACATGATGCAACAGGGGCCTGCCACTGCCACGCTTGATGTCTTGTGACTGACTGTGGGTCCAAACAAATAAACCGCTTGTGTGTGTGTGTGTGTGTATGAGATATACCCAGAGAATGGAGTTATATGCAGGGCAAAAGGGTATATTTCAAGGTAGCAAAAAGGAAATATTAGGCCCATCAAAATGTGAAATAAATTGTTCTAATAGGATTGACTGCATGAAGTATTTTTTTACATACACTTAAGGATTCATATTTTGAAGAGGAAGAGAAACTTGTTAAATGCAAGGACATAACCAGAAAAATCAAAAACGTGGGCTACGTATGCCGAGTGATAAACGACTTGTTTCTTCAACAGAAAAATTACCGAAAGAGAAAGAGAAGAGTAACTGAAAGATTGAAAGCCGCCTACGAGACACAGCAGCCAAGTGCCCTGTTTAGATCCTGATTTGAAGACTCCAATTTCTAAAAACAAAAAATTCATGAGAAAATAGGAGGAAATTAATCCGTGTCACGGTGTTGTGTGCCACTTAAGAATTTATTGTCAGTTTGAGATCAGGGTCCTGTGGACTTTTTTAAGAGTCCTTCCTCATGTTTAGAGATACATTCTGAAATATTTAAGAATGAAATCGTGTGAAATCCAGGATCCATTTCAAAATCAAGAGTGGTCCTGACCCGGTCATCACGGAAGCATGGTGAGTAGGACATGGGGGTGTCCCCTACACTCTTACATGGCTTAACCTTTTCATCATAAAAAGTTTAAAATACTTCAATTGAAAATAATTTATAAACAAATTAGAAGTTCCTCCTGACTTATACTCCCCTAAAACGTGGGGCGACCAGTCCTCACAAATGCCTTCCAGGCCGCCCTTCTCCAGGCAGAACCAAGGTGCTAAGGCAACAGAGCCCAGGATCCTTGTCGCTCACCCCGCCGATGACACGGCTGCAGGACTCAAAGGCTGTGGGACGCTGGCCCTGGATTTGGGGGAGGGGTCCTGACAGGCCTTCAAAGGAGGCAGGTTTTGCCATTTCACAGCCCATTGAGAATTCACAGTTCTCTAATTGTGAACCACACATGAACCTTCTTGCAGCCTGGGAGCTCACTGATGCTTGGCAAAAGGCAACCTCTCATTTCAAAGCCCGGACGGGAAGACTTTAAATGGTTTAAAACCCAACTCCAAAAGCTCCTTGGACATCAAATAACTTTCGAAACAAGGTTTTGATGAGTTAAGAGCAAATGAATCAGAAACATATGGATTAAATTCCCCTTAAAATCCACATGGGTTTTAAAATGAAGGGGAAAGGGGCTTGGCAAATACCTTTTCGGTTTTATCAAACCCCAAGCATTTTACAAACAGTGTGAGATGGTCGGCAAATTCAAAATGCAGGAACTCCTCCAGTGCGAATAGCAGGCTGAGAAGATCCCGCAGAACGAGCAGAGGACGCCAGGCCGGGGCGGGGGCGGCTGCTCCTCCTCTGACGGTGCAGGGGCCCCTTGGCCAGGCCAGAAAGCCGTGAGCTGAAGACTCCAGTGAACGGGCCACAAAGTGTTTCTGGTCTCTGTAGGCGCCCTGTTCTTCTTGATAACTGCATTAAAAGAAGTGAGAGGAAATTGCAAAAGGCAGCATTTCCATTTTGTTCTCGTCCCCACTCCCAATTAGAAATGCCTTCCAAAATTCCCCCTGCAGCCACCTATCGGAAACCAGGATGGCTCCCGCCAAGGAAAGGGATGGAGTCCCCGCTCTGTGGGCGTGAGACGGGGCCCCGCCTCAAGCTCGGAACAAAAGCAAAGCTCGTGCTCTTTGAGAATCAAAGTCTGGACTCTCAAAGGAGGGTCTGGGCTCAGGCATCCACGACAGGGGCTCCTCTGAGGTCAAAGGGCAGAGACTGAACAGTCCTTGGCCATCACTGGAGCCAACCGCCATTTAATACAGGTAGGGAAACTGAGTCCAGAGAGCGCAGGGCCCTGCTGGGAGTCACCCGTTGAGATATACAGCAGGGATGCCAGTAATGGGACCCACTTCGGGATTCCAAAGCCACACGCACAGGTTGCATACTGGAGCAGGTGCCGCGCAACTCCAGGGGAACATTCTAGAGCATAACCCTGAGAATCCTTGTGGACTGTGTCCCTGGAGTGGTGCAAAAGATGCATCAGCGGCCAACGCATTTCCAGAATAGGTACCAACTCTCACCTTTGCCAAGTCAGTGCTTTCTAAAGGTTAGCACCCATTCCATCCGTATTTACTGAGAACCCGCTAGAGAGATGGATGAGAACAGCCATAAGAGAATAGACGCTAAAACCAACCTGCCTGGGCTTGCCTCCCAGCTCTACCACTTAGAGCTGTGTGATGTCGGGCAAGCTGCCTACCCTCTCTGTGGCCCAGTTGGTCCATCTACAAAATGAGGATAATCATGGCTCCCATCTCAGAGCACGGTTGGAGGGACTGCCTGAGTTTCTACATGTAAGGTTGTTGGCATTGGGCTGGCCCGGGGTAAGCGCTCTGTCGATGCTCATTGTTTTGATTATCACGCTATGCCAGTCACCGCAGATAAATGACTTCATCCCACTTACTACTCACCAACGCCTCGATGTCATTACCCCATTTGAGGCATGAGGAATCTGAGGCTCCAAGAGTCTGAATAACTTGCTGACAAGTAGCAAAGCCAGATTGCCAGTGCAGATAGGGCCGGCTCCCAGGCCACCTGGAACCCAGAAGGTACCTCTTCTCCAAGGGGCGCCACTTGGCAAGCAGAGGGAGGTTGATATTCACCCCACCCCTTGGCTAGTTCTGTGCAGGGAACAAGCTGCGGGGCCAATCGCCACGACCCTGTCTGAATCCAGGGCCTCCCCTCCTGTTGGCTGAGCACGGGCAGAGAGCTAAGGAGGGGACAGCCACTCCAGTGCAGCGTCCAGGGCTCTGAGTGAGCTCCAATGCCAGCTCTGCCACCACCCAGCTGGGTAACCCTGAGCAAGTTAATTCACTCAGCCTCAATTCCCTCGTCTGCAAAGTGGGCCTAATGTTAGTGCTTACGTTACAAGGCTGGGAAAAATAAATGGCAGAAGACCTATAACGCTCTCGCTTGGCAGGGTTCCCAGCACATGCTAATTGCCCGATAATTGTGAGTGCTCAGGACTGTGTTGTCACTGCCAACGTTCCAGCCTCCGCCTCCAGAAGCACGAAATGTCTCCATAACGCAGAGTCCTTCAAACGCAGGCTCCTTTCTACAGCTCGTCTCTACTGCATAGCCGGGTCCTCAGCATCATGCCTGCCAGAACCCGTCCAGAATCGAGGCGTAGAAATACAAAGGAATGCCGGGGCTCCCACTGTCTGCACTTCTCCACTGACATTTTGGGATTTGCCTTCACGGGCGAGCCAGGCATTTGCTGGTTGCTTCGTCTGTGAATGTGCGAATGGCTGCCTCTGATCATGCCTCCAGATCTGATACCAAACAAATCACTCCAATTCTAAGATGTCGCCAGACCTGGGGTCACGCCGACGAGATATATCTTCAGCCCGGCATGATGGAGGTGGACTGAACTGGCCTCAACTTCCGTCCGTCTATCTGCAAAATGGAGCCAATAATAGCTGCTTCTAAAGGGTGGTACCCAGGACACAGTGAGCGCTCGGTAATGGCGTTCCCAGTGCTGCAGACTGTGCTCCAGCCCCCAGTCCGCCTTCGCCCTAGGAGCCAGGAGCGCTGTGGGTTCAAACGTAAGCAACAGGCAGAGGGATGAGTCGGTCCCCCGGGCTTGCTTAAGATGAAAGGACTCGCTTCGCCACGTCAAGATCACAAACCTATTACACTTCTAAAACCCGGAGAGGAGGCCTAGGCCCTTTGAAGCCAACGTAAATACAAGTGTTCAACAGCTTGGGTTAACTATCCAATGGGAACGAGCTGCTTAAATGGAGTCATGCTGCCAGCAATCTCTTTTTGCGACATGGTATTTGTTCGAAATCAGGATTTTACTTAACTGAATGTCCTGTGGTCGCTCCGCTTTGTTTCCTAACAGGGCTGTCTTTATGTGAGTTTTCTTTGGCTCCCCAATAGAAGAGTAACAGATTCCTTTTGAAGTTTTTTATTGATGAATGAGCCGCTATAAATAACCCTTCGTGGCAGCTGCCAGATCTCTGAAGTTTCCTCTGGAATAATAGCAGCAGAGGGAATGAAGGGCAATTTACGGCAGCGTGTCATGAAATCGTTTAATGGGCTTCATACTGTTTAACTTAATCTTTACAGATGTAAAAACAGAAATACAATTATTTTAACAACTATTATTACATATTGCTTTGCTAATGAAAACAAAGACTTGGGAAGCCTGAGACACTGACTTGGGAACCGGAGGGATTGCTACAGACCCGGGCCCGAGAGGAGGAGAGAGCGCTGGGAGGCTGGCAGGACCTGTCCAGCTGCCAGCAGAGGAAGGGTCAGTGTCGGAGAGCCACATCCCTTCAGAGTCTCCTTGTCTCCCAACTTTGCCCCCCATACACACAACTACACTCATACACAACCACTTACACAACCACACTCATGCATAACTACACACACAACCACACTCATACACAATCACACACAACCGCTCTCACACGCAGCCACTCACACACTCACACACAACCGTACTTTCACAATCACACTCACACACAACCACATACACAACCACACACAGCCATACTCACATGCAACCATGCTCACACACAACCACAGTCCTACAACCACACTTACACAATCACACTGACACACAAACACATACACAACCACACACAGCCACACTCACACACAACCACGCTGACACACAACCACACTCATACAACCACTCACACACAACTACATACAACCATACATGCACAACTACACTCACACACAACCACACATACACACAACCACACACACAATCATATATACTACATGCACAACCACACACGCTCAACCACAACCCCACTCACACGTCCTGATCACGTGGTCATAGCGAGTGCAGCCTCTCTGAGCTAATATCAAGCTCAGCTCTGCGGGATGAATTATGGGGCCCATGGAGAATTTCTGTTGCTGGGAAAGACAACCGCTCGCTCTTAATGGAGCTCGAAGGACTCTTCCTGTTTCTCACAGTCCCGGGCTGCCACCGCCTCCCTGTTCCTACCCCATCCCCCACCCCCACAGCTCCAGCTTGCAGGCAGCATCCTTCTCGCCAGAGGAAACGGACATACAGCTCACTCGAAAACCTATAAATCCAGAGGCCGAGCCTGCAGTTTGAGCGGTCTCCCTGTCCTCTGGGAAGTCATGGAGACTGAAAATGGAACCCCTGCGTCCTGTCCACGGGGGTGTCCAGACTGCCTCCCTCTTTGACTCTTCGGGAAGGTCCTTGCCTGCAGAGGCGCGTCCAGAGTCAGAACTGCTCTTCCAGTTCGCATTGTTCTCACGAGCTGCAGCTCCACCCGCTGCGCTCCACGCTGGGAGCTGGGCCCCCACAGGACCCTCCACGATAGGAGTTCATGCCTTGGAGAGTTGGCTTCTCCTCCCTGCTCCTCGGTGGGATTCTTGCCAGTAAAACTAGGAGATTGCCTGAATTCTGAAGCCTCTGGGAAATGACGGGATTGGGCAGAAAGAAGTCAAAACATGTATTTTAAAAGCTCAGTTGGAGACTGTGGCTTTTTACTGTGGTAAGCAACAGGCTTGCCCACTAGTCAATGGCAGCTCTGGACCACCTTAGCCCCCCTGTCCGCCCTGGGCTGAGGGATAAAAGGAGTGTGGAGCCCAGTATGGAAAGAAGCACGAGGAGTTGGGGAAGTGCCGTCCTAAGATTACGTGTCTATTCTACAAGCACTTGCTGTCTGTTATGCACCAAGCCCTTGCTTGTATCAGCCGAGGGACGTTCGCTCTAGCAGGGGAGTCAGGCATCAAAAGAAATATCCTGGAACAAAGGCTTTTGGGATGCCTACTATGTGGCAGGCACCAGGCAAGATGTTGCAGGAAAAAAGGAATGTAACAAAAATGACACTGTAACCTTTGCCCACATGGAGTTTATTGCTCGGTGGGGGAGACAGATGTGAAACTCATTACTGGGCAGATAATTACTTAATTGCAGCTGGGATAAGTACTAGAAAGAATCGCAGAATTCTATAAAGTGTGAAACGGCCACCAAAGAGAATCTGAAGCTGTGCCGTCCTCCAGGGCAGCCCCACGGTGGGCGTCACCCTGGAGCACGTGACAGGAGGCTCATCTGAAGTAAGATGTGCCGTGAGCACAGAATAGGCACTGGATTTCGAGGACTTAGTACCAAAAAGATGTGAAGGATCTCAATCATTTTTTATTTTAAACCATGTGTTGAAATGATAAAATTTTGGTTATGTGGGGTTAAATAAAATATATTGCGACAGTTAACTTCATCTGTTTCTTTTTAGTTTTTTTAAATGTGGCTACGAAAAATTGTTGAACGACTCTTTTTTGGCTCGCTGGTCTAGAAGGTTAAAAAAGGCACTCCTGATGCAGAGGCACAATGCGGCCCCTTAGCTTGAGGCCCCCAGAGAGACGAGAAGCGGACAGAAACGTGGTTTATGCCGTTAGCGGCGTCTTTGGGCGTCGAGATCTCACAGAGAGGGATTATAGGGTTTCTCGACCCTCAGCGCCTTGACATCTTGAGTCGGATAACTGTCCATTGTGGGAGTCTGTTCTGTGCACTGTGGGATGATTAATAGCATCCCTGGCCTCAGCCCACTGGATGCCAGTAGCACACCCCAGCTGTGACAACCAAAATGTCTCCAGACGTTGCCCCGGGGAGGGGAACTAAAACTGCCCCCAGTTGAGGACCACCGTACTAGACCAACGCTGGCATCTGTGGGAGTAAAGCCTCTCCACCACAACTCTGCATTAGAATCATCATCTGAGCATGGACCCCACCCCAGGCCACATACCTCAGCATCTGTGGGGCTGGGGTCCGGGCATCACACTTTGCTAAGCTCCCTAGATGGTGCTGGAGTGTAGCCCCGATGGAGGAGCTCTGTATAGGATGCTGGTTGGTGGGAGGGTGGGTCTCTTTACCCGTCTTTCACTCTATGAGGTGAGCTGTATTTTCACTGTGTGCCCGCTACTTTTGCACCTGCTCAGGTGATACAGAAGAGTGGCTACAAGCTTTAAAGACAGGCACACCTGGTGTGACACTTTGCCAAGGACTCGCTTTGCCATCTGAGCAAACTACGAGAGAAACAGCGCTGATAAAGCGGACACAGTGATACTCACCTCCTGGATTGTTTAAAGACTAAAGAGACCGTGCACGTAAAGGCCTCAAGACAGAGCTTGACACGTGCCAGGTGACATGTGCTCCTAACACGAGGAGGACCTGAGTGCAGTCGTGACAGGTGCTCCAGAGCCAGAGGGCCTGAACCCAGACCCCATCTTTTATCGGCTTAAGTTTTTACTGCAAACTCTCATTCGTTTACACAGAAAGGGTTTATATGAAAGGATGCACAGAGCTCACAGAATCTCAGCAAAGGCTGCAAAACGGATTCTAGGCGGCGCTTTCAGAATAGCTCCCTGCACAGTACCGCAGGGCGGACCCCCAAGGAAACCGCTGCCTCCTCTAGGATCAGAAGACTTCGAATCAGCAAGTGGTTGTCTCGGCGTCTGGCTCCAGGGCCAGCTTCACAGTCCACAGCATCAGAGCAGACACACCACACCCTCCGCTTTGCCCACCTGGCTCCCATCTTCACACCTGTGCATCTGGGTGGCAGACCCACCTCAGCACACAGAGACAGAGGTTTCTTTCTTTTCATTTTATACAGGGAAGAATGGACTGGAAGTGTGGGAATCTACCAGCAAGTGGAGAGTGTTTCAAAGACTTTGAGAAACCATAAATGTCCAAAGCTTGTTAGCTGGTGCATGCCAATTTGCTTCTCTAGTTTTCCCCACCTGAACATAAGCCCCTCGAGGGCAGGCCCTGGGTCTGGCTCGTTTGTGTATTCCTCAGGCGTGTCGCAGGCTGGCAGTGAATGGGCACTCACTATTTGTAAGATGAAGAATGACAAACTATTCTCACTACGAAGGCCACTTGATACAACTCACGCTCCTGGTCACCGAAAACATAAACCCTCCTCACCCTGCGTGCATATCCCTGAATGCACTTGTGTGCTTTTTCGCACTGGTGAAACTCCAGCATGTGCAGCATCGAGGACGGCGTGAAAGAGAGCGGGAGCTTGAGCAAGAACTGGCCTCGATGTCTGACTCAGGTTCCTCCTAACCAGGTGCTGCTACGGGTCCACTTTCCTAACCCCAACCTCGACTTCTCATCCATCGGCTCAGAAGACTCCGGGCAACCTCATAGGGTTGTTGAAATGATTAAATGAGATGATGTGTGGCAAAGATTAAGTGCTTAATACCTTCCTCCAAGAGGATGTGGAAGGACAGGCGAAGACATGAGCCTTGAGTGATGTCGACAGCTGCTCTGCCTCATTCAGCCCCAAACTGACTTTTTGGTTTCCTCATGCCAAGCGGGTTTTTTGGAATAATCCGGGCACTTGACCTCACGCCTTCCGCTACTGGTATCAAAACCACCAGTTCCCAAACTCAGCTGCACACCAGGATGATTTGGAGAGGTTTCTAAAGTACCATGTGGGGCTGTGACCCAGCTGTCAGCATTTTTTAAAGCCCCCGTGGTGATTCCAGGCTTTACTCCAGCCAGAGAGCCACTCGTCTAAACAGTCAACAAAAGTCAAGTTTCTAACCGGTGGCTATTTCTGTAACTGTTGGAAGAATAGACACCAACAAGAAAATGGAACTTAGGTTCTGATGTGGCTTAGACAGAGAAGCCAGCATGGTGCCCCCGCGACAAGGAGGGAGGGCACAGAGAGGTCAATGATTGGATCTGTCAACCAGTGGTCACTTGGTGGGGGTCTCTGTCGCCAGCCCCTGGTGCCAGACATCACAGCAGGGAGTCAGAAAGAACCTCAGGGCTGGGGGTGTGCTCCAGGACTCATTCTGAAACTGGCTAACTATGTGTGTTAGGACAAGCCACCTGTCCTCTCTGAGTGTGCATGTGTGCATGTGTGTAAGATGAGATGGTAGTAATGCCCACCTTACATGAGGGTGGTTGAAATTAAATGAGAAAATGGCTGTGAAAATTCTTATACAAAATAAGTCTTTCTCATCTGCCTGTACACTTCTTTGCATTTTCCTGTGAATCTATAAGTATTTCAAAATAAGGTTTTTTTTTTTGAGGAAGATTAGCCCTGAGCAAACATCTGCTGCCAATCCTCCTCTTTTTGCTGAGGAAGACTGGCCCTGAGCCAACATCCGTGCCCATCTTCCTCTACTTTATATGTGGGATGCCTGCCACAGCATGGCTTGACAGCGGTGCATAAGTTGGCACCCAGGATCCAAACTGGTGAACCCCGGGCCACCGAAGTGGAACGTATGAACTTAACTGCTGCATGATCGGGCCGACCTTCACAATAAGAAGTTTTAATAAATAAATCTATTTTCTGTTCATCTCTTTCTGTTGCCAGGATATCAGCAATTGAAGTAAAAGGATTGTGCCTTACAGAGGTCTCTGTCTCCAGTACTCTGTGTGTGCAGGGCACAGGGAATTGGTGATGGTGATGATGATGGTGATGGTGATGATGGTGATGGTGATGATGATGGTGGTGATGATGATGGTGATGATGATGGTGATGATGATGGTGATGGTGATGGTGGTGATGATGGTGATGATGATGGTGGTGATGATGGTGATGGTGATGATGGTGATGATGATGATGGTGATGATGATGATGGTGATGATGGTGATGATGATGGTGATGGTGATGGTGGTGATGATGGTGATGATGATGGTGATGGTGATGGTGGTGATGATGGTGATGATGATGGTGATGGTGATGGTGGTGGTGATGGTGGTGGTGATGGTGGTGATGATGGTGATGGTGGTGATGATGGTGATGATGATGGTGATGGTGATGGTGGTGGTGATGGTGGTGGTGATGGTGATGGTGGTGATGATGGTGATGATGATGATGGTGACGATGGTGATGATGATGGTGGTGATGATGGTGATGGTGATGATGGTGATGGTGATGATGGTGATGATGATGATGGTGATGATGGTGATGATGATGATGGTGACGGTGGTGATGATGATGGTGGTGATGATGGTGATGGTGATGATGGTGATGATGATGATGGTGACGGTGGTGATGATGATGGTGGTGATGATGGTGATGGTGATGATGGTGATGATGGTGATGGTGACGGTGGTGATGATGATGGTGGTGATGATGGTGATGGTGATGATGGTGATGATGATGATGGTGACGGTGGTGATGATGATGGTGGTGATGATGGTGATGGTGATGATGGTGATGATGATGATGGTGACGGTGGTGATGATGATGGTGGTGATGATGGTGATGGTGATGATGGTGATGATGGTGATGATGATGGTGATGGTGATGGTGGTGATGATGGTGATGATGGTGATGGTGATGGTGGTGATGATGGTGATGATGATGGTGATGGTGATGGTGGTGGTGATGGTGGTGATGATGGTGATGGTGGTGATGATGGTGGTGATGATGGTGATGGTGGTGATGATGGTGATGATGATGGTGATGGTGATGGTGGTGGTGATGGTGGTGGTGATGGTGATGGTGGTGATGATGGTGATGATGATGATGGTGACGATGGTGATGATGATGGTGGTGACGATGGTGATGGTGATGATGGTGATGGTGATGATGGTGATGATGATGATGGTGATGATGGTGATGATGATGATGGTGACGGTGGTGATGATGATGGTGGTGATGATGGTGATGGTGATGATGGTGATGATGATGATGGTGACGGTGGTGATGATGATGGTGGTGATGATGGTGATGGTGATGATGGTGATGATGGTGATGGTGATGGTGGTGATGATGGTGATGATGGTGATGATGATGGTAATGGTGATGGTGGTGGTGACAGCATTGGTGAAGTAAAAAACAATTTCTACATGTATGTATAGTCTACAAAGACATACCAAAATATATTGAAAACACCAGCCAATATCTCTTGGAGGTAGGATTATTACAGAGGATCATGAGATTACAAATTTGTTCTCTTTTTAATACTTCTCCAAATACTCCCCATTTCTTGCGTGAACTCGTATAACTCCCACTGTGGGTGTTTTGGTGGAAGATAACTCTACCCAAAGTAAAGAAGGACGTTGAGGTCGTAGAGAGAAGCAAAGAGTCCATTCTGACCCGGTGGAAACTGTGTACAAATACGGATGGACGCAAAGAAAGAAGAAGAGACGAACAAACCGCCTCACAGCACTCCGCCGACCCTCCCGGCCCAGCCGATGGCGTGGGCCCCTCACCGCCGGGCTCTCAATTCCGGCCGCACAGCTGGGTCGCCTGAAGAGCTTTTAGAGAAACAGTGTCCGGTCCCACTGCAGGCCAGTTGCTTAGGGCTCCCTGGGCACAGGACACAGGCCCTGGGAGGGTGCAAGAGCTCCAGGTCTTCCTGCCACACAGGGGTGGGCCCCACAGCCCTGCATCTGTTCTCATTTCACATGGAAGTCCGGTAAACATCCGGAACAAACAGCAGAGACGAGAAATGAAACGCTTCGGAAATGGATTTATTTCTCTTTAATCCCCACTTCCTTATGTCACTGAGTGGCCCTTATTCAGACGCTGGGCTGTCCTTAAGCTGACGGTGTCTCCCACCCCCACCCATCCTTGTCCTGTAACCCCACACGCAGTGAAGCAAGGGACCAGCGAGAGCCCGAGCATGAATTATTCATCAGCCCCCACACACACCATCAAGCTCCCAAGATGGAGCCCGCGGTGCAGACTTGAAGTCCAAAAATGTGGGAAAGTTTATTTATTTCTCCAAAACATTCCTGATTTGTAATGTGCTTTCTAAAAATGTTCTAGCTGACCACGCCCCTGCTATATTTAGGCACAGCATTTAAAGAAATGTTCCTTACACTTTATAAGGCGGGCTACGAGACGCAGAAGTTTAGGAAAAATTGCTCCCAGGTCTGGTCCCTTTCTGCCCAGGAGAGGGGTGGAGCGTCTCCTTGGCCTACAGGAATGATCCATCTCGGTGCTGGGGTCAGAAACGAAGAGTTTTAGTCATTCCCAAGGCCCTTGTGCTCACAATGGCTAGCCGGCCAGCCCTGGGAAGCCCCTTCTAAGATCCTTGTACCTCCTGGACACAGCAAAGAAACGCCAAAGGCACTTTGCCCTCCTCGGCCGTGAGCATCGGCTCTCCTGTGGTTTTCCTAGAGGCCCCTGCCGTGTGTAGTGGCTTATTTTGCTTTTGGTTTCGTGTTCAAACGGTGGGAGCATCTCAAGAGATGTAACACGGCAATGAAGAGATGAAGATGGGTCCCAGCCCCGCCGGAGAAGTCAGCCCCCAGGAGTCTTCCGTTACCTCCAGAATTATGCAACGTGAGCGGAGTTGTTGATTCATGATTTTGTTACCAAACTAAGAAGTCGCAAATAGACTCATAAAACAAAAGTGTTTAGATTAGAGGCTATGTCTGTGGACAGCGATAAGACCTCCCATTTCTCGAAGGCTTCTCGTGTGCCAGACATTTTACATGTATTACCTAACTTAATTCTGCCCAGGGCCCTGTGCGGGAGGCATCCTGGCTAGTCCCCTCTTGCAGATGAGAACTGGGGCGGGCCCTGTCCTATGAATTTATACCCATCATTTGAGTCACTCCTCACAACAGCTCGAGGAAGCACTTATTAATATCATCCCTGTTTGTACAGATGAGAAAGTTAAGGCACAGAAGAGTCAGGTCACTTTCCTGATGTCACACAGCAAGTAAGGGCAGAGCTAGGTAACTAGCCTCTGTCTGGCTAATTACACTCTGGACGAGGCTGACATACTCCTCCCCCGCCCCCACACCCGAACATCAAATTATTGAATGGTAATGAATCAAGCAGACATTAATGAGAGGAATCTTCCCCACTTGTAGGTGTGTCTAGAGAAACGTGGAAGAGGACAAAGAGTAGATGGTGACCTGCAACGCGGGAAAGATGTGTGACACCAGGATGCCAGGACAGGCACGATATTTATAATATTTTACACTGCACATGCTAGGGACCTGAGTCATGGTTTAGAGTTCGTGTTGTCTAAGGTGACGTGGTCTTGTGCACACCAAGATGTCCTCCCTCCCCTCTTCCGAGAGGCCCAACCTAGACACTGCCTGGGGCTGAGACGCTTCGTTTGTGCCCTACGTCCTCTGGACTTGGGCTGGAGGACGTCCTCCTCAACGTGTCGGCCGCACATTCTAGGAGAGTAGCTAGCACCAAACAATTTCAGGATGCTACCCAGGGAGGGATAACTTTGTTCCAAATGTTTGACAAACTGATACAAATCCATGGATAGTCACACGCAGCCCCCAGCAACTCGGCAAGTCCTTTCCAGGCTCAAAGATGTGAAGGCAGAGATGGTAGGGCCAGGCGCTGGGCCCTCGGGAGCTAGGTCCAGACCCCGCCCGGTTAAGAGGGTCTCAGATTAGGATCTAGAGCCACCTTCTCTTGGAAGCTTGCCAGATAGCAGAATCCAGTCTCCTAGAATTCCGGGTGCAGCCGCCGGTGTTGTTGGAGATGTCCTAGTCTGGGTTCTTGGACATCAACAGTGTGGTCAGGGCAGCTGCAGCCAACTGGCCCTGCAGGAAGGACCCCGCTGTGCCAGCCATGTTCTGTTTGCCCCATCCCCACCATGGTGCATTTAGAGCCCCTCTCTGCCCCTGCAGGCTGACCCCTATGGACCGCATTACCTGGGCCCCCTGCAGGCTGGACCTCTGGTGGCATTCAGCCCATCAGAAGTACCAACAGGAGGCTGGAAGATGGGAGGGGAGACAGGTATGGTATTTTGCCTCAGCTCCTGCCTGTGCCAGCTCCATAGCTGCACCCACATCTACCCTTGCTCACCCCGGGGGGGAGGGTGTCTCTTCTCCTGGCCCACTCTCCCATAAATAGTCCTTCCACCCTCGTCTTTCCCAGTGGCCTGTCCAAGTGGGTTTCTGTTTCCTCCAGAACCCTGACTCTCGTGCCTGATGGAAAAACAAGTTTGGGACCAAATCTTCACCCCGCCACCTCCCCTTCACGCTCCCTCCTCACTGCCGGGGTAAAGAAAGACACCTGACTTGACCATGTGCCCCCGGGACTCGCGACATGTTCTCCTGCTCCCACTTCCCCCAGTCACCTCCAAGGGGGAGAGCTGAATTTTGTGCTTGGTCTCAGCTGCCCACCATGTGTAAACCCTGGCTGGAATCCACATCTGGCCTAAGAGCCACTCATTTGGTTTGCCCAGTGCAACTGGCATATGGACACCATTGGAAGAGACCCCCCAGTTCAGCCCAGGCCCCCACTCCCTGTTGTCCCACTGCAGGTCGCTGTACACATCTATGGTATCTGCCTGACTCTGGAGAACCCCGAGTTTGGGGCCTCTGGATAAGGCACGTGCAGTAAAGAACTTGCCATTGGCTATTCAGGCATTTTTGTAAAAATTGCTTGAAATGTGGATTAAAAGAATTCCATTTTTCCAACAAACTCATGTCCTTTAATTTTAATAATAAACTTTGCTTATCATCGTGTGTACTTTTGACTCTATGGAAGCAAGACGCCAGCCACTGGGAAGATGGGAAGGACACGGTTCCTGGAAACGTCCCCCACTTTTGCGATGTTAACATTAGCTTACCAGTGTCTGGGCAGACAGGCTCGGCCTTCGGCTGTAACAATGACATCACATGTGGCTAATTCTTTAACCCACACACAGATATACACTGGCCGCTCTGCATGAAATGGTGGAGACCACACATGATTCCTTTTCAGAGAGACCCAATTATATCCACAAACGGCAAAACATGTCCTGCCCAGGTTCTGGAAAACCTTATGGGGCATTTCAGATCCAGGAGGCCGTCAGCTTCCCCAGGAGCCAGCAAATAGCCAAGGCCAGACTAAGCAAACGGCCTTTGCAAAGTTCTCTCATCCTTGGAAAAATCACGGATGTAAACTTCTCAAAGCCGATATGTCTCCCAAGATCCTTTTATCTAAGTCTTTGTTAGTTTCACTATAATAAAACAAAAAAACAAACTATCCCTGACTTGAACGACATAGACAAAGAAAATCTTCCCCAAAGTATCAACACTTGGGTTAATTTCAAAGGATTCAGCACTTGATTTGAGTCCATCTCTCCAACTTATATGCAAAAAAGCTTAACTTCTGAGCGTTCCTACGTACAGAACACACACACACACACACGCATATGCACACACATACAAGCATACATATATACACTTATCATCATTGTACACACACCTGCCATGCCCCCATTACGATCAGCAGGCTCGCCAGTGTGTATGTGTGTGTGTGTGTGTTTTACCAGGGCTTGAACCAAGATCACTTACGGGAAACAGACTCTGTTCCCTTTGTTTAGATGGGAGCACAGAGGCATACCTTCAGAGTGCCTAAGAGTAGAACAAGATAGTTGCTTCTGATTTACCGCAAATATAGCTAAGATTTTGTTTGAATTAAGAGTAGAAATCATTTCTTAGTCTCGTTGATCCATAATTTGGAGCCCATGGTTAAATCTGGAAAATTAGAAAAACTATTTGGATTACTAAGACTCAAAACCCCTCTTTCTCCTCAGTAGGAAGGAAGATGCACAGAATTGTAGAGATTCCATAGAAAATGACCCCACCGTACATTTCTCCTAGCTTTCCTAAACCAGATGAATACGGGGATCAGATAACAGAATTTATCCTTATGTATGTATAAACACCCTTACCAAATAGATACATACTCCTGCCTTTTTTCTGTGCCGTAAAAATAGTGTTTATACTATACTTTTTGGAATTGCAACTCTAAAATACTATCATACTATCCTTTTAAAAGGCAGTATTAGATTATTGGCTTCCCCAGAAAACAGCCATCATAAATTAACAAAGCACACGAGATAGCAAGTCAAACACGAGAAGAAAAAATTAAAAATATATCCTATACAGGGGAATTTTCATCTTACTTTCTGACATCCAAGCAGCATCCACTAGGCTTTTCTGCTCCTGCCCCTACAGACTGTGTGTGCACCTACTGTCGGAAGCCAGGGCCCCTGGAGATGCCGACAGCATCCCAAATATAGCCTGTGCCCTCTTTCCTGTAACACTGGTTGTTTATCCCCTCCAATAATCCATTGAGCCAGTCACTGACAGGTTAATGAAAGAAACAACTTTATTCACAAAGGCTGAGGCTTTGGGATAACAAAATATCCAATGACAGCCCTTCCAGCATATTTTAAGTTAATCACAGCGAGCCTGGACCTCCACAATGGGATCTCATCAAAGCTCTTAAAATGACGGACGCGCTGCAGCTCACCAAGCATGCCCCCAGCCTGGGTAGAATGAGGTCAGGGAGATATGCACCCGTCAGCAGCACACAACTTTAAGAAGGAACCCTCAGAAAGTCAACTCTGTGCCTACTAATTACTAAATTATTATGCTTGTCCGAAATGTCCTTTCCAACATATTAACCAACAGGCTCTCTGGATGTAAAGTTTGTGTTCATTTTTATAGAAGTCCTGGAAACTACTGAAGGAGTAATTTTGCAGACCTATCTCAGCCAGTCTCCAAGACCTCGTGACTCGCTGCGCCTTTCCCAGAGCGAGTAAGACTAAAGTAACGTGGGGGTTCAGGAACTCAAAGTCAAAAGCCCCAAAGCAACCAAGGAGATACCCTAAGAGGTTAGACACATTTCCCAAAAGGTCCAAGCTGAACTGAACAGGGCTGGGAAAATCTCCACATTCTTAACCAGGTCTTTGTTGCAGACCCCTGCCTTCCTGCCCACCCCTCCTGCCAGACTTCCAGTCACCTCCCTCAGGTGTTTATTTAGCCGCAGGCCCTGGGCCTGCTTGGTGGGGGCTTGGAGGGAGGAGCCAAGTTGCAGGCAGGGATGCAGTAGGCTGGGGATCTCTGGAAGCTCCATGCTCTCTGGGTTCCACAGAGCGGCCTCCCGAAGACACCAGCAGAGGCCCTTGCTCTTCTGGGCCCTAACCCATCTCTCCCTTTCCCTGTGTCCGTTTCACCCAACTTTTTGGATTAAACGCAGTCTTTCACTACACAACTCTGGAAAATGTAGCAAAATCAATCCTAGATCTTGAAAAAGCATGGAAATTGAAAATCTTACGTTGTCTGAGACACCGTCCCTCCCCCCCGCGCACTTCCAGTGTCCCCTGAAATCTTTTGATCCCTTAAAAACAAAAGCAAAAAGACAGGACCACTCCTATGGTTGGTAACATGCATTGGAGAACGTGCGTATTGACTAATGAGCTGTTGTAATGCAACAAAATGCTATATTATGTAGAGTGCACCTTCTTAGTAGAAGTTGTTAATATAGACGTTTCCACAGGGCGATTGTTATAGTAAAAAGAGTTAAGTATTTAGCCAATGAATATAGGATGTTCCCTTTACTGTCTAGAAAGGAAAAAAGAGAAAAACTCTATTTAAAATAAAAGTGTGGTTTCTCAGCTTCCACCTGGACATCAGTCCGAAATCCTCAGGAGGCCGTAGATCTGCCAAAGAACCTGAAAAACAGGGGTCACCCTCGGCGTCCCCACAACTGGACTTCAGGGACAAACCCGGCTGTGGGTAACCATCCCCACGACAGGCTCAAAGCCAAGGCCTGGGCCACAACCGCAACTGAGCTGGCGACAGTCGGACCGTGGCTCTCAGACTAAAATGACCACACTGAGTCCGTCTGTCCTGCCCTTGGGCTGTGTGGGCCCTCCAGTGCCCCGGCCACGCAGGACTTGGGGTGGGTATCGGAAGATCACACCATCAGACTGACCTAAGGTCAAGGAATTCTTCTGCTGGTGCTGTAGGAGGTCTGAGTTGCCCAAGTCCCAGCTGGTGAAGGGTCTTTTAAATCTCCAAGACGCTCCTGGTTCCGGGAAGGTCTGCCCCGGTGGAGGTAGGCCAGTGAGCGTGCTCACCTGAGCGCAGAAGTTGGTAACACTTCCCAGGATCCACATGTCGGCAGAGGAAAAGATCATTCTTTAAAAACGTGACTCCTTCCCCCAGCGGTGGGAGCCGTGGTCGCTCACAAGCAGCTCAGACCAGGACCGGGGACAGACCCACGCCACTGCTGGCTTTACTGGAAGGGAAGCACCGTGTCGGGGAGCTGCAGAGGGAAATAGGAGAGGAAAGGGATCCCGAGCTGGTAAAAGCCTCCCTGGACGTGTGGGTCGAGCATCAGGGAAGCGTTGAAAGGCGGACGGAGGCTGGAGGAGGTGGCCAGAAGCGAGGCGCCCAGACAGCCACCCGGCCCCTGCTTGGCGCCACCCAGGAGCTCACCCCCTCCAGCCGACTTCTGGCCCTGCCGGCCCGCCAGGATGCTGTCTATGCTGAAGCTCTTGGACTTGTCGGAGCAATTCGGAGAGCTGCGGGAGATGCAGCGCGGAGGGGACCCCGGGCCATTCACTGTGCGCGCTGGCTGGCCGACGGCCACGGCTGCTGCGCCCTGGACAGCGTCGCCTGCGTCCACCTCTGGGGACGCGGGCCTGGGCCAGTGCAGGGCCGCCGGCGGAGAGGCGCCTTCCCGCAGGGGCGACGGGCGCGCGGGCTTTCCCTCGTGGCGGGGGCTCGCTGACACGGGGCGCCCTGCCCCGTTCCCCGCCTCTGGCTGCGCCTCTGCGCCGCGCTCCTGCGCCTCTACGCGGGCTCGCTTGCCCTCCGGGGCCCCGGGCCCCGGCTTGGGCTTCCTCTTCCGGCGCCGGTAGTTGCCATTCTCGAACATATCCAGACAGCGAGGGTCCAGCGTCCAGTAGCTGCCCTTGCCCGGTCGCCCTTTCTCGCGGGGCACCTTGACGAAGCAGTCGTTGAGCGAGAGGTTGTGGCGGATGCTGTTCTGCCAGCCCTGCCGGTTGTCGTGGTAGAAAGGGAAGCGGTCCATGATGAACTGGTAGATGCCGTTGAGCGTGACCCTCTGCTCCGGCGCGTCCTGGATCGCCATGGCTATGAGCGCGATGTAGCTGTAGGGCGGCTTCTGGGGGGGCTCCGCCCGGCCCGAGGCGGCCAAAGCGGCCGCGGGGGCGAAGGCCAGAGGCAGCCCGGGTCTCTCGGGGCCGTACAGATAAAGCATGGGCGAGGCGGCCAGAGCAGGCAGCCGGGGACTGAAGAGGTGGCTCATGGCGAGTGGGCGCCGGCGCTGCGCTCTCCGCGACGCAGGCAACCCAGGCGGCTTAGGGACTGCGCCCCGCGCCGGGAGGGCCCTCCGGGGGAGCCCGCCGTGCGTCTGCCTCCTGCTCTGCCGCTCTCCCCCGCCGCTCCGCGCTCCGTCCCTTCTTCATGGCTTTAAAAATGTTAAATAATTGTTGTAAGTTTGCTATTATATGTTGACTTAGCGCTGGAAAATAAATTGTCTATGATAAACAGTCGTTGTGTTCTCAGCCCACCCACATTAATTAAAATTTCATTGCTGAAAAACTCCAAGCTTTTCTCTCCACGTGTCTTTTTGATACCAGCCAATCGGTTTCGGGGCTATTCCTTCATTTGTTTATAGAATTAGTCTGTTGATAAGTCCGCCCACCCAAGTTGAATCAAGCTGTGTTTATTTGGAAAAATTTCCGGGCACCCAATATATAAACGCACTGATCTGATGTTTGAAATATCACGTCCACCCCTTGACGCTGTAAGCACACACAGTCAGTGAGGCAGGATGTGGACCGCGATGGCTCCGCGCGGGGTCTGCCGGGCCAGGAAGGAGAGGTGGAGATGGGGGGGTGGGCGCAGGGCTGAGTTTTACCACTTGCCTGGGGGAGCTCCGTAATCCCTGGGCCTCCCACAAAAGGTCTTCTCTTCTCGCAGGCTTAATAGGAGATGGCGAGATGGCACAGTCTCAAAAAATGCCTTCGGAGGTCTTTGAAAGCGTCTAGCTATTTTAGGAGGGAGAGGCATGTCTGAGAGATTTGAGAGTCTGATGAGAAGAGGATGCAGCCCTCTTAGGAGAGGGCATCCTCCACATGCCCTGCAGGAGTCAGGGGCTTCCTAGGGGCCTACTATCCCATAATGGGCAAGCCTCCACCTCCAGGGCTCCCTGGGGACCTGGGGAAGAGGGCTCCAGGAACCCAGCTTCTCTGAGGCCAGTGCTTAGGACTCTGGGGAGCTGCAGAGGGCTTGGGGTACCTGGTCCACAGCTCAGTGGAGGGAAGTTTCAAATAAACCCATTTGGAGAGTTCAGGGGAGGGAACTAAGGTCTCTCTGATGGGGCTGAGGTTGCAAGCGAGGAACACCATAAAAGGGGAATTTGGCAGCTGGCGCGGGAGAGCTGGTATTTGTGAATGCGGGTCTCTTGCTTTATATTCTGCGCTTTCCTGTTTATACCAAGGAGGGGGGTTATAACAACTTTACAAGTGCACGCAGCTGGCCCGTGATTACATTAAGCATTTGGGAAGCCTGGTGCTCTCCCCCCACCCACCCACTCACCCTGGGTGTAAGCACCCCCCACCCCCGTTTTACATTTAGCCACGTCACAGTTTGAATCAAAAACCCTGAATGATGCTGATTCGGAAGGAGGTGTCCCTCCTCCCACTCCACCGCTTTGGAGAGGCATTGGCGTGACTAGTTCCTGTTTATGATCTCTGCTGAATACTTTTTAAAAGGAAAAAAAAAAAAAGAAACACGGGATAACTGAATTAACGTTTCATTGAGTAAATCGTGCCTCGATGCCGATGCCGCGGAGAAGAGGGAGGGGTGAGGACGGCAGGTGGGCATAGAAATGGCCCACCCCAGCGCTCCCGCTCGCCGGGAAGGAGAAAGAGACGGTAAACGTGCGTGAATGGGGAGGGGGTCGGCTGATGCTGCTGTCGCAGAGAGAGGACACCACGCTGGGGACCGGTAGCGGACTCTCAAGCCACCTCTGAATACGGAAAAGCGAGGAGGCTCCCCTCCAAAATGGGGAATCCGGAAAGTAACATGTGTTTGGGGGTTCCGAAGAGACCGCAGGGGAGGGGGGACGTTTGAAATACCCAAATGGAAGTCGCAACCAGGGTCGAAAAACCGGTTTGGGTGCCGGCATCGCTTGAGGGAGCGCAAGGCCAGGCCCCGGGACACCTCCAGGCCTCCCTCCCTCCACGGCGCTGCATTTCTAACTTAGGCCAACCGTTCAGCCCAGCCTGGCCCCGGCCTAGGTCTTAGGGATGGCCCTCCAGCCAGGAGGGGGCGGGGCGCTGTCTTCTCTCTGGCCCTCACTAGAGCGCCCCTTCCAACCGTGGGGTGAAAAAAGAACCTCAATGCCCGCGCTCTTGCAACCCGCGGGTCCCACAGTCCCCGGGGTCACCCAACCTCTCCAGACCAGCGCGTCCCCAGCAAGCTCAAGGTTGGATCCAGTTCGGTCTCCAGCCTTGGCGCCCGCTCTAACAGACCCAGAGCAAGAGACGAACGGGTGTCCCTACGCACTCCCCCACCTCCGCGCTCGGAGCCCTTCCTGGAGCTTCCTGGGCACCCGAAGTCCAGCACGCACATCCCTGCCTCTCCACAAGGCGCGCCGCCGCAGCGCTTCTTCTAAACTCTAAGGCAAATCCGAGCTTGAATTCGCACAATAATAAACACCGCCCAATTTGGGCATGGGCCGGACGCAGGCGGAGACACGCGCGGCTGGTGGGCGGGGCACTGATAGTAAAAGGGAAAAAAAAAACCCAAGTTCTAGTTGCGGTCTGGAGAGATACATCCAGTCCCGCGCGCTTGCAGAAGTTTGCAAAGTCTCCGGGAGGTTCCAGCCTTAGAACTCCAGAATGACGCCCCAACCCGGCCCCTCTGGCAGGGTGCGAATCCTGGGTTCCCAGGTGAAGAGTTTGTAACTTGAGCCTAGGAGAGGCCGCGGTAGGAAGGAACCCCGTGCGGGCGCGTATTTCCGGGGAGCGCAGGGCACGAGCCCCTAGCGTCCGAGAGCGGATGCGCCCTCGTGCGGAAGCTCTATCCGGTGAGGACGGAGCGGAGCCGAGGCCCGGTGGGAGAGCCGCCGAGCCTGGGAGACAGCCCGGGCAGAGCGTGTCCCAAAGAGCCAAACGGGGACCCTGAAAGTACCCTGCAAGTTCATGAGTCTTCAGACCCCAGAAAAGAAGTCAGTGCCAGCGCAGCGCCCCACCGGGCCCGAGAGAAAGACCTGAGCTCTCCCGCCTGCCCGGATGCTCCAGGAAGGACCGTAGCAGTTCCATCTCTGGGGCCCGAGCAGAAATCGGGCTCAGCGTGGGATGAGGGCAGAGAGTACCATTCCCCTCCCACCCCACCCCCACCTCTCTGGGAGAAGGTGTGCCCCTTGGGCAGGCTGGGCGGAGGCCAGGCACCAGGCCCTGGGACCAAAGAGGCCTCAGAAAAAAAGGCTGGGGGCAGAGACAAGAGCCCTTCACACTGCTACCCACATCAGGGGCATCTCCCCTTCCCCTGCTCCCCCCTAAATATGAAAGCAGACACTCAAGTTAACGATGGTCTGCATCATCTTTCCAGATATCTACATCACTTTTCTAAATGTGGAGACAGTTAATGGAGTATATGTACACATGTACAGGAGTGAATGAGTCCACCCCGTGTGCACTGTGTCTGCAAACAGTGAGGGCGCAAGGATGCAGGGCTTACTCAGCCTGGGCACCCTGCCGACAACCTGAACACGTCTGAGGCCATGATAACAACAAGGATAATATGGACGACTAAGATGTCTCCAATGCTAACATGTGCTGGCACCGTTCTAATGCTTTCCCTGTATTAAATCACTCCATCCTCACAGCCATCCTAAAAAGAAACAGAAATCTTTATCATTCCCATTCTGCAGACCAGGAAACTGAGGCCAGGAAGTTCACTCGCCTCAGGTCTCCTATGAGGAAGTGTTGCCAGGGCAGGAAACAATCACATTATCACAGCTGCTGTGTGTGGAGGCTAAGGGCCCTGTGGAAGTTCTCTCTCGAGAACCCACTCAGCATCCATGAGCGCCAGGGGTGATGGATTCGCCCATTTTACAGATGATGAAACAGGCTGGGCACAGAGCACCCCAAGACAGTGGAGGTAGTAAACAGCAGAACAGAGACTGGAACTCACGTGATTTCTTCGGAAGGTGGACTCTCTGAGGTCTGACACCTCAGGTGTCTGCAGAGGCTCCCGGCGATGTGTCAGGAATAAACAGATGGAAAGGGGGCCCTCCAGACAGGAGAGGTGTGTGGCACCTCCAGAGCTGAGACATTTGGGGCATTAGATGTAGGAAATCCGAGTCGTCACCAACATCCTACCCAAACCCAGAACACTCTCCTCCTCCCCCTCCTCTCCCGCTTTGAGAGGAGGGGTGAGGAGGCTCTCCTGCTGCTTCTCCTGGGGAGGGAGCCATGAAGGTGAGGGTGGGCCAGTCAGCTGATGCTGAGCAACCCCAGAGAGCAGGGAGAATTTTCCAAATGACTGATTTCTTTAGCACTCACCTTGTTCCCGGAAATGATTTAAAGGGTCTAAACAGGGGTAGTTAGGGCACGGCCACTGCCCTGCCAGAGTATCCGCATTTAGCCTGGTAAATATATGCAGTTAATTGAGACCAAAGAATCCTTTCTCTTCTGTTGTCCAGGCAGGTCCTAACAGCCTACAGTGAGTCTTATCCACGGGTGGGCACCATCAAATGCACTTTCCCAATGTGTGTTGGGTTCATTAATACTCTCGATAACCCTATTCGATGATCCCACCATGTTCAGTTGGGAAATGGGCCCAGGGAGCTTGAGGTAGCATGCCCGAGGCCACGTGAAGCCTCAGCTGGCCTGTGTGTAGGGCCTGAGTTGGTGCATGTGGGTTCATCCTAGAGAGAAAGACTCTGTGGGGGACCCTGCCCATAAAAATATCTTGGAGGCAGAGAGAGAGTCCCCAAGGGGCTGCTGGAGGAGAAGGCCCAGGGCCAAGGCCACTGAGTCAGGGGTCAGAGGGGCCCCTCTGGCCTCCATGACCTCCCACCCTGGGTGGGCATGTAGAGTGAGCACAAAGCTGCACCCCAGGCCCCCGAGGGGGGGACGCCACCTCCATGCTCCCCAACTCCATTCCTTTAAGGGACCTGCGATGCTGGCGAGCTTGTCAATGTGTTAAGCCCACTTCCCTCCATTTCAGCTTTCACACACTCACAGCCCCAGGATAAAGTGCCCACGAGTCTGACGCTGGGAAAACCCAAACCAGGAGAGACGCATTCGAGAAACCAACTCCGAGAGCGGCGTCTTTCTGCTTCTGCTGTGGAGCAGGAATGTGCAAAACCCAGGGAAAGGCTTGCACAAGTCCAGGCGGTGGCGTCTTCCCAGGCACAGCCGCTGTCCCCGACTGCAGCTGCCCAGCCTTCCAAACGCCCTGAAACATTCCACTCCCTTCCTTACATGCCTATGTCAAAAAGCAGACATTTCAAACGCTTGGCGAGCTGAGGCTATGCAAGAAAGAGGCAGGCGGGGAATGCTTCTCAAAGTTTGGGAAAGCATTTCCAGTGCGTAGTGCCAGAAGGACTCAGTGGTGGCTCTGACCCACTGTGTCCCGCTCACCTGGGGGTAGCCCCCAGCCATCCCTGGCCTGGCTGCACCTAAGGCATAACGCCTCAGATCTCTCCTTGTCCCTGAGAGGCAGGAATGTACGGTCTGGGACGACGCAGGCACACATTCCCTGAGGCGCCAGGCACGCAGTGCCCACATTCTCCTAAAACTTGGTTCTGCCCATTAATAGATGGGTGTCTTTTCTCAGTGTCACTCTCTCCACCTACCTCATGTGGATGGTTATCAATAGGTTCCCCTTGGACCAACCTTGCCTGACACTCCATCCAGGTTTCTGGATTTGGGGTGGGGATGAGGAGCCAAGAGGCAATGCTCAGGCACCAGGGCTCGTTTCCAGGGAGCTGCTCTCTGTTCTTTGAGTGCATCTCACCAGCCCCTCCCAGGCCTGGAGGTGACCCCCCAGGCAGTGATGGGGTAAAGGGGAGGAGATGGACCCCGAAAAATTTATGAGCCCAATGCTGAAGTTCCGAGGCCCTGCATTTCTTCTCCCTCTCACTTCTTGCAGTTTCTCGAAGTGAGGAAGGGGAGTCGGGTAAGTGAGGGTAGGTTGCAGGAGGCCCCGCTATGCTGGGGAGGAAAGTGCTGGGCCGCAAAATGCCCTCGCACTCACCTGGTCATCTTACAGACGAGAAGACTGAGGCCAGGGAGGGGGAGGGGCTTGTCCTCACAGCACGATGTGGTCTTCTAATTCCTAGCCCAGTGTTCCCACAACTCCAGGATGCAAGTCACGATTTTGGCGTCCTCGGGGACAGGCCACTTCAACGAGGGCAAGGAGGACCACCTGGCCACAGGCTCCAGTCTGGCCATGGGAGAGAGGCCAGGGCTGGGCCACACACCGCCAGTCCCTCTCCCTGAGAGCCGTGAGCTTGGGTGTCCCTCCGGAGTCTCAGGAGAAGCAAAGGTTACTCCAGCTGCAGCCTTTCCGGGAGTAGGGAGCAGCAGGATGCTCAGAGGCCACGGGTCTCTCTGGCCTGCCAGTATCCTCAAAACTGGACCTGGTTAGAGAGACAGTCCACCCAGCCAAGGCCACTTGGGGACGCAGGGTTAACTCTATGGGAAAAGGTCTCTGCCATGGTGTTTGTGTTGCTTCCATTTTATTTGCAGTACCTTTCAGACCTGCCGAACTGTATCTTCTTGGGTCAGGAAAGAACACGGCTAGAGAACACACCTTCGTCCAAACTGCATTCAGGGGACCACATAGCAATCCCCCTCCTGCTCCAGCCAAGGAACCCCAGCAGCCTGCGACAGGCATTCTGGCCCTTGCATCTGCAAGCTCCTTCCCCCTTTTCCTGAAAGGCCCTGCCTCTGGAGGACCAAGCGGCCGAAAGAAGGGGCGGAGAGCGGATCCGTGGCGCAAGGCCAGCCATGCCAGGCGCACGCAGTCTTTGCGCACAAGGCGACCGCGAAGACGCGCCAGGTAGGGCCGGGCTGCTCAGCATCGCGCTGCGGCGGGGTCTTCCTACTCCGTGGGGACAGACAGACGCCCGAGGCTGCTAAGCCCCTAGGAGGTCCACCTCATGGCGGATGGCCGGGGCTGAGCCGAGCCCCCCCCTAGTCCCAGCACCCGCCTCCTAGCACTTACCCGCACCTTCCCCGGCCCCCAGGGCTTCAGACTGGGGAAGCCTTCCTGGTCGGGGCCTCCCAAAGCGCCCTGGCATCATACACCCCTCCACTCTGCTGCCTCCAGAAGCCTGGATAAAGCCCCGAATACAATCCCCCCAGTTGACCACGTCCCCCAGGGAATGCAAGGGCTCCCCCGCTGGCTGCGGCCTCCATGTGGTAGGGAGCCCCTCTCCATCACCCACTTGGGACTTCTTGAAGAGGCCTTCCCAAAGGTAGAAGACCCCAGCGTGGCTTCAGGGCCAGTGCAGGGTCTCCCACCCTGCTGTGGCCCACTCCTCTCTCCCTTATTTTCCATGTGTCTCTCAGACCTCCTCTGAGTTCCAAATCTTAAGCTGAGGGAACATTTTCAGAGAGGACTCTTCGAAACATCTGGGGAAGCAGCAAGCCAGCTAGAACACCTCCTGCAGCCCAAACAGCATAAAGAGAACAGGGCAGAGTGAAGCGGATTGCCAGAGCTGGGCAAGGAGCCCTGGCCCCTGTCATTCTGCAGCTTGGCGAGGGGGGGTCTCTCTCTCTCCCCCCTCCCACTGTAACTGGCTGGCCGGCTCCCTCAAGCAAGGCCTGGGGGCCTGCTGGAAGTCAGGCACCAACCACCAGGTTTCCCGGCTCCTGCGAGTTCTGAAAAGGAATAAAATGCAGCCTTACAGTTTTAACCATACGTCACCTCTGGGGCCACAGATTTAAAAAATGTGTGCTGCACATATGGGCAATATTATTGTGCTTGAGCTTCCCCCAGTTCTATTTCAGCATAAACCAGAGACAAAATGACATTTCAAGCAACACAACACCCAGGTTACGATCGACACCACCGTGTCAAGCAAAACCGCCTCTCGGGACATCATCACGGCCTGAAATGCTGGCTTCCCCGGGAATTCCACCCTTAGCAAAGTACAGCTCACCTGCTGGGATGGGAAACTAGTTCCCAATTTGGAGCTCTGGCCCCCAAATTCACACGCAGAGACCAGGAGGGGAGCTGTGGGTTTCGGCCAGTGAAATAGATAATAAAGCTATTTCCCCTCGGCCATGTCTCACAAAGCTACGTTGTTATTAAAAATTAAAAAAAAAAAAGACGAGACATCAAAATTGAAGAGAAAAATCATCTCCCTAGCATTTAAAGTCCTGGCAAAGTTGATATATTTAGAACTCTAAAAGCAGTGTAAATTATTTTTGAAGGGCAATGAGGCTTTAACATTTTTCACTGCAATAGGGTCAGGATTTGGAAATCAAATCAAGAAGTGAAGAGGTCTGGAATCCACCTCTGATCCGACCACCGCCGGGACGGTCGTTAAAGGCTGCAGAATCCATCCCTTTCGGACTTTCACTGGCTCAATTCAAATTCTTTACTGAAAAAACATCAGCGTGGGCAAGGAAGTCCGCATTTTAGGAAATTCAGGGACAGCACACCCCTGGTTTGTAGTTAGCTGATGGAAAGTGTTTATCCTTCCCCTCCCTTGCCTCCTAAATTGGGGATGGCTGGACATGAAGAGGGAATGGCACTGTTTGTTGTGACAATTGGCATGTTTTTCTGCATTTAGCGAAATGCATTACAGCAAATGAGATTACAGCGTGCTGTCCTCCATGCAGCTGCGTCCGCCTAGAACTGTTTCCCCGATTGCCCCAGCCAGGGTGCGATTTTGAACTAATTGAAAGCCTTTTCCGTCTCTAACAAGACAATAGATTGGTGCCCCCATTCCTCTGTGATCATCTGTATCTGTCTACACATTTACCCACCTGCGTAACAAAAATTATCCAAACAGGTGGATTTGCAAACACACCTTGTTTTTAAAAACTGCGAGAACACAAATACACTGTCCGGACTTTGGGCAGAAAAACAACACGGGTTTATTTTAAGGTAAGTACAACAATTAAGACCACATAAGACAAACACAGGTGAAGTGAAATTTTTTTGTTTTTTTTTTCTTTTAGGAATGCTCAGGGAGGCATCTACTATACAAACCATCACACTTTGCAAATAAAAAGTATCAGATACTCGACTTCTTTATCCGCCAACAACAAAAAATAAATTATTTTCCTGTTCTGTAAAAGACCTACAACTTGGAAAAAAATCACGTCTCATAATTGTACAGGGGGAAGAAATCCCACCTAGGTTTCTCGAGTTTTCAATTTGGCAGTTAGAAATGGTTGGGCAAGATGAAAAATTATCCAGTGAACTCAACTTTAAATATTATATTAATGGCTCTGAACAACAACAACAAAACAGCCTGATTACAAATCCACACATTTGTACAGCACGGTTAAAGAAATTTAAAATTACACACAGCACGTATATAATCTATAGAGACCCCCATAAACCTATGGGGGTCCCTACAGAGAGTCATTACTGGGTGGCTATGGGATTTGGTCCATAACTGATTTTTGAAACCCCGACTGGAGTAGTGAGCACAGCCATCCTGGGAAGGGAGAGGGGTTTTAAAAATCAATATTCATCTCGTTGGGCTGCGTCCCTTTACAGGGGCTTCTTGCAATCTCGGAACCCGGGCGGCGAATTAAAGTTACCTGCAGCTTCACAGAGGGCTGAGGCTGGCGCGCGCGCTCTCTCTGCTCCCGGGTCTGAGAAAAAGCTGGTGGACAAGTTTTGGGTCTTCCTGCGTCTCTGCAGCCTGAACTGTCTGAGAGAGTCGTGTCTGGGAGGCGAAGCCGGAGCGGCCGGGCAGGTCAGTATTTCGTGCAGTCGTAGGAATAGGGGGCTGCGTGGCGGTAGAGAGATGGCGTGGATCTATAGGGCAGCTGACAGCTCGCGTTGCTGCTCACCTGCGGTTCCCCGAGGGTCGAGTTCTCAATCCCAAGCCGGTGGGAGTTGAACATCTCCCGGACGTTGGGGAAAGTCTGCTGCTGGGCCGCGAACGTGTGGCCGGGGAGGTGGTTCAGGTCCCCGCTGTGGTTGAGATACCAGGAGGCCGCCTGGGCCGCGGCGGCCGCGGGCTGCGGCGCCGGCTGGGGCTGGGGAGCGGGCGGCGGCGGCGGCGGCGCCTGCGGGTGGTGGTGGCCGTGATGCTGGTGGTGGTGGCCGGCGGCGGCGAGCGCGCCCTCCTGGCCGGCGGCGAGGTTGAGGGCGCTCAGGGGCGACGTGGGGCCGCTCGGGTGGTCCGAGAGGGCCTCGTCCAGCGCGGGCGGGACGCACATGTGCGCCGGCCGCTCGGCCCCGGTGTACAGGCTCATGGCGCGCATGCTGCACTGGTAGCCCCCGGCGCCCCCGGCCTCCAGGCCCTGCGCGCAAGGCTGGCCGTAGGCGGCGGGCGGCGCGGCGGCGTAGGGCAGCGCCAGCGGCGGCACCACCAGGCCCGCGCGCCCGGCCGCGGGGCTCAGCTCGCCGCCGGGCGGCGACGTTCGCAGCGTCATGATGTTCTCCACGCTGAAGCCAGGCAGCCCGTTGGGCGCGCCGGCGTGGTGCTCCGGCAGCGAGCCGTCTGGGGAGCCGGCGGGCGTGGAGGCCGCGCTGCGCGGGCTGCCCTGCAGCGCGCTCTCGGGGCTCAGCGTCTCCACCTTGGTGATGACCGGCAGCGCCGGCGACGCCGCCTCGCTCTTGATCACCACCTTCTTCTCGGCCTCCTTGGGGGCGTCCGCTAGGGGGGGCCCGGCCGGGGTGCCCTTGGACGCCGCGGGGGGCGGCTCCTTGAGGTGGGCCCGCTCCTCCTTCTCCTTGGGCACGTCCTTCTTCTTGAAGCGTCGCCGGCGCCGCAGGAAGCTGCCGTTCTCGAACATGTTGTAGGAGTCGGGGTCCAGGGTCCAGTAGCTGCCCTTGCCCGGTTTCTTGTCGTCGCGGGGCACCTTGACGAAGCACTCGTTGAGCGAGAGGTTGTGGCGGATGCTGTTCTGCCAGCCCTGCTTGTTCTCCCGGTAGAAAGGGAAGCGGTCCATGATGAACTGGTAGATGCCGTTCAGGGTGATCTTCTTCTCGGGCGCGTTCTGGATCGCCATGGTTATGAGCGCGATGTAGCTGTAGGGCGGCTTGACGAGGTCCTTGGGCGCCGCGGGCTGATGGTGGTGGTAGGGCGCGTAGGAGCGGCCCATGCCCGCGCCGTACTGCTCCGGGTGGCCCGAGTAGACGCCCATGGGGCTGGCCATGCCGCCGTAGCTGCCCGCCGCCCGGTAGTAATTCTGCTCGCTCAAGTAGGGGACCACTCCCAGGGCGTTGGGGTCGGACACGGAGTAGCGCGCCTGCATGCTGCGTCCGAGACGGCTCGCCACCGCCTGCGCGCACCGACCGCGAAGAAGGCCCTGCGAGAGCGAGAGAGAGCGAGAGAGAGAGAGAGCGAGAGCGAGAGAGAGGGGAAGGGAGCCGGCGGGGGGAGCCCCGGGCGCCTGGAAGCTTTCAGGGGCGAGCTGGAGGAGGCGCCGGCGCTCGGCGCCCGCCTTCGGGCGGAGAAGGGGCCCTGGTTTTCAGCGGACCGGGCGGATCAGCATCCTGGAGGGCGCGCCCCGGCGAGCGCAGCGCCGGCCCCTGCTCGCTCCCTCGCTCTCGGGACCGGCGGGTGGCAGCCCGGGCGGGCGGCGGGGAGCGGAGCGGAGACGCCGCGCGCGCCGCGGACGGAGGCTGGCCCCTCGGTCCGCGCCACGGGGGAAAGGCGGCTCTCCAAGCCCCCCAGCAAATCGGCAGCCCTGAGGGTCAGCGAGCCGGGGTCCAGAGTGGCTGCCCTGCCGAGCCCGGAAAAAGAGGCAAAGTCCCTTTTAGGGATTGGGAAAAGTTTCAAAAGTCTTCTTGCTGAAAGCGAGTTTTTACTTTCCTCCGGCCACGCCCCCTCCGGGAACTTTGGACCAATAACCCGGCAGCTGTGGGGAGTTGGCGCCAATCAGGGCGAGGAGCGCCGGAATCCGTCGGCTCTAAGACCCAGCCGCGTAGAACCAGACTTTCATGCAGCTCAGTCTTAACTTGAAAAGATTTTTTTCAAAAAGTTATATCTTATTAAAATTTATTTTATTATCACATTTTGGCTAATGGGCCCACGTGCCCAGAGGGGAAAAAGAAAACAACCCCGATGCTCCTTTGCAGAAAAAAGTTTGAAATATAAAATCGAATTGATTAATGCAGTCAAATATCTCCCCAAAGATCATGTAAGAAGCCGAGACCCTGGGACTACTTTTCTTATTAATGAGTGATGAGGCGAATAATTAGATTTCCTAATTATCGGGGCCCAGGTGTAATGGAGGCAAAGCAGGCGTGGGAGATGAATGGAAGGGGCCTCCCATGGATGTTGTCATTGTTTAAGCAAATAATTAATAACCAACAGTGAGTTTGCAGGTTCTGGGCCGTCAAGAATAACCTATAAAGGTTTTAGAGACAAATTATAGCGTCTGAAGGCCCCTCACCCCCACCTGGGGAGGCAGGCCGAGGCGTCTACAGGGCAAGGCGGACTGGGAAAGGCAGCAACGTTTTGAAAATTTAATCCTTTTAAATTCGCCGTGGATTCGGCAAATCATCCGCGTCATCATGAGGATTTTTGTGGGGTTTGGGGAAGAGAGTGAAATAACTCTGCTCATTTCCCCCTTTCCCTTCCCGCGTAGACGCCTGCAGCCCACCAACGCCAGCTTCTCGGCGTCTCTCGCTTTTCCCAGAGATAAATTCCCTTTGACAAGCTGACTCCCGCGCTCCCCAAAGACGGGAACAATGCCGCAGCGAGCCACCGGGCCGGGCAGAGCCGGCTCCTCTGCCCGCGAGGAGAAACCCGAGCCGCTTTGCGCGGGGGGCTTCGCTGCAGGACGCGCATCCCTGCTGGGGGCTCCTAACCCCGCGCCGGCCGGCTGGGACACCCACCCAGGACGCGCTCCCTGGCTCCCGCTCCCGGCAAAGCCGCCTTGGGTATCTCCGACTTGACTTCCTATATCTCAGTCTTTTTTGTTTAGTTGGTGTTTGATAAGGTGATTTGGGCACCGGGGCTCCGTGCGAGGACGAGGACGGGGTAAGCGATTGCAGACGGTTCAAGGCCCCGCAGAGATGGTGTCATTTGGGACTTTGACCTGGAGCGGCGCGGAGGTCCTCGCCCTCGACGCTTCCTCCTTCCCTCGAGGAATCGCGGAAAGGTGGTTTGTGTGTGAACTGAGTATTTATTCCTTCAACACCTCGAAGAATCAGATCCTCCCTTGCCGCTTCCCTTGAAGAGGCAGGGTTCCCCCATAAGGAGGGCTAAATGGGTCAGAACTCTTCTGGAAGGTGTCCAGTCCAGATGAGCAGGGAGGAAGACTTCAAAGAAAACTTCCAGAGTTCAGGTGTCCTTTGCCCTCCTAACTCTTCCATCAGTTTATTAGATTAGCTTATTAGATTCCCAGGAAAAGGATTTGAGAGAATCGACCCACAACGCTTATCTCTTGGGAGATGAACAGAGGGCATTGGGGATCCGTCATTCATTTTCAATAAAAGAGCAAAAAATATATATATTATTTATGTGCATTATCTATGAATGGTATTATCTCCTGACAACTTCAGGATCGAAGAGAAAGTCCAAAACAGGTTCCTATGACCTCGAATATTCTACTTCTGAAATATTCACTATATTTTTTACGCGTGCTCTAAGTTCTTTCTCCAACTTGATTTTTTTTTTTTGCAACGAAGTAAAATAAAGCTAGTCAGTCGTCAGCTCACAGGTGAATGGTTTGAGCGTTCTCCTAGCTACCCCCAACTCCCACTACGACTTTATTATTTTTTAATACCTCTAGTATTTTCACATCCATCTTTAAAAAAAACAAAAACTGGCAAAAGGCGCCTTTCTCCCGGAGTGTGTGACAGGCACTCTGAATTCTGTTCACGATTTTACTGGAAATGCAAACTATTGATCAAGAAACACTCCTCAGTCTATAGGCTTCCTGGAGGAATATTATTTACTCTGCTTTTACGGGGTTTTTTCTTTTTCTTTCTTTTTTTTTAAGCTTTATCACAGCACAGGGCAAAACCCAAAATAGCTAAGGACAGAGGAAAAGAAATTCCAAAATGGCAGTTTCTGCCTGAGTTTGCATCTACAAGGGTGTCCAGGTTTAAACCAATGTCATCTCAAAAGAACTAACGTGAGTTGCCAGAATTATTACCCCCTCCAAAAAAAAAAAAAAGTGGGGGTGGGAGGGGAAGAAATCCTCATAATCAAGACAGAAAAGGTGAGAGAAACGTTTTCCTTTGCCCTGGAATTAGGTTTCTTCTCCGCTCAGTGGGACTCCGGGAGAGATGTTTGTTCAGGTTATTAAAACAACACCTTCCATACACCTGGACTTTGCAAAAACCATATTTCGGATCTTTTCTTTAACCTGCCAGGGTTTTTGGGGGTTTTTTTGTTTGTTTTGGATTGGGGGCTGCTAATATCTTGCTGATTTTTTTCCTTTCCTGACCTTGCTGTCAGTGAGCCGAAAGCGGAATCGGGCCCCAGAGAGCCCTGTGTGTTACTAGAATAATAAGCGATGATAAAGCAAAAGATATTCCAGTCACTTTCCCTCCACCGCCATGCATCCCCGCCTGGGCGCCGCCGGCTCCTGCACCTGGAGGCGGCTCTGGCCGGCCTGTGGTGTTGTCGCCACCTTGAGGCCAATACGGGAACTACTCTTTAAAAAGAAAAAAAAAAAAAAAACCCCACGCGACCCTTCTGGTTACAAAGCAGGTGCTGACACCTTATGGCTGCACCCTAGCATTGCACGGCCAGCAGTAAAGCCTTCAAAATCTGCAAGGGAGAGAGAAGGTAAATAAACCGTGTGCGGCGCGTCGATTAAGAAAAACCAAAACATTTTCCATAGCTTTGCAATGTGTCAAGAACGTGATCTGTTGGAAAACAGAAATGTCTTTGAAACTGCTGGGGGAGCAAGAAATCCTCTCTAGGGAGATTTGCTGAAGTTTTAAGCAAATAAAATCTGTGCCTCTTAGGTGGCTAGAAGTCTGGGTATTTTTTTTTTCCAGGGTTGTTAAACAAATTGCTCATCCGTGGGTGTCTTCTCACGGCAGCTGTCTTTCTGACCCGCGTGTGGCGTGAATTTCAGGGAATTCGTCAGCAAAATGTTTGTCCTGCGTGTGTGTATGGTACTGGTTTTAACAAGAGGGAGACGTAAACGCGTCTGCAGCCCCTTCTGCTTCAGAGGCACAGCAAAGAACTCACAGAGGGGACACGTGAAAGGAGTTTTGTGTCTTCTCTCGCCGTTTTCAATACATTGGACCCAATATCCTTCAAACATTTCCCTTCTGGGCTCCCGAGATGCCCCAGGTTTTAGGGAAAGGGCCCAGGTTTAAGAGGAGTCCCAGGCTTGCAGGAGCTGCTAGGAATCTGATGAATCCTTGGGTTAAACAGAGTCAATGCTGCTGTTCAAAACTCCATTCTAATCCAGCTCCTAGAAATTATTTTCTTCCAGGACAAACAGTGTGTCCCTGATGGAATCTGTCCACACCCATTTTACTGAGCACGACCTTCCCAAGGAGTTAAAGCGACACGGCGCCATTCACAAATGGCCCTGCCATGAACAACAAAATAATGGAAGATGAGGAGCCTTCCTGGTTAAAAGATTAAAGAAACAGAACAACTAAATGCAATCCTTATTCTAGATCAAGAGGGGGGAAAAAACTAATAAAGGACAGGTTTGAGAATACCCGGGGAAATTTGAATCTGGAGGATTAGATAATCATCTTGTATCAAGGTTAAAATTCTTGAGTGTGATAATTACACATGGTCAGGTATGAACACGTCCTTGTTTTCAGAAGGTACACGTCAAAATATTTAGGGCTGATATTCAGCTTCTCTGCAACTTTTAAAAGATTCTGCCAGAGTTGGGGAGGGAGCACGGAGGGGGGAAGGAGAGAGAAAGTCATGTAAAGCGAAGTAACATGAGAGCCATTGCTGAACCTATGGTATGTGGGTATTCACTGTGTGCTGTTCTCGTCATTTTTCTGGAAGTTTGAAATTTTTCAAAATTTAAAAAAGAAAATGGGAGAAAAAGACCTTTGTTACTCTGAAAATTAAAAAAGGTTTGTGACACAAAGCAACTTTTTCCATGGAAAAAGTTGCAAACCCCAGTGGAGGTCCAACCTGGCCCCTGGGTCCCCTCTCCTTATGTTCTGGAAATTTCTGAAAAACAGTCTTCCACATCTGTGGAGTTTATCACATTAACTTACGATTTTCAAAGGAAAAAAATAGTTGACTCTCTAAGGAGCTTAGCTGTCTTATAATGCAAGTGTTACCACAATTGATACAGTCAAAGACGCAAGAAACTCAATAGAGCGTTACAGATGTTTTCAAAACAGATGATTAAAGATACACATGTTTCTTTCTAAAGAGAGTTGATTACACGCTGCTCTATGCTGCCTGTATCATCCAGGTCCGATAGACTTGCCCTTGTCCGTATTGCTATGTAAATGAGTTACACCGTGTATCCGTCAGTTGAGCCAGTGTCTGCTAAGTAACAAACACCTCAAGCCTCAGTGCCTTGACCCGACCCCAGCTCCTCAGGTGGCCTGCCTTGTTTCTTCTCTCTGCAGCCCACTGCCCTGCACAATACCTCGGCACACAGTAGGTGCACAAGAAGTGTTTACTGAATGAATGTATGACTTTTCCCGTATTTTTCTCCCTACTACATAATGGACAATGTAATGTGTGCGCACTGTGTGCCGAGCTCCCTGCCGAATGTTCTGCCCATGGCATCTCATGTCACCATGTCACAGGGGAGGAAATGGAGGTTTAGAGATCTTAAATCACTAACCCAAGTCTTGCAGCTGCTAGCGATGGAATGGGGATCTCTTAACCCATTACTTTGCTGCCTTTTTGAGGTTAGAGTTAGGGCCTTGGAAATTGGAGAAGACTTCTGAAGCTAAAATAGGAACTTCTATATAAATAAAAAGTCTACATGGAAACATGTACATATAATTTCATAACCATATATACACAGTCAATAGTGTGTGCACGAAGGCATGGCTTCTGAACACATGACTCAATGTCTGTGAAATTCTAGCTTTTTATATCATCAGCTTGAAACCCTGTAATTAAGTCTGTCGGGTAAATGGGCTCATTCTCAGAGCCCATAAAAAGCGGCCGGCTCCCTGGGAGGCGCAGACAGGGCTGGGATTGTCGGACAAGGGCAGGGAGAAAGATGAGAGCAGCCTACTTGATTTTCACCGAATTCGCAGCCTGTGGGGCGGGTGTTCTCAGCCCCAGGGAATAAGCCAGACTTGGAATCACAATCTAGGGGCAGCTTTGGCCAGTGCCTCAAAGTGACTCCTGGGTCTCACGGTGGCAACAACTGAGGGAGGCCCCAGGGGAACATCTAAGGGATGGGATGAAGTCAGGAGCACAGAGTGGCTCTCCCAGGAGAATCAGATCATCGCTGGCACAGGATGTGCTTCCCCCTTTAAGAATCCCAGAAAGCTAGGAACACTCCCACACTGGCTCCCAGCCTTTGCACATACGCATTCACACAGGGGAATTCCAATGCCAGACCAGCCTGGACCCTCCACAGGGCCTTTGCATGTGCCGTGCCCTTTGATCGGGGCCCCTCGTACTCAGTTCCTTGCTGCAGTGCCACCTCCCCTAAGGCCTCAGGCAATCACCCACCTGCTTCCTCCCTGTCCCCTTGCTCCACCCCTCACCCTGACTCATTTTCACTGTCTGACATGATCCTGTCTGTTCATCTGTTTGCCCCCCAACACCGTGATGCAGCCACAGGAAGGGAGGCAGGGCCCTGGTCTGCCCCATGCACACCGCTACACCCAGCCCCCCATTGCTCTGCTCGGCAAGACTCCATGCTCTGGAACTATAAACCGAATGAGTGGATGTCACCTTGCAGCTTCAGAGTCACTTCCTCTCCCTCCGTAACCACATGCCAGTCTCCCATTTAGCAGTTCAAACCCAGAACTCAGTTCAAACATTGACGGCACTTATCTTAGGCAGACGGTGCAGCAGGGGTGGGCAAGCAGCATCATGCGCCCCGAGGCTGTTCCTGAGGGAGCTCACAGGCTGAAACTCTTATTTTAACAAACACACAGAGAGCCCTCGCCGGGTGGCTATGCTCAAACTCAGCACTCATCCTCACCAGCCTGGAGAGGGAGATGCCAGCAGTGCCGTCATCCTCGTTCTACAGAGGGAGAAAGCGAGGCACGGAGAGCACCAGGGACTTGCCCAGGCGCACCGCTGGCGAGCTGCAGCCCTGCCATTCGAACCAGAGGGCCCCGCGCTCAGCCCTCCGCTGTGGCGCTGTCCCTTCGTGGGGTCGTCAGGCACAGACAGAGGGGCTGGGCTGAGCTAGTGGAGACTCAGAAAGGGGCAGAAGAGGAGCTGAGAAGTTTTCTCGGAGAAGCTGCCGATCAAGCTGGGCCTTGAGACGTGGGCAAAGCAAAACTTCACCTGCAAGCATCTTTCTTCTTCCTTCACACTGCAGGTTGCCAGGTTTAGCAAATAAAAACACTAATGCCCACATTCTACATCGGGCAGACATATACACCGACAGAACTATTCATGGTTTATCTGAAACCAGATTTAACTGGGGATCCTGTATTTCGTCTGGCAACCCACTGGGGAAAACAGAAGTCCTTCAAACACCTTTTTGGTTATTAGTTTATTAAACAGTCTTGCGTTTATTAAGTATCAGACACAGCTTCAAATAGCTATGTATTGTTAAAGTTCACAGTACAAGGAGAGCATAACAGGAGAGTGTCTTTACTTTGCTCGGTAACTGTGTGTGCCCGGCTGGATACAGGAGATGTCGATGGATTGCCCGAAGCTTGGGATATGGAAGAAATTACACTCATTTTTAAAAAGCACGAGTGTCGCATGTTAAACGGCTATAAATCCCGGGAGGACAGAAGACTCCAAAATGAGAAGAGCATCTTCTTGCCACCCCTCCTGGACTCCGAGACCACTAACTCCTTTCACTGTTTCTTCTGGCAGTTACCAAAGTCTCTCAAAAAAAGAGGCTTTGCTGCTATTTCTTTTTTTTTAGCAACTACGGCTGTGACCTCTGCCTTCCCGCTCTGTGTTTAAAGATGGTAATGAGTTCACTTAGGAGAAATTGGCTGGTTCCTGTGTGCAAGGGGGACATTTTAGAACATGACCCAAATGGTTCCCACTTACCCCTGTTGTGTAATGGTCACACAGTGTGTATATTTTAAATGGGCACTTGGTTCTCCAGAGGGTGCCAGTGCATTGTGCGGGCATCACTCAACCCTCCCTCGGCCCCTCCGCCAGCTTCCCCAGGAGATTTCTCTCCGTCCTCCACGGGTTCCATCTGTGCCTTTAAGTGCTGCCTCTTTGCTCTCGGTGCGCCTTCCTTCGACTCTCACCGTGCTCGTGTCGGTTGACTCTCCACTCTGTCAGAGGAGCTGGTTGGCTCCCCACCCTGCCCTCGTGCCAGTCACCAGGCCCATCTGGGGTGGGATTGGTGACCTGCAAAAGTTGGGGGTGAGGGTGGGGAAGGCATTTCTGGGGCAGGAAAAAGAAGAAGAAAACCAGGAGGAGGAGGAAGGCAGAGCTGAGTTGATAGGGAGGCCGCGTGGCTGAGAGACGAGCTGGCGGCCAGGCGAGGCTGGACTGTCCAGGGCAGAGTTTTGTGCTTTGCAAGGTGCAGGCAATGGAGCCACCAGCTCACAGGTGGAAGATAGAGAGGTGGAGTTCAGGTGGAAGGAGGGCAAGAAAGAGGGAAAGCAGGGGAGGATGGGGAGAGGGGAGAGGAGGAGAAGGAGGGGGAGGACATGGGAGGGGGCACAGTTGGGAGGCAGGAGGTGGCTGCAGTCTGAAGCACGGTGACACACCCTTGGCGTGGGTGGTGGCAGCGGGAATAGCAAGGCATCATTGCGACACTGCAGACGTCCTCGTCTTGCCAATCTCCCATGAAAGGCCAGGTGCTGAGGGATGGGCCTCACCTGATCCCAGGACGGGCGCAGAGCCAGCTGACAGGAGTGCCTGAAGGTGGAAGGGACTCTGCTAGCTTCTCAGGAGCAGCCTTTGTTGTTATTAGACCCATTCGTGTTATTTTTTTCTTTTTGGCACCTTACGAGTTGTGTGTGTATGTGCATCTGACGCAGGGAGAAGTCAGGGCTGAAAGCAGACTGCGGCGTTTAAGGCTTGAAGCCCCTACCTGTGAAGCGTAGGGGCTGCAAGAGCTGGCATTTTGGAAGCCCACACGGGGGAGGTCTGGCTCTCAGCGCCCGGCACCTGCGTGGGCCATTGGCCCTCATCTCTCAACACCTGCCTTCTCTTTTCAATCTCATAGGATCGCTATGGAACAATGAACGCTAACATCTCTAGGGCGCTTGCTGAGGGCTGGGCAGGTTCTGTGCCTGGACTCCCCGATACCAGCCGACCCAGTCCTCTCACCAACTCTAACAGAGAAATCACGCCCCCACACTTTACAGAAGAGGGAGCTGAAGCTCAGAGAGGTGGAGTTACTTACCCGCAGTCACAGAGCTCAGAGTTCCATGCCCGAGCTCTTCATGTGCTCACCTTTTTAACTACATTCCTACTGGCCAACTTCTAAAGGGGTAGTAAGAATTCGTGAGGTAATGTCTGTGACAAGCATTAAAACCTTCGGGGTGGCCCGGTGGCATAGTGGTTGAGCTTGCACAGTCTGCTTCAGTGGCCCAGGGTTCACAGGTTCAGATCCCAGGCGTGGACCTGGCACTGCTTGTCAGGCCACGCTGTGGCAGTGTCCCACATAAAATATAGGAAGATTGGCACAGATGTCAGCTCAGTGACAATCTTCCTCACCCACCCACCCCCAAACAGAAAAAATAAAATATTGAAGTGAACTTGCACATGAGAATTTACAGCAGTTTTATTCATAACTGCCAGAACTTGGAAGCAATCATGATGTCCCTCAGTGGGTAAATGCAAGAACAAGCTGTGGTGCAGCCAGACAGTGGAATATTACTCAGCACTGATAACACATGAGCTGTCAATCCCTAAAAAGACGTAGAGGAGCCTTAAATGCACATCACTAAGTGAGAGAAGCCAATCCAAAAAGGCCACGTGCTGTATGACTCCCACTCTATGGCATTTTGGAAAACAGAAAACTATGGGGACTGTGAAAAGATCAGTGGTTGCCAAGGGTGAGAGTGGGGAGGGGCGACCAGGCAGAGCACAGAGGATTTGCAGGGCAGCGAAGTTATTCTGTATGATCCTATAATGGTGAATACATGTAATTATACATTTGTCTAAATCCACAGAACGTCCAACACCAAGAGTGAACCCTAATGTAAACCGTGACCTTCGGGGGGATCTTAGTCAGCTCCGGCTGCTGCAACAAAAACACCACAGACGGGGCGACTTAGACAGGAAACATTTATTTCTCACAGTTTTGGAGGCTGGAAGTCCAAGATCAAGGTGCTGACCGATTCAGTATCTGGTGAGGGCCTGCTTCCTCGTTCACAGACGCCTGTCTTCTTGCTGTGTCCCCACACGGTGGAGTGGGGAGGGAGATCCCTGGGGGCCCTTTTATAAGGGCAATAATCCCACTCACAAGGACTCTGCTCTCATGACCCGGTCACCTCCCAAAGGCCCCATCTCCTAGCAGCATCACATGGGGATTGGGTTTCACCGCAGGAATTTTGGGAGGACACAAACACTCAGTCCACGGCGATAACGATGTGTCAGTGTAACGATGCTGATACTGGGAGAGGTTGTGTGTGGGGCACCAGGGGTGTATGGGAACTCTCTGTACCTTCTTTTCAATTTTGCTGTGAACCTAAAACTGCTCTAAACAATAAAGTCTATTAAAAAAAATCCTCAAGCGACCCAATGCAAATTTACATATAAGATGGAGTTTGAAGCATGTAGGTGAACATTCTAAAACATCTTTTACAAGAGAGCCAGCCAATTCTTCTAAGCGAGCTCTTTCATAACTATTTATTCTTTTAAGCACCAAGGCATCTGGGGCGCTTCTAACTGGGAAACACGGTGTGAAGGAACTAAAAGGACATCCTTCTTTCTGGCACCATATGCTTTCTAGCATCGCCACTGGGGAGACTGTCCCGTGTCTCATTACCATCTGGGGGCCTTGGCTGTTGGTTAGCATCCCAGTCACTGCTCTGAGCACAGTGAGTCCTGCACACGTTTCCGCTGCCTGGGCCAGGTCCACTTGCATAACATGCTCTGCACAGATGTCGCATGCTTCCCTGAAAGTGGGAACGAACACCAACCCCTCTGAGAGATTTTATTTTATAACCTCTACCGTCCAAAGTGATGCTTTGTACTCCTTTTGGGAGCCTGGTAAAAGACACTCTCATGCAGCACTAAGGCCCCTCAATGTGTTTATGTGTTAATGCTACGGAGACCACATAGGAACGTAGAATTGTGACCAGGAGCCACACGATTTGCAATGAAGCCCATTGGGGTTACGTCATGCTCTGCCCCTTCCCAGCCAGGTGACCTCAGGTGAGGTTCTTTAACATCCTGAGTCTGTTTGTTCCCTCTTCTCTAGAATGCCAGTCACACTTGCGCCTGAGGTGGTTGTGGGGATTATATTCAGATAAGACTTCTAAGGAACTTAGCCCAGTGCCTGACACATTAGTAGCCTTTTTATTATGGTCATTAATTACGTTCCATCTGATGAAGACAAAGGGCATAGGATCAGCTCCTGAGACCTTGAATAAGTCCCTGGAACACCCAGAAACTCATTTGCAGTAACTGTAAAGCAGGTATTAAAATGCTTTGTCTAGGGCCAGCCTCAGTGGCCTAGTGGTTAAGTTCCACGCCCTCTGCCCCACTTCAGTGACACAGGTTCAGTCCGCCACATGCACCTACACTGCAGGTCAGTGGCCACGCTGTGGTGGTGGCCCACATACAAAATAGAGGAAGACGTGCAGCAGATGTTAGCTCAGGGCGAATCTTTGTCTATTTCACACGTTTGTCGGGAGGATGTATAAAGTATCGGATATCTAACTTTGGAAAGTAGGTACCACTTCTTGAGCCCTTATGACACACTAGGCTCATTGTTAGGCTATGCAATCACACATTAGGGAGTGGGTACTAGTGGCTTGGTTTCCCACCCCTCCTTTTGTGGTGGTGGAGGGGTCATCTTCCTAAGGCTTGAATGCTCCGCCAAACATCCTCCCGCTAGATTAGGGCCAGGGGAAGGAATGGACTTGGTTGTCCGTTCAGCCCCGTCTCTTCCAGCCGCCCTTAGGTTACATCCGGTGTGTTGAACGCATGAGAGAACAAACGAATGAATGATGCAGCCGAACAAACGCAGGCGGCCACGTTCCTTCGGTCTCTAGGAGATCCAGAGGCCACGGCAAAATCTAACGGGTGTGAGCTCAAAGTGCGGCCTCGGAGCCGCAGAGGACTCACCCAGGAGCGGGGCTGGGCGGGACTCCAGACCCAGTGAATCCCAGCAACCTGACATTTCAAACTGGTACCCCCGGCTGAGTCGGACACACACCCAGGTGTGAGCACCTGAGTGTCTGCAGGGTCTCAGAGGAGCAATCAAGGCCGGCCTCCCGGAGGCGGCCTCTGCGGACCACAAGAGGGGTGGGTTGCGTTGGAATTGGCAGAGGGCTCCGAGAGGCCAGGGGCGTGCTCACTTCGGTAGCCCCGGAGCCCGGCAAATAGGCAAGGCAGGGGCAACACGGACTCGCCCCATAAACAAGCCACAGGCCTGGAAGCCGCAGGAGTCTTTCCACGCACCTCCTTCCTCCAGGCCCGCGGCGTCGCACGCGCATGCGCGCCCGGGCCAGTCTGCACTGGGCCTCCCGGGGCACATGACCGCCCCCCTCCCGGCCAGAGCGCAGGCGCGGGGAGAGCGCAGGCATGTGACGTCACTGCGCGCCGGACTCCGCCCCTGGAGGCGTCGCGCACTGGCGGCGTCGTCATGGAGCCGAGTGCGGGTGAGAGGTCGCCGGGGATGGAGGGAGGCCGCCCGAGAGACGGGGGTGGCGCCGGGGACCCCTGGAGAAGGACGGGGGCTACAGCAGGGCCGCCGGGGGCGGGCGGGAGGCGCGGAGGGGTCTGGGTGGGTTCGGGGTGGAACTGGCGGCGGACTCGGACCCAGTTGCTCGACCGTGTCGGTGGGTTAAAGATAGTGGGTGAAGAGGAGGGAAGGCCACCTCTGGGCACGTGGTGGCATCCGTGAGCCCCCGTGCCAATCGTCATAACTACCCCGGGGGATATGTACTCCTGCATCATCCCCACCTGACAGCAGGGGAAACTGAGGCTCCCGGCTGCTGGCCGAGGCAGGACTGGAAACCAGTTTAACGGGGTCTTCGTTACTGTGCTCTTAAATGCTTCCCGGGCCTCGGCTGTACCGGGGCCTGTCCCAGGCGCTGGGAAGCTCGCCCCAGCCCCGGGGCTCTAGGTCACCCTCTAGTGGAGAAGAGCTTTGGTGACTGATTGCCTGGCAAGGAGAATCCTGCTAGGGCCCTTGATGCGCCAGGCTCTGTTAAAGCCAAGTTCCAGAGCCAGGAGGAAGTCCACTCCTGCCCTTCCCACATGTGTGGCATGTAACAAGCCCATGATACCGTGGGATGATAACACAGACCCGCGGAGCGCCAGCACTGGGCTCAGAGCTAGAGGTAGAAGGATGAATGGGACCCGAGCTGACCCGACAGGCCCAGAGCCGGTGGAGGGGAGTAAAGAGGCCGTTACAGAACAGGGTTCAGGCATTTCACACATTAATATACGTCGCCTTTTGTTATCCCCATCATTCCCCATGTTTTCCTAACTTTCCAAGGGCAGGGACCTGCCGTTTTTTTCGCCCTCTCCCCTTCCAATTAGCCCGTTGCTTTCTAAATGGGAGTCGCTTAAATGTTTGTGATTAATGGACTCTCCAGAGCAACGGCCACCGTTTCTACATTTCTTGTGTCCCACACAGTATCCTGCACAGTGTTGGGGATGTTGTACGACCTATGGGTTGTTAGTGAAAGTGATAAGTGTAATAACCTTTAATAGTTGTGCCAGTGTAATTGTTTCTGTTTGAAAAAAATCAAACAGATAGGGAGGGTGCCCTGGGTTCCTAAAGAAGGGGCATCTGTCTGCGACTAAGCACTCAGATAATGTTTCCCGGGGGAGGGAGAGAAGGGCTGGACCAGGAAGGAGAGGAGAGGAGGTCCAAAGGGGGCTCTCCTAAGGGAGAGAGAGAGGTGGGCAGGTGTGTGGGGCAGGAACCAATAGTGGTTGAGCCGCTTTTTGCATTCGAGGTGAGGGTGATGGGAGATAAGGCTGAAGTGGCCAGCAGGGCTTTCCAGCTCATTGCGTACCCTGTGACAGAGGGATCCACAGGGCACTGGAGCAGAATGGAGGGGAGACTTCCTGGAGGTGGTGCCCAAGCTGGGCCTTGAGGAGTGAGGGTTTGCTGGAGGGACAGAGAGCCAAGCCGACTTTCCAGTAGAGAACAGCAAGCGGAGAGCTCCCAGCAGGAAAGAATAAGCCAAGTGCTGGAAACTGCCTGTGTGGCCCTACCCACGCTGATGCAGTGTAATCTCAGCCTGCATCGTTGGAGACGGCGTTCCCTGAGCACAGCCCCATCTGCAGTTTTGATTTCTGGAGTGGTTCAGAAGCACAGCTAGGGTCAAGAGGCACCAGTCGTGCTGCAGTGGCCTCCAGGAGGCCCTGAGCCTGACTGTGAGGGGCCTTGTCTGCACACTGCCGAGGGCATTAGGTCTAGCTGGGGGCCTCAGCAGCAGAAACTTTTAGCTGTGGCCCTTACACCTTAAAACTACGCATAGAGGTTTAACAAATTGATATCAATGGGTGGGGGCGGGGCGGTAGACTATGCATCAGTGACAAAAGGGGCTGCCTGAGCACAGTTTGACCTGTCCTTTAGGGGAGCACTGTGCATCTGCAGAGGGCAGAGGGTGCTTCGTACTGAATGGACTCCTCTGCAAAATAGTAACTAAAAGCAACAGCCAAGTGCAGAGCAGTGGGTAGCTGCGTGTATAGTGCCCGACCTTAGGGAGAGAGCAGGCGGGTGAGAACCCCATCTCCTGGGTGAAGCCCGAGCTCCCTGGGGAGGAATTCACAGCACTAACGGGCGCACGGATTGCCTGGGGGGAAGGGACCTGGGACCTGGCAGACAGCAAGCAGAGAGGGTTTTCATTGTAGATCTGTTTGTTTGTTTTAAAAATCCATTTACAAAGAATTAAGCTTTTAGAATGTAATTTATTTACATGATTCAAAGCCACACAATTCAGAAATGTTCACGGTGAGGAGCCGCCTCCCAGCCCCTGCCACCTCCCATCCCCGCGACTCCGGTTCTCTCTGGCCGTGGGGCTGCGCCCTTGTGTCACTTTTGAGCAGCCTCCACTCATTTAACAGAGACTGAGGACCTGAGGGGTTAAAGCTGCCCCTCCCTGCTCGGTGATGAGAGGTCCCCCAGCCACACACCCTGTGGGGAGAACCTCATGTTCGCGATCGGTGTGTTCAGTTATGGCGAGCACCGTCTGAGTTCTCTGAACAGAAGAGGTCGACCTGCAGCTCCCAGCCTCAGAGATGCACACGCCCTCAGCACAGTGTGTGTGTCGCCTGCGGAGGCTCCCGGATAGCGTAGGGTACATAGCCCTCTTCAGCCTGAGTTACGTTTGGGCACTGAATCTCCTGCCAGGTTGGGAGGAAAAGTATTCCAGCGAATGAGATTACCACATGAAATTCCCTGCTTCGTAATTCACAATGCTGGCCGTATAGGAAGTTGTTATGAAAATAAATCAAGTAGTTGATATGAGAGTGATTTGAAACAAACTTCTGTACAAGTACAAGGATAGCCTTTTGGACCAACTAAAAGACTCAGTGAACATTTTTAAATGTTTCTATGTGAATGTGCTGGTTTTGTGTTTTTTCTAGTTAAATGGAAAATGCTTTTTATATTTCTCTACTCCAAGAGGAGTACATAATTACTGCAGATTTTATTAGGACTGCCCTCGTCAAATAATACTAAAGTATATTTGTCACCTAAAACTGCGTTTCCAAAGTTGAGTATAGAATAGAAGATTCCCACCCTAATGAAGGAGATCATGGGTGGCAATCCGAAATAATGACCGGCCTGCAAATCACTTAGGGCTCGGACAGGCTTGCTGGATTGACAGCAGACGTCAGCTAATTGTAGCTGTCCCCAGACTAAATAGACTGAGTGTGAGAGGACAGAACTCGAGTCTCCGAGGGAGGGCTCTAGGCGAGCTTGCGTATGTGGTTTGGGTTGCATTTTGTTCTCATATTGCTACAGGCCAGTAGAACTAGGTTAAACACTTGGACTCTGTTGAATTTACTCTGTTTTTGGACTTGAGCAGTTTGTCGTGAGTGTAAGAGTACTCACTAGCCCCGATTTTCCCACGCAGACACGAGAAGCCCTAGATTCTGGTCTGGCGTGGCAGGGCTGAGGGGGCAGCAGGAGCAGGCCCATGATAGGCCCCGGGGCTGCGTGCGCTATGGGAGTCCTTTCTGCTGTATTAATCAGGCGCACCGTTTCTTGCAATAGGTGTTTCCAAACAGGACATTCGTGAGCAGATTTGGGACTACATGGAATCACAAAATCTAGCTGACTTTCCCCGGCCTGTTCATCACAGGATTCCCAACTTCAAGGTACTGAAGCGTTCCTGGAGCGTTGGAAAGGAAGCCGGGACATTCCTAAATGAGCGACATTAGTAATACAGTTCCGTCCTGCTTCATGGTGCATTTGAATTCGGTGGATGGGGAGTGGTGGCGTGAAATCCAAACCAGCTGGCCGGGGCGTTTTTGTGCTTCCAGACGTCCCTCGTGTTACTCGATCGTCACTCGCAGAGTCTCTTACTTTTCTGTGCAGGGTGGGTTCTGTCTTGCCACGAAGTGGTGCGAAGCCCACTGGTCGCCAGTCAATGCAGAGTGAGATATTTATCCTGGCTGGAAGCATGTCATTGTGCCTTTTCACAAAATTGGCTACCTAAAAGCGGTGAGGAGTGATGCGGGCCCAGAGGGAGGCCCTGCTGCCGGTGCCTTTGGGCAGAGAGGCAGGCCTCGCTAGGCCCTGCCGGCTCCGGGCCTCAGTTTCCCTACTGTTCAGAACAGAAGACAATCAAAGATGTCTGTCTGTGATGCTATTCATAGAAAAAAGTTTGCTCAAAATTGGCAACACAAGACAACTCATGGTCTTCGACATGCACGCTTTCCACGAGAAAAAGAAAGTGCTTGTTGACAATACACCGACGGCCCCGTCAGGTTTGAGGACGTTTGCCATCACCCTCTCCACTTGGGCTGGGCTCTCCCCGCGCCTGGCTTCTCAGAAGCAAACCCCAGCCGGTCTCTGGTCCTCAGCTGAGCTGGTCCAGGGGCCATCCTGTCCCTTTGAAACACCTGTTTTTGTATGGTTTTTGTTGCTACTTTGTTTTGTTTCTGTGCTTGTTACCTCAGGGAGAGAAATGTACATGAAGTACAGGGAAAACAGGAAAGATGCACAGAATTAGTAAAAAAATCTTTAAAAAGGCGTCAACTAGGAGAAGGACGGGGGTTCTGGGTTAGTGGGAATAAGCTATTTCTTGATTTAGGTGGTGGTTACGCAAGTGTGTTCATTTTGTGAAAATTCATCAAACCGTACACCCATGATTTGTACACTTTTTGTGAAGTGTGTTTTATTTCAGTAAAAAATAAACTGGGGCTCGGCTAGCTTTCTCAGCCCCTTTCTCCCCTGCCTGCTTTCTTAGACATCTCTGGGTGGCTCTTCAGTCTCGTCTCAGTAGTAGCGCGCCCTGCCTGGCTGGGTGGGATACAGGACCCAACTGCTCAGGCTGCACTTGGCCCACCGTCATGTTGTCCCCTCAGTAACTTGCAATTGCCTTTAAAAACAGGGTGCTCCTCGTGCTGCCGAGCATTTCCCACGCTTGCAGGCGTTCAAAATGGCCAGAACCATTAAAGTCAATCCTGATGCTCCCCAGAAAAATGCTCGCTTCCTCGTCCTCGACGTAAGTGCCACTCTTTCTCTTTGCCTAACCAGGGCTCTTATCTGGCTTGCCAAAACATCAAAGACCTAGAAGTTTTTGCCAGAATGCAGGAAGTTAAAGTGGACCCTGATAAACCGCTGGAAGGTGTTCGGCTGCTGGCGCTGCAGGTAATCTTCCTTCCCCGGGCTGGAGCCCGGGCTCCTGCCGGACCGCGTCCTCCAGGTGGCTGGCAGTGCGTGCGGTCCTGCATTTAGAAGGCTGGGGCTTCCAGGAACAGTGCTGCAGTCTTTCGGTTGTTAGCAGTCAGTCAGTCAGAAGTCCTGACTATTTCTAGATTCAAAGACAAATGACATTCAAAGTGATGACACCGAGGCGTTCTCACCTCTGATGCGCTTCATCGGAAGAGAAAGGTTGCAATGTTTATTTCCTTCTGCTGCCTTTGTAATATAATTCTTTGAAACTTGATGATCCATGGTTTGATAAATGAGTCCCCAAAATATATAAATTAAAACAGTGTTTCTTATATATGTAGGCCCCTTTTCAAGAAAAAAAGAATTCCCCTAGGGTTGCTTTAAATTAATTTGTTACAATTTAATTTAATAATTATAAACGTAAAACTGGGTATAAATTTTAATGCTCGTAGCTCTTTTGCACCTATACAATCAAAATAAGCATATAAATTAAATATAAACAAAACGATGAAAGCAATAACATCCAAATAACAGCACTGATTTAATCTGAGGGCTGGTGTTCTTTTGCTGAAACAAATCACTGCTGATACTGGGGACCTGCTGCTGAATGTAGCCATGCAGGATCTTTGCAGTTCTGCCTGTGCTGCCACAGCTCGCGCGGTGACCCGGTTCTCGCAGACTCCTGAGGAGCTGTGGTCACGCGGCGCCTTTCGTCCTGCTTGGCGAAGTAAATAAGTCAGAAAAGAACTGAACAGGGAATGAGGGGCGCTGGGGTCGTGTTCTGGGTCTTTGAACTGTCTTCTGTAGGAGATCGTTTGCTAATAGTGGTTCAGCCCCAAGAGAGGCCTCCCGTTTAGGCTCTTCTGGAAGCATTCTTTCTTGCCACCTTCATTTTCCCAGTCAGGAAATCACTTTGATGAACTAGAGAAGGCCCCGCAGTGAGCAAGTGAGCAGTTACTGTGTGTGAGGCACTGTTCCAGCGAAACACTTCCCTGTGTTACTCCATTTAACTCTACCAACAACCCCTAAGAGTGATCTCCATGCCCTTATGACTTTGAAGAAACCAGACACGGAGAGGGCAAGTGTCTGGGCCAAGCCACACGTCAGGAATGGTGGAGCCGAGATTCTGACCCCCCACGTGACTCCAGAACCTGCTCCCCTCATGTGTGAGGGTCAGGGCGTTCTTACCTCGCAGCCCCTCAGAGCGCAAACTCAAAGGCCTCAAATGTGCTAGAGATTAGGTCAAGGCAACCTGTCAGGGGAGTGTGGCCAGGTGGCAGGATGCAGTAGCCGAGACCTCACCGTTGCTTCATTTATTCCGGGAAGTCAGCAGCTGAGCTGTGGAGGATCTGCGTGTCCCAGGTCTGCGCCGGGCACGGGGATGTGGTGGTGGAAACGCATAGACATGTGTGCTCCCTGCACTTTAGGGCCACGGGCTTCTCAGTGCTTTCTGGAAACTAGTGGGTTAAGAATCACCTGGGAAGCAGGTGAACCTGCAGCTGCCTCAGCTCTACCTGACTGCAGGCAGGGACGGGGATGCACATGGCACAGCCCACACCTGGGGACACCGTGGCCTGTGCTTGGGGTTGCACAACTTCCCAGACTCAACCCCAGACCTTGCATTGGTTCCTAGAGTCCATTTTTAATAAACACTCGATGGTCCTTTGGGAAGCACTGTCCTGGGCAGGGTAGCATCTGCCAACCCTGGCTGCATGTTGGGCCCCCCGCCACGGAGCTTGGACACCTCTCTGCTGCGAAGGTCAGGTTCTGAATCAGAGGCTCTGAGGGTCCTGACCTCAGTAGGTCTTAAAGCTCCCCAGGTGATTCCAATGAATGACTAGGGCTGAGAGCCCCTGAGCCGGAGGTGAGCGGCTGCCAGCAAAGAGGGAGTAATGGGAATAATCCCCTGTCCGCCAGAGTCTGGAGGCTGCAGGTGGAATGAGCCCAAGCTCTTTAGTACCCAAAGGAAATAGCACGCAGTCGTGGCTCGTGTCACATACTCTTCCTTGTGGTTGCAAACCTTTAAGGAAGCCAGACTGTGATTGTATAGGCCTTTTGTGTTCTCAGGCTGTCATCTCCTGCACAAAAACTAAAACAGACTATTTTTCACATGAAATATTTTATAAATTTTATGATTGCCTCACGGCCTACCCCCGTATAATCTACAGAGACACCCTTGGGCAGTGGTTCTCAGCCTTTCCTGTGCGGCAGAATCACTCTGTGGGCTTATTAAAGCGCAGTGCTGGGCCCTGGCCCCAGAGCCTCGGATGATTTCTAACCAGTGCCCAGGGGCTGCTGATGCTGCTGCCCGGGGCACCCACTGTGAGAGTCCCCGCTCTGGGACTCACAGTGAGGCACCTGAGAGATAAAAAGAAGAAAAGAGCTGTTGACGCAGGTCGGTGTTAAATATTGATTGCAATGAGTACAATCGAGTTTGAATGGCAAACTAGATAGAAATGATGGAATAACATTTTAAATGTAGCTGTGCCGTGTCGGTTTCAAATTAAAACATCGAAACTGTGTAGGGCTTAATGCTGAGAACAGGCACCCCAGGAAAGTTATGGTTAGAATCTCTATGAGAACAGATCTTTCTTTGGATTTGCATTATCATTTTGTACCTATAACGATTTTGAACAGCAAGTAAATTAGAATTAGCAACTTTAACGAACGCCCTGCCTCTTCATCCTAAGGCAGGGTAGAATTGTGGCTCTAAGTATACTTGACCCCCACATATTGTTTAATTGGATTTGCGAACAGGTCATTTCCTTGGCACACACCAGAAAATGCAGATAACAGTAACTTGTTTCCATTCCTGAAACGTTAAAAACATAGACACGAAAGTACTGCTTCATTTTGTAATTTATTGATTGTCTTTCTTTTAAAAGAGCAGAAAAACATTGTTGGTTCCAACACCACGACTGAGAACGGGGTTGTTTAATAAGATCACACCACCCCCCGGGGCAACTAAAGACATCTTGAGAAAATGTGCCACCTCTCAGGTAAGTGCGAGAAGCAGCAGCACCCACGAGGAAGGAACTGTTCCCATCTGAGACTTCTGGTGAGTTAGAATCACGTAAAATCCCCCACAAGGTTGGAATCTATGTTAATAAAGCCAAATGAAAAGAGACGGTAAACTATTCAGCAATCCCGACGTTAAAGGAGTAAAAACAATGTGAGTACATGTATTCTGTTTGTGTAACTCAGTGTGACTTTCTATTTTGCACCAAGTTGGAAAATCTAAAATTTCCTCTTGGAAAAAAAGAAAAACAAGTCGTCTGGTGCTGTGGAGCCCTCTAGCGGTAACCTGCGACATCGCCCTGGCGCCCTATGGCCTTTTCTTGAATGCCACCAGAGCAGTTGGGGACACAGTAAAATTTCTAAGATGTGTTCCACTGGAAATTGCCTCACCAGTTCTAAAGTGATAATGGCTTTAGCAATTTAGTAATGTGACTTTATTGAGTGCCTCACGATGTCGTAAAACCAAAATGTGTAAACATTACACGGAGGTGCATTATAATGGACTCTCCTTGTACTTTACAGATAAAGAAGTAGAATTTGATGACTTTTTTCAGAGTCCTAATCTACTGGGAATAAAAAATAGGGCATCGACATATTCTCTTTTTTTTAAAGTGATTTTCTACTTAAGTTTGATGAATAAAAGTTGAATATTTTATTACTTATTGATAACCTGTCTTATTCCAAAAATAGAATTTGAAGTGGCTTACAAAATGCGTATAATAAAGTAAAATAATAAAATAAGTATAGGAAAAAGAGCAAAGGGAAAATAAAGGTAGAAAACTAGGAGACAAGCGTGATTCTGGTCAGTGTTCAGAAATGTAAAGTGTGTGCCCCTCTGCAGTCGGCGGACGTGGGCCCCAGATTGGAGCCCACATCTCCTAGTGCCAGCAGGAGTGTGAGCAGTGATAAAGCGTAGGTCTCAGACAGTCAGAGCAGGCCTTTTCCTGGGATTGTGGTCCAGGTCAGATACACCCATGGTGCTCGTGTGGTGGCCTGTGTCACCCTTACCAGCGTCTCTGCACCCCCTGCCCCGCCCGAAAGGTGGCCGCTGCACTGCTGGTTGCCAGGAGTGCCCTGTGAAGCTGTGGCACGGGCTGGTCCCTCCCAGGTGCTCCTCACAGTGTGGCCAGGCCCAGGGTGATGCCAGACCAGCTCTCACAACTGAGCTTGTGATGAGGACTGAACGGCAGCTTTTGGCGTTTTATAACATGAGATCCTCATCAAAATCAGAGATCCAGAGACGTGAACCTCAAAGGGATTTTCGTTCTTGAGGACTTTCGAGCCAAGGACTATTGGGGGTCCCCTTACTAATCACACCTACTGCTCCTCTAAGTGACTTGTCACACACTTGTAGACAGGGCCCCATACCACAGCTGGTGACCTGCTACTGCCAGGTCCTGTTCCCTACAGTGCCCTGATCTGGTTTCCTAGATTTACCGGTACCCTCCTTATCTGAGAATCAGACCCCGTCAGCGCCTGATTCTTTAAATACAGGCGTCCAGTAGTTAGTGTAAGTAGGTGCGCTTTTGGTGCATTTTGGTTGAATAAGCAATATTTCAGAAGGGATATGCTGTACGTGAAAATAATGGCCTCCAGGATTTCATACGCAATGCAGGTGTCACACCCAGTTACTGACCGTGGCTGACATGCCAGATGCGTTACCTCTGCTCTCTCGTTTCGTTCCCACAGCAGTCCTGAGGAAACTGAGGTCAGAGGGCTAGGAGGGACCTGGACCCAATTCCGTGGGACTCCCGAGCCTGTGTTCTCACCACTATTTGACTGCCCATGAGAAAAAAATAATTCCCTAAATTTTAGGAAATTAATATCCTGTTCACCAGTGCTGTCGGATCCTCCTGGCCTCTTTCCTGGGGAAGCAGTTGGGGAATTATTCTCCAACGGGCTCTGAGCCCTGGGCTCCTACGGTGCCTCTCCACAGCACCTCGTGTTTGCTGTAAGGCCTGCTAGTCCTTGCTCCATGCAGGAGCTGCTGCAGACCCCGAGTGCTCCTCCCCGAGCATGAGGAGGGGGCCGCCGCTTGCTGCCGGCAGGCTCTCAGGCCGCCGTCTGTGTTGACAGGGCGTGAGGAGCTTCAGCACTCCCGTGGGCTTGGACGCCAGGGTCCAGGTGGACTTGGTTGTGGTGGGGTCCGTGGCTGTTTCTGAGAAAGGTAAGATTCAACATGGGAATCCTCGGGTGTGATCGCTTTCCCTGCAGCTTGCTGTCCCCCAGCCTTCTCGTCTTCTGGGCGTGGACGGTAAGTCATCTCGCTTTCTGGACACGTGCCTGGCCCCCCCCGCTGCCCCTCTCATTCACTTGGGAGAATGGACCCAGGCCTTCCCATTCCCGGCCCTGTGAGCACCGCTCCCGTGTTTGCGCTGTCCTTCACAGGACAGATAAAGGGAAGTAAGCGCTCTTCAGCTGGTGAGAGCTTTTCCCTCTGGTCTTACGTTAACTGGAGCTGAGTGCACTGCAATATGTCCGTAAATAGTGGGTTTTGGAGCGCTCCACTTACACGGAGAGACCTTGGTTCTAAGCTTTGTCTTTGTGATGAAGCAGCAGCCTCCTGGACAGCACGGTGCCCCGGGCCTGCCTGAAGGCCTGGCGCTCTGCTGAGCCACCCTCGGGACCGGGCCCCTGAGGCCCTCGTCCCCGTCCGCACTGCTCTGCCCCAGCCCCGGCTGGATGCTCTTTGAGAACAGTCTGCGTATGCTGCAGCGGGAGCAGCGGGCTCCGGTGGGATCAGCCCATCGCAGACCTGCGCTTGGACCCTGTCCTTTGGGCCCCCTGGGGAAGCGTCCTCGCCTCCCGTCCTTCCCAGAGAAAAAGGCGAGAACTGTCCGAAGACGCTCGTCCCCAAAACTCTCTGTGAAAATTAGTCGGCCACAGCCCAGTTCTGCCTTAAAGAGAGGTTCCCGGGAAATAGTTGGAGAGAGATGCTCTAAGTCGTTCATTCCAAACCCTGAGCACCGTGTTTTTAAATGCTGGCCTTTAGTATCTTCACCTTCAATTTACTCTTTTCCCCACCCTCGCTCTGGCTGGTGTGTGAGATGTTATGGTTCTTAATCTTGTCTTTCCGTGTACTCTCAGTTACACATGCTTTATGTGTGTCATCAGGGCTGGGTACACATGGGCACACTTTTCCTGTGTGCCAGGCGGACACTGAGTGTCTCTGCCTTGGGCCCACAGTGAGTGGAGGAGCAGACAGGATAGCTGAACTATGAGTCGACGTGCTTGGCGATAGAAACAGAAGTCAGAATGTACTTTAGCGGGCTCGGAGGAGCGACCCGCAAGCCTGGAGCATCATCTCAGAGGTGACCTCAGGGCTCCATCTCGTGCCAGGTGTTTTCAGGGCAGGTGGCGCAGGAGAGTGAGAAGGAGCAGTGTGGTCATGTAGCTTGACCCTTTGGTGGCTGGGGCTGCCTTTCCAGAGGCCTTGAGGCCCAGTGAAGGGGTTTGGGCTATTCTCTTTGGGCTATGGAAATTAGCAAAGATTTCTTCTTTTGAAAGATCATCAGGAGTTTTCTGTTTTAGCTCAGGATGTTTGTAGAAGAAAAGAATGTTTTGTAAGTGTCATCCTCCAGATAACCCCCTGGTTAAAGCAACAAAATCACTGTGCACATGTTTATAAAATTTGAATAGCATGGAAGCATCACCCGGCACCTGCCCTCTTCCTGTCCCCACGCCCCCATTGGCAGTTCCTTGTGCCCCTGCATGCGACACCAGCACCGCGTGAGGTCCGGGTGTCCTGTGCGCTCCTTGCATGGGCTGTGTGTCCATCCTGTTTCCGCTCTGCAGGAGGGGCAGCAGCACTCGGCGCTCTGTGCCATGTGGAGGATGGGTCTCCGCCGTCTTTGCCCGTCATGAGGACGGGTCGGCGTCCTCCTGTTGAATAGCCCTGACTGACAGACACTTACGTTATCTCCAGGGTTTGCTTTTGACTTTGCCCTTCCAGATAAGGCTAGAGTGAGGTAGAATCTTGTCATATGGTCTAGATGTGCTTTGAGGACTGTCCACGGGGTAATTCCTAGGAGAGGAGATGCCAACCAAAGTGGGGGTTATAAATCCTGATGGATGTTGCCAAATTACCCACCAGAAAGGTTGTCTGCCTCACATCCCCAACACCTAGTGCCTTGCCTCTCTCCCCGCTCCCTTATTAATAACTAGAATTATCCAGCTTTAATTTTTACCCCTGAGATAGTGGACAATGGTGTTTCGCTTGCTTTCTGTTCATCTGCCTGACTCTTTCTGGGGACTGTTCATATCATTTGCTGTTTTTCTGTTGAATTGCCTTTCTCTTGTTTCTTTGCATGCACAGCTTTTATTTGTAAAAGCAGCATGATCAGATCAGAATCTTAGAAGGACGCATGA